>NC_143057.1:89386666-89700119 GCF_052426305.1 Pelodiscus sinensis
TGAGAAAATGTCAGATGGAAACAAACATTCTATAGAAGTTTCAGAAAGAGCATGGTTTGTGACTTTTGCTTAAAGTCTTTGTTTCACGAGGCATTATGGAGCAGTCGACAAAGGCTTTCCTTGTCGACCACAGCGCGTCTAGACTGCCCCGCTGTGCCAGATCAGCTGTTCGTTGGCATAGCGCTGTGGGCATGTTTATTTTAATGAAGTGGAGATTATTTAAATCCCCGCTTCTTTGACTATGCCGAATAAACTATTTTACATGGCTCCATCGACGGAGCCATGTAGTCTAGACATAGCCCTTATGTCACCCTATTACATTAGTATTACTAACCAATATGCATATTGCAGTCAATGCCAGAACCCTGGGTCAAGATCAGAGCCTCACTGTGCTAGATACTGTAACTGCCCAATGACCTGAAGTCTCTGCCCCAAAGAGATTACAGATTTCTTAATCCTTCTGTACTTTGCTCCTCATAAACTGTGTTGTCACAGCTATTGAAAAGAAGCTGCTTCAGATGTACTACACAATTTTGTATTCAGTTTGAATTGTCACTTTTCATATCAGCGATTCCATCTATTGTGGGTTCAAATGTATTTCAGAGCATTTCATTATAGACAAGATTTCAGTTGTAGATTCTAAGTAGAAATTCCAAGGTGTTTTCTGATTCCTTCCATGCTTATGCTCATTAAGTGGCCGTACTGTGTAGGACCTGGGAATATTTTTCTTTTGCCAACACTCCCTATTTTATCTCATGTCCTATTTTGACTTGGTCTTCAGGATTCAAAAGGCTAGATTATACCAGATAGGGATCCTGCCTATTGAAAAAAAATACAAAGTAATGCATTTTTGAGAAATATTCCAGTATCTGGGGTTTGTGTAGGAATGAAGTTAGAATATATTATCTAAACCCATGGTGTCCAACCAGTTCGGAAGCAGTAGCCACTATAGTAGCCACTCAGACTATGTCTAGACTGCAGGCTTCTTTCGGAAAAAGCTTTTCCAGAAGAGATCTTCTGAAAACTTCTTCCAAAAAGAGAGTGTCTACACTGCCAAAGCAATCTGCTTTTTTGACAGATAGCATCCACACTGAATAGACGCTATCTCACATGTAAGTGATTACAATGGAGTGGCCCCCAGAGCACCTGTGCTTTTTCCTCTTTTCTCTTCTATTGAAAGAAATCTCTCTTCTCCATCCACACATGCCTTTTTCCGAAAGAGTTCTTTTGGAAAAGGCGTTCTTCCTCGTAGAAGGAGGTTTACCAATATCGGGAAAACTCTTCTGTTCTTTAGATTTTTTTTTTGAAAGAACACAGTTGCAGTATGGAGGTGAGGTTTGTTTTTTTCCAGAAAAACAGCCGTTTAAAAAAAAAAAAAAAAAAACCTCTGTAGTATAAACATACCTTCAACTGGCCAAATAGCCGCACTGTTCCAGTCATCTAGACACACATGGCTAATGGCTAGCATATTGGACACCACGGGTCTAACCTTCTAACCAGCTTTAAACAGACAGAGGCCTCATCTAGCCATATCTGCTGCCCCCAGAACTGCCAATAGAAACAGCACCTGCAGAATGAACACTTTGTTTCAACCCTACTCTACCCAACCTTTCTCAAATCACACACACACTTACAGGCCAGCAAATGTAGATAAGACAAAGTGGCATTTGAAATACTCATAGATTGGAGTTACACTGTAGTCACATAGGGTACGTCTAGACTACATGGCTCCATCGACGGAGCCATGTAGATTTGTTGTTTTGGTAAAGGCAAATGAAGCCGCGATTTAAATGATCGCGGCTTCATTTACATTTACATGGCTGCCGTGCTGAGCCGACGAACAGCTGATCAGCTGTTTGTCGGCTCGCGCGCTAGTCTGGACGATCCCCCTGTCGACATCAAAGCCCTTTGTCGGCAGCCCCGGTAAATCTCATTCCACGAGGAATAACGGGGCTGCCGACAAAGGGCTTTGATGTCGACAGGGGGAACGTCCAGACTAGCGCGCGAGCCGACAAACAGCTGATCAGCTGTTTGTCAGCTAAGTGCGGCAGCCATGTAAATGTAAATGAAGCCGCAATAATTTAAATCACGGCTTCATTTGCCTTTGCCTATGTGTCTAATCTACATGCCTCTGCCGACAGAGGCATGTAGTCTAGACACAGCCTCAGGGAAAAGACCAGGGTCTCATTTTGGACAGCTTCATGAAAGCTGCTGTTTAATGCACAGTGGCAGTTAAAAGAGCAAAAATACTGAAAGTATTATAATGCCACCTCGTAAATCAATTGTGCATTCTCACCTGGAATGCCGAGTTCAGTTGTGATCACTGATTCGTTTTGCCATGGTTTTTCTGGTACTCCTTCAGGAAATAATAATACTCGAAGGTGTTGTGATTGAGGTAATCAGTTTTAAAAAAAATGTTCAGTGTGTTGGTCTGTGGGTTTATGCCAGGCCAGTAAAGGATGTTTCTTTTGCATAACTTCATATACCATTCTTCTTCATGAATACAACATAGCATTTCTTACCTCAAACTGCAGGAAACGGCTTTTTTCCCTTCCATTGAGAGTTACATCAGCCCACACTGTTAATTTGTAATGATTACTAACAGTAATGATGAAACATTGCTCTTTTACTCCAGCCATCCCATAAGTATCATTCTTTTAAAGATTTATATTTTTGTGTCTTATGTTTTGTGTGTAGGCTGACATGCTTCATTAGTAAAGACCGATAGACTCTCAATAGACAGGAACATTTGCTAGTCTACATCCAGTTCCAAGCTATTCTCACTTTCTGGACAGTGCTACAGAGAATGTATTTTTATGACTGAGGATTTGCATGCCACACTGCTTGGTTTAAATTGATACTTTTATATTATCAATGGAAATCTATGAATTTTGGGTATGGTGACACGTGTATTTTGTTAGAGTATATTCCATAAACATTTATTGTTTAAACTTTTCACTCTGCAAGAAGAGTGAGCATCTATTTTACTATTTGGATATTATATTTTTACTTTGACTCACAAGAAATTGGAGAATCACTTTTTAAACAAAATAACATCCAAACCACTTTGGAAAGCATCAAGAATCAGTTTGCTTTGCTTTACTCAAACTGACTTAAAAATAGAAGCTTCTGTTAAAAGTTCCTTTAGCTTCTCTCATTTTAGGGTGTCACAACTCTAAAAAGCCTTTGACCATGTGTCTAAAGTAACTCTAAAAAGTGTTGTTACTTGTGGACATTTGTTGCAAGACTTTACAAAAGCTAATTTCTAAGACAAGACCGAGTAGTGGGAGAGACAGGACATCCTACAGAAGCCAGGGAGTAATTATCTTTGAAGGAAACCTGGATAAATTAAAATAAATTATATTAAAAAACCCAAATTGCACTGCCTCTAAGTAACAAAACTCAACTCAGGGTTCTGTTCCTTATATTAGAGTTGCTGTGGCAGCAGAGGAATGGCAAACTCCATGATGGGGTAAGAATGGCCAAAAATCTTGTGTGGTATATTAGGAATGAGATGAAAACCCTGCCTGTTTATACTTACCCAAATTTCTTAGCTATAGAGTTGCTGCTATAGAGACATGTTAGTACATTTCTAAGCCCATTTTGAAATTAGATCTGACTTTTCTCATTCTCCACTTTGGTTCCTCCCCAGAGCAGGAAATTAATGTAAGTGTTGCACCATCTATTACCTCTGGCTATGTCTTCACTGCGAGTTCTTCTGGCAGAAAATATGCTAATGAGATTGTGACTTATGCTAATGAGCCCCTCATTAGCATATTTTTTGCCAGAAGAACTCACCATGAAGACGAAGCCTCTGAGTAAGACTTTAGACATTACCACTGTTCTTGAACCTTCTCTTTGTTGCAGGCATTTGTGCCCAAATTATTACTTATTATACCACATATGCAGATCAGTTAGACCTGGAGCATGTGAGCAAGAACGAGTTAGCCACACACCTCAGTTTGATGATCTTCTGAAGCAACCAGAACCATAAGCCATTGCATTACTCCTCTGCCTCAGACAGAAAGAACTTTGATGGTGTTTAAACCTTGCATCAGTTCCCTGTTACTCCAGTCTGTTTGCTTCACCAGCAAGCTCCTTGAGGTTCTGCCAATCTTAACCTTGCCGTGCAGGTAACAATCAGTGAGCACCGGTTCCTGAGTTCCCAGAGATGTCTCTCTGCAGGATCCAGTGTCCCTCTCACTGGATACTCATGGACATTGAATTCACTGCTGCCAGTGAGGCAGCAACATGCATGCTAGCCTGTAGGGTATGTGAGGACTTTATTTGAGTATCACAGCACTGAGATGTTTTAGAGTAAAACTAAGAATAAGTTTACTAAAAGATTTACAAAGATACTAAGCAAGAGAAAACGAGCCAGGCATGGTTACAAACAAAACCAAACTTGCTTTTGAGTGACTAAAACTTAATTTTAGCAACTCACAATCTTTGCCTAAGCAGTTTTCTCACTCATACCAAGTTGCCAGTGTCTGCTTCTGTCCAGAGCAGAGAATTCCACTTTCAAAGAATCAGAGAGCAGTGGCATTGGAATGGTTTTGGAGTGGGGGTGCTGAGCTATCCTTCCTTTCCCCCACCCATGCCCCTTACCACTCGATAGAGTTGGGATAGGTGGCCAGGATGCTGGGGCTGGTGGCACCCTGGGCCAGTGGCTAGGACCCGGAATGCAGGTCCAGTGGCTGGCTGGGACCCTTATGTCTGCAGCTGAACCCCTGGGGCCTGCAGCTGAGCTTGATCTCGGACTAGCAGTAGAGTCCCTAGGAATGGGGCTGGCAGCTGAGCAGGACCTGGGGTCCACGGTAGAGTCCACGGGCAGCAGCTTGCCTTTTGGCTGAGACCACTGGTGGCCAGGACCCCAGGCAGCAGGTGTGAGGGACCAGGATACCCTAAACTTGGGAGCAGTCTGCATCCCTCACACTCATGTCAGAGGGTGCTGACCCCTTTGGTCCCTAACGGTGCATCTACACTGCACCATTATTTCGAGATAACTAGCGTTATTTCAAAATAACAATGTGAATGTCTACATAGTCATTCCGTTATTTCAAAATAATTTCAAAATAACAGATGGCCTATTCCAAAATCTGCAGACCTCATTCTATGAGGAATAATGCCTATTCTGAAATAGCTATTTTGAAATAAGGTGTGTGTAGATGCTCCACTGCTGCTATTTCGAAATAGCCCCTCACCAGGGTCATTCTAAGTTATTCCTCCCCAGTACCTCCTGGGGCTCTAACTCGAGATAGCACATCTACATTAGGGTAGCCTGCCTTGGACTAATTTCGAGGCTTCTATGCATTGTAGATGTGCTGTTTTGAAATAAGCTATTTTGGAATAACTATTCCGGAATAGTTTATTTCAAAATAGCTGTGCAGTGTAGACGTACCCTTAATGATGTCTAACTAAAACATTTTTTTCCTTCCCCTTATACTTCCCAAAGTCTTTTGCTGTAAGAGCCAGGAGTTATTTCAGGGAGTTAAGACTCTGTCCCCCAGTGTGCCCATTAAACTGTCCTGTGCTGCTTGCTAACTAGATTGCTTTGTTATATGTATATATAATACCATTGTTTTATGTAATCGAGCTAGGCAGATAGGTAAATCTGGATGCTCAGTGATCAAGGGGAGTTAGCAAATGCTGGGCAGCAAAGAGGAGAATTTAAGAGGGAGGGAGAAGATTTCTGGCCAGAGAAGCAAGCACTCTGACTTTGGTTAAAGTTTACATTGTGATCTGTTGAGGTTTGTGTCCGGGGACTGTGTGGGAGTGGGAGCAAGAGACTTGCTAGCTGAATGGGCACTAGGAAGGCTCTAGGTTTTTGTCTTTTGATCCTTAATTACCCTTGATAAACTTTCTACTGTGTGTTAATGAAGGGACAGGGCTGACCTACTAAAGAAGGCCTTAAAAACCAGACACTAAAAGTGGCCCATGAAAGCCAGCGAACAGGGAAATTTGAGAGGGAGTAGAAGGGGTAAAGAATAAGATCAGCATGGTTTAGAAAGGCTACATTGCCAGTGCCAGCACTGCTCCTGCTTCCTACACCTACACCCATGTCCTCACCAAGAACTTGGCCACAGAGGTTTCTACCCTAATCCTTGCATGGATATGCAGAGACTGTGGCCTGCATTACCCCATCATAGAAAGCTAGGATGGTAGAATCTCTCAGGAACTTGGTGAGAAAGCTACAGGATGGATATGTCTAGGCTAACGAACTCAGAAGCTAGCCATGTTAGTCTGTAACTTAAAAAAATCTTTAAAACGAGTGGTCCGGTAGCACCTTAAAGACTAACAAAAAATTAATTTAGTATCATGAGTTTTTGTGGGCACAAGCCACTTTCATTCAGACAAGGAAATAATAGAAAATCTACATAGGGAGACCTCCAAGGCTGAGGAAGCAAGGCAATTCAGCTGCAGTAGCACCATCAGGGTTGGATAAAATTGCTCCTGTACAAGGAAGAAGCTGGCTACTAGTTACTTCTGAAAGCAGGAAGTGCTCTACCCCTTATTCCCCCTCATCCCCATAGATATAAAATCCTGGCATGTTTCCCTGACAATGAGGGATAAGGAATCTCTCTCAAAGGTGTAGTAGAAGCCATGTGCCCCCAAGGATCACAGCCACTACTCCCAAAAGGGTGAGGTTGGTCAGCAAGTCCCTTCTGAGGGGGACAGAGTCATTCACAGAAGTCAGTCAGATGTGGCATCCCAGGAAGCATGCTGTCTGCCAGGGCCCTGAATTTAAGACATTATGGAAGGAGAGCCAACAATCATGTTACCTTCTGAGTGCTACCTCATGCTGCTCAGCCATCTGGACATTAATGGTACTGCCAGGTATGACTCTGAGCAGATCAGAAGGAGCCAGACCAGGCCCCTGGAGAGGAATGCACAACACCACAATAGTGTTGCCAGGAGGGCTTTGACCTCAGGCTGCTGTTCCAAGATGAAGGACCAAGAAGAGATGCAGTCCACCTATCAAGGAAGGGGAAGAGTATCTTCAGGTACAGACTGGTTAGATGGGGGCAGGAGACAAAAACCCACAGGTAAATCCAGAACATGACGACTTGGGTAGAAGATCTTGGGGGAACAGTAGATCACAAGCTAAATATGAGTCAATGTGATACTGCTGCAAAAAAATGGATACCACTGAGTGCAGAACAAGAAGCAATGGGCTTAAATGGCTGCAAGGGAGATTGAGATAGAACACTGGGGAAAACTTTTGAAATGTAATGATAAGTAAGTACTAGAAGAAGAGCATTTATGGCATCTCCACCATTAGGGGTGGTTTAAGATGATGTTACACAAACACCCATCTGAGATGATCTAGATATACTCAGTCCTACTCCAGTCTCCTATACTGATCTGTTGAGGTCCCTTCCAGTCATGCATAGCTGTGATTCCTTTGTCTACTTCAGGCTCAATTGATGCACTACCTCAAAAACACATTAAGAACATATTTCCAGCACATGTACATAATGGTCATACATAATCTGTGCATACTTCACAAAATAATATTCCTGCTCAGCCCATCAGGTTTTATATGAAAAGCTTACAAGATACAAACACACTGTCATAACGTGTATGCAAAAGGTACATGTGTGTGGGAGGGAGGGTGTAAAGTGTTTATCAGATCTCCTATGAGCTCAGACTATGTCTAGTTTGCAGGCTTCTTTCGGAAGAAGCTTTTCTGGAAGAGATCTTCCGAAAAAACTTCTTCCATAAGAGAGCGTCCACACTGCCAAAGCGCATTGAAAAAGTGATCCGCTTTTTTAAAAGAAAGCATCCATTCAGTGTGAATGCTCTCTCGCATTTAAGCTGTGATTACTATAGACGGAGTGGCCACCTGAGCACCTGTGCTTTTTCCTCTTTCCTCTTCTTTCGAAAGAACTCCCTCTTCCCCGTCTACACACACCTTTTTCCGAAAGAGTTCTGCTGGCAGCACTACTCGGTCCAGAATGCTGGCAGTACTTTCTCCTGCTAGGAGCCTAGTCTTCACTTCTCAACCTCCACTCAGCTACTGAACTCCTGCCGTGCAGCCCTTCTTAGGTGAGACTGCTGGGCCATAATTGGCTGCCTCTGGCCCAACCTTCAAAGGGCTGTTTTAACCCATTTCCTGCCAGTAAGGGGCAGCCACCCCATTACACTCCCCTTCCCAAATACCTGTAGAGGTCCTAAGTGCATCACCTTGCATTTTATACTATTAAATTTAAACCCACTCCAGCCTTCAAAGTCATTCCACTCTTCCTGCATAATATTCTGACCTTGTTCTGTTTTGATGAGGCCTCCCAACTTTGTATTATGAGCAAATTGCATTAGTGCACTCTTAATTTTTGGGTGAAGGTCAGTAAGAAATATTTGAATAATATTAGGCTAATCTGGTTTCTTGAGGAACTCCACAAGAATTCTCCCTTGAGTCCAATAATCCTCTCTCCTGCACAACCTATTGCCCTTTTCCCTTTGGCCAGTTCATTAGCCACCTCACAGTTCTTGTACTGATCCCAAGCTTCTCTAACTGAACTAATAATTTCCCATGTGATACCATGTAAAATGTGTTACTAAAGTCCAAGTATATTAGACCTGCTGCCGTTTCCTTATCTAAAAAACTTGTTATTTTCTTGAAGAAGGAAATCAGATTAACCTAACATGTTCTGCCTTTGGTAAACCCCTGGGCTGTGTCTACACTGGCATGAATTTCCGGAACTGCTTAAAACGGAATACTATTCCGTTTTCAGTTTTTCTGGAAAAGGAGCATCTACATTGTCAGGCTGCTTTTCCGGAAAAGCCCTTTTTCCGGAAAAGCGTCTGTGGCCAATGCAGATGCGCTTTTCCGGAAAAGAGCCCCGATCGTCATTTTCGCGATCGGGGCTTTTGTCCGGAAAAGACTACTGGGCTGTCTACACTGGCCCTTTTCCGGAACAGTGTTCCGGAATAAGGACTTATGCCCGAGCGAGAGCAAAATAGTTTTTCCAGAATAGCGGCTGATTTTGTACAGTAGAGCGTCGTTGCTTTTCCAGAAATTCAAGGGCCAGTGTAGACAGCTCGCAGCTTATTCCGGAAAAGCGGCTGATTTTCTGGAATAAGTGGCCCAGTGTAGACACAGCCCTGTTGAATTACATACCTTTTACTGTTTACCTCTTGAATTTTATTATTCTTTCCTCCACAGCTTGTTCCACTGCCTGCATATTACAGGCAGTCCCCGGGTTACGTACAAGATAGGGACTGTAGGTTTGTTCTTAAGTTGAATTTGTATGTAAGTCGGAACTGGTACATATTGTAGGAGAAACTCTAGCCAAACATTTCTCCAGAGCTCAGTTTTATTCTCCCACACCTCACTTCCCTAAGTCCTTTATTCTCAAGCCGAGGTGTCTGCTGAGAAAAGCCGCTCCGCATCTCTCTGGTCTGCTGGGGGAGGGGGGCGCTAGCTTCGCGTCTCCCTGGTCTGCAGGCAGGAAGCAGCTAGTGCAGGGTTGCCTCACCCCGTTTGTAAGTAGGGATCCGATGTAAGTCGGATCCATGTAACATGGGGACTGCCTGTACTGAGTTCAAGCTAACAGGTCTAGGTCTGAAATGGACCAGATCATATTTTTCATGTATTGAATAGAGATACTATGTTAGCTATAGATTTATTGAAAAACCTTCTACTACACTAGCACTCTCATGTGCCAGTTTTGTTCAGTATTTTGGGTTGGAAATTATCCAGTCCCCACCAGTTGAGTGCGTTATGCTCTTCACATTTTTCTTCCACTTCAGATGTGGTAATTTTCATTTCTACACATTCATTTCCCTCAGCCACACTGCCTTCCTGCACATGTTCCATATTAGCATTATTGAAAGCCAAGGCAAAGTATGTATTTAGATTTTTGGCCATGTCTACATGATCTTTAAGCTCTTTTCCATTCACACTGCATGGTAGCCAAGCCTCAT
Source organism: Pelodiscus sinensis (assembly GCF_052426305.1). Classification (NCBI taxonomy): domain Eukaryota; kingdom Metazoa; phylum Chordata; order Testudines; family Trionychidae; genus Pelodiscus; species Pelodiscus sinensis. The sequence goes on from NC_143057.1 coordinate 89,396,594, forward strand.
CCTTCCTTGTTCTCTTTTTATTTATATAACTAGATTGGCAAAGACTGAGAGGTTTGTTTTTTTTTGGGGGGGGGGGGGGACTTCTCTGCAGTGTGGATGCAGGTCACGTTCCAGGATTATAAGGCTATATCTCACTTAACTATTTCTCTGCCATGATGGCAGGGGAATGGAGGGAACTGGTCCACCTCAGCCCCTCCTGTCTTCTGCCTATGACACAAAATAGTTTAGTCTTTCATGGGCTGTAGTACTTTAGTATAATTTTGGTTGTTGGGTTTCAGGCAGGGGGGCTGTTGGCAGCCTGTGATATAGCAGAGGTCAGACCGAACAATCTTTTGGTATTTTCTGGCCTTAAACTCTCAGACATTATGACTCTGACTTATTACATGTATCATAGTAGTGCCTGATAGGGCTCTAATCTTAAAGTCTATTGTGCTAGGCTCTATTAAAACACATAGTAAGACACTAGAGAAAACACTAGGGTTACTTCAAGGTTCAAACAAATGGGAGCGCAGGTGGTATTCTCTTCTATCCTTCCTGTCAAAGATAGGGGCCCGGGCAGAGAGAGGTGCATCCTGGAGGTGAATGCCTGGCTGCGACGATGGTGTCACCAGGAGGGATTCGGCTTCCTTGATCACGGGGTGCTCTTCCAGGAAGGACTGCTTGGCGGAGATGGAGTTCACCTTTCCAGGAGCGGGAAGGCCTTGTTTGGACACAGACTGGCTAACCTTGTGAGGAGGGCTTTAAACTAGGTTCGACGGGGGCAGGTGAGCAAAGCCCACAGGTAAGTGCTGAATGTGCGGGACTGGGAGATGGGTTGGAAATGGGGGGGACTACGGCCTATAATGGCAAGGAGAAAGGAGGGTCAGGGCACAACAGGGAGGCAAGATCAAATCAGTATCTTAGATGCCTATATACAAATGCGAGAAGTATGGGTAATAAGCAGGAAGAACTGGAATTGCTAACCAATAAATACAACTATGATATCATTGGTATTACAGAAACCTGGTGGGATGGGACGCATGATTGGAATGTTGGTATGGAAGGGTACGGCTTGCTCAGGAAGGACAGACAGGGAAAAAAGGGAGGAGGGGTTGCCTTGTATATTAAAAATGTACACAATTGGACTGAAGTGGAGATGAACGTAGGAGATAGCTGTGTAGAGAGTCTCTGGGTTAAGCTAAAAGGGGTGGATTAGGCTTCCTAATCCGAACTATCTAGTCCGTGCCGCGTGTAGCCGCGCGGCACGGGGTTCGCACTAGCCGGCTTTTAAAAATGGCGGCACCGGCTTTATGCTAATGAAGCCCGGGAAATTCAAATCCCAGGCTTCATTAGCAAGTTCGGTATGCATACATTACCCCCCTAGTTCGAACTAGGGGGGTAGTGTAGACATACCCAGGGTGGTCAAATATTGGACTAAATTGCCAAGGGAGGTGGTGGAATCTCTCTCTCTGGAGATATTTAAGAACAGGTTAGATAGACATCTGTCAGGGATGGTGTAGACGGAGCTTGGTCCTGCCTTGAGGGTGGGGGGCTGGACTCGATGACCTCTCGAGGTCCCTTCCAGTCCTATTATTCTATGATTCTATGTGGGTCCTTAATGCAACCTATAATATATCAGTGAAATTCTACCATCTATTTATACTTAAATCATTCACATTTGATCAGTCTTAGGTCATAAACTTTAAACTCTAATTCCACATCCAATAGTACAAAATCAAGTGGCCCTCCTGGTACCTTATATATACACATACATACATGTACATATAAACTCCATAGTTAATAAATCCTCATGAGCCCTATATTTATGTTTAAGATGTTTCAGTGTTTGTGGTCTCAGAATAGATTAAGCAGATTATTAAATAATAGTTTAGGGTTTTTTTTTTCATTCCCCTCTCTTCTTTTTGTCACTAGAGGGCAGAGTTAGGGTTGTTTGGAGGCTGAAATTGGCCTATTAAGTTTAATTGGCCCATACCCTATTAAGTTTGAATTTAAGTTTAACCTCAACTTCGAATTTTCTAGGCTTTAATGCTTGTTTTTGGGATAATTACAATCTCCTTCTAATATTTTCTAGTTTTAAATTACTGATGTGTTTTTCACATTAACTCCGTCTGACTATGGATTTTTGTGTGAGGGTTGTACTGAATAGGATAATGCCTCAGTAGTGGAGGAAGCTGGATACTGAACATATCCATATTTTGGGTGTATGCTTTCAAAAATAATTGTGAAATTAGTATTATTTTGCAGCTGCTGTATCTCCAATTAATGAGCGATTCTCTGATTTTCCCTCATGCTGCCTCTTGGAGTAGTCTGAATGCTGACATAAGGGCAAACAAAGTTGTCCATTCATTTATTATTCAACTCTATTAAATTGCTAATGTTAGTAATTGCAGCATATCTTATTACAGAGGCCAAAGTTCAGCTTTCTTCCCCAGGTGCAATATATTTCCATCTAACATTTTAAGTGCAGTTAAGAATAAAATACTGGTGTACGCAACACAGTAAACTGTATAGAAATTATTAATAAAAACTGCATAGTTACCAGTCACTCTTAGGAATTAGCTCTATCGTGGAATTTTAGCCTTCTATATCAGATCTCTTACTGGATACATTTTCTCTCTATCTAGCTGTTCACTGTGTTCTCTGGGTACTTCCCAAGTATTTGAAAATATCTTATTTTCTCTCTTTTCCATCACAGATTGCAGGGGAAGAGCTTAATTGGTTTGTTGGATTTTTATTTGCTGGTTTGCTTTTATTTGTTTGCTTATTTCATTTTGGGTATGGTGAGGGGAGTGAGAAGGGTGGATGTGTTGCAGGTCTATGGGTATGTCTACACTACAGTCAGAGGTGTGGCTGCAGCATGTGTAGGGAAAGTGATACTAGCTTTGATTGAGGTAACTAGGTAGCCTCAGCAGCATGCATTCCTCTAATACATGACTAGGATCCCATACAAGGTTGAACAGACCATGCTGCTGTAGCTTCACTGCTGTTGTTATTTGAGCTGGATAGGTCAAAGTTAGCTTTGACATAGAATCATTGGGTTGGAACAGACCTATGTGAAGCCAGGATTTCACCTCCTCCTTAGGTAAACCATTCAAGTGCTTTACCACCCTTCTAATGAAATAGTTTCTCCCAATATCCAACCTAGACCTCCCCCATTGCAGCTTGAGGCCATTGCTACTCATTCTGCCATGTGTCACTACTGAGAACAGCCTCTCTCCATCATCTTTGGAACTCACCTTCAGGTAGCTGAAGGCTGCTATCAAATCCTCCCTCACTCTTCTTTTTTGAAGACTAAATAAGCCCAGTTTCCTCAGTCACTCCTCAGAAGTCACGTACCCTACACTATAATCATTTCCTCCATTGGACTCTCTTCAATTTGTCCACATCCTTTTTGTAGCAGGGGGAGGAGGAGATTCCAATCTGGACACAGTACTCCAGACTGGCCTCACCAGTACCGAATAGAGGGAGAATAATCATTTCCCTAGATCTCCTGGCAGTGCTCCTACTAATGTACCCTAGTGTGCTGTTAGCCTTCTTGGCTACAAGAACACACTGTTGACACATATCTAGCTTCTCATCCACTGTAATTCCCAGGTCCTTTGCTGCATAGCTGCTGTTTAGCCAGTTGGTCCCTAGCCTGTAGTAGTGCTTGGGATTCTTCTGTCCCAAGTGCAGGACATTTGCCCTTGTTGAACCTAATCAGACTTCTTTTGGCCCAATCCGTCACTCTGGATGCTATCCCTGCCCTCCAATGTATCTACCTCTCCCCCTAGCTTAGTGTCATCCACAAACTTACTGAGGGTGCAAGCCGTCACCTCATCCAGGTCAGAAATAAACAGAACTGACTATTTAGTAGGAATCTCTGAGTTAAAGCTGGTACATCTCACAGGGGCAGAATAATGAATTTTCATCTCTGAATTACTCTGTTACTATCAATGGACTTGTAAAATTGTGCTTTCAGTTACACTGGTGCACAATGGAGATTGCTTACACATGCAGATACAAGAAGACACTTTATTTCCCTAGACATAATATATAAGCAGAATGAAGAGCATAAATCTGACCTCCCCTAATATAACCGGAAGTACAATGCAGCTGGTAGAAAGTGGGGATGTTTAACATCATGGAGGCATTTTTGCAAATGTTTATTAAATTCTTTCTCCTGTTTTGTCTGGGTAATAACTATGGAGAGTGGCAAAAATATATGTGTTGCTTTATATCAGAAATAATTCACATGAAAAAGATCCAATTTTAACAAAATTTTATGAAAGAGGGTCTAACTTCAAATTCACAACCAAAGGCTATTATATGCTCAAATTCTGAGCATACTGTAATTCTGATGACACAAACTGCCCTTTCTGGTAGATGTACTGGTCAGGACTTGAGCTGAACATATAATTCATTATAAAGAGTTGAGGTGTTTTCGGGAGATCTTTTGGAGAGCAGAGGCTGTGCTACAGGTTTAAAAACAATGAATGGTCCTGTGGCACCTGTGAATTGCAAAAGCAAACTTGTTTTTTGAAATTATAATGAAGTCCTCATTAATTTGCACAAAATTCATTTCCCAAATAAAGTCCAAGGTGTTTTCATTGCTCTCAATAGTTGCATAGACATCCAACAAATACTGTAATGCAGTGGTCCCCAATGCAGTGCCAGCAGGCACCATGGCACCCACCAGGCCATTTCTGTGCGCCCGCCAAGTGGTCGGGGCCGGCCCTGCCCCTGGGTGTGAAGCACATGGTTGGTGGCGGCCCCACCCCCGGGTGCGCAGTGCGAGGTCTGTGCCGGCCCAGGTGCGCAGCACATGGACGTCCCCACTCCTGGGTGAGCGGTGTGAGGGCTGCGCCGGCCCCGGGCTTGCAGCGTAGGGGTGGCGCTGACCCAGGCGCGCGACATAGGGGTGGTGCCGGCCCTGGGCGCACAGCACGGGGGGGCCCCGCCCCCAGGTGCACAGCGCATGAGCGCTGCCGGCTCCTGGGTGCGTGGCACAGGTGCCGGATCCGGGAACGCAGTGCATGGGCGGTGGCAGCCCCACCCCCGGACGCACGGGACATGGGCTGTTGCGGCCCCACCCCTGGGAGTGCAGTACAGTTGAGGTGCCAGCCCCGGGAGTGCGGTGCATGGGTGGCGCCAGCTCCAACTATGCAGCGTATGGGTGGCCCTGCCCCCGGGTGCATGTGTGGCCTCTGCCCCAGATGCCCAGGGTGTGAGTGGCCCCACCCCCGGGCACCCAGCAGCCCCAAAAGGTTTTTGTTTTACAGAGGCCTTAGTTTATGTTGCGAACACTCAAAAGCATTCATTCTGAAGGTAAGTTCATTACAAGAAAGAGCAAGAAATTGAAACAAGCGTTTAGTATTAATATGAGTGATTATGCAAAACAATCAATATAAAACCTTGACAATCTTTCTTCTTTTAGAGGTAAAACAGTAGTGTCTTTTTATCAGAGCAAACTTTCTTTGATGAAAAGGAAAGGGATAGCTTTACTTTCAGTCCTGATGTGTAATAGGTATTCATTCTCTTTCCAAATAGATAGACATGTGCACATACACACACACAGAAGGAGCGGAGGGGTTGAAATGATGGGTGAAATACAGCTGTTGTTGAGATCTTTGGAACACTGGATGATTGGTCAGTCATGAAAGGATGTTTTGCTGACAGGTTGTTATGGCATCTATTGTTTGGACCCCTGGTTCCCTTTCTGGCCAGGATCATCATCTAGTTGGAAAGGACAGGCTCCTTGGACAGGGCGGGCTTGGGTGGAAGCAATTTACTCAATTTCAGGATTTATGAAAGTCAGAGACAGAGAGAGAGAGAGAGAGAGAGAGAGAGATAAGGGAGGAGGAGGAGGGAAGAAATAGTGGGGTAGAAACAGGAAAGGGAGGTGTGAAAGAGCAGAGAGACAGCTACCAGGTACAGGATGGATTAAAGAAAACCTGTGGATTCAGCTAGCCCCACCTCATTATACCTGCAGCCATGGGAACTGACAGCCTCTGTGGGCCCCTGGGCAAGGTGGGCCTGGCTCGACACTCTCAGAAGGTGGGTCTCGGGTGGGGCTGAGGACAGCCAGTGCTCAGCCCTGCCCAGAATGCGGTGTGCTCCCTCCCTCCCTCAGAGTTGCACAGAGCACACAGTGTGGCACTCCATAGCAATTTAAAAAGTCTGGGATCCCCAAACCTCTTTGAATCACCAGGCACTGGGGCAACTACCCTCTCCCGTGCTTGCAGCCAATGCCAGGCCTGGAGAGTAGAGAAAAGAAGGGAAACTGGTTCAATCAGGGACTGACTGGGAAAGAGGCAGGCACTCTGTGTGCTTGCCTGAATGCACAGATACAATCTGCCTGCCAATACTTGCCTCCAATGGCTGCAAGTTCCCTTCCAAGGGGAGTCTGCAGACAAGTGCTCACTGTGGGGAAACTGGACTAGCAAGGCTACATCCCAAACTAAAGGACTTAGGGAGCAGCTCAGCACAACAGCTCCAGACCCATCCCTCTGTGATACTGTGCTTTAGTTGAGCTGAGATCAATGTCAGTGCTGACAGGTCAAGTGTTAGATGGAGGAAAATCACACATTTCCCCCCAGCCTCTTCCCAAGTCTCTTTTTAAGACATTCACAAAGAGGACGGGTGGGAGGCACTAGTTGGATCTAGTGGCCATCATGCCAAATTTGGTCAATCCACTTTCTTTGTACCAAGCATGATTTCAACCATCTTTGAATCTTATCAGCAGGTCCTTTATTGTTTGGAGTTGTCATAACCAGGAGTGCTGACCAGCACCTGGTGACTAAGGGTTAGCTCTGTACCTAGCAAGGTATTGGGTGGTCAACCAATAACAAAGCAGGTAAGAATTTCAAACTGAAAAAGCAGGGTTCTCTTTTTCTTCTTTGTTTTGAGAAGCAGAGCAGTTTCTCCCAACTATTGAGGAAGATAGGAGATGCTTCTCTCGCTAAGAATGGACTTCTTAAAATGTGTAAGTAGGGAAATGTTTAGATAGTCCATCAGGGATTCTTGTTTTCCTTGTCTGGGGATTTGGAAATAATGTCTGAGCTTGTTAAGGTTTTTTTTTTTTTTTTTTTTTGTAACTAAGCCTTCAGCCCAGAGACTTTCCCTGAGTATCTATATCAATGGTGGCTCTTTCCAGCTAGCCAATTTCCTATGCTTGCAACTGTATTTTTGTTTTGATAATAAAAATGTTTCTTTTTTCTAATTAACCAGTATTGGTGGATTTTTGTGTTCTGGAAGATCTGTCTGTGTGTATCAGTATGCCTCTGACTGAGGGGTCAATTACCAGAGACTGCAGCTTGTTGTTCTCTTTTCTTTTCAAGTTATTTTGGGGGAAAAGAGCTTGGGGTACCCCTGAGGTTGGTTTCAAGTGTCCACCCATGTTTGTGGGTTTAAAATAATTGATGGTGGCAGCAGATTCCCCAAAATCTGAGTATTAGGATTTTTGGGGGAAGTTTTTGTATTTTGTACCCAAGCCTGTATAGGCAAGGTTTTAGCACACTCTTGCAGGCCCTCAACTTCTGTATTTGTCGTGCCAGAGTGGGGAACAGCCTTGACAGGAGTAATACAGCTTTCTTTTCTAGTTCTCTTGCATTTGTTTATAATATTTATTTATTGAAAAACTTATTTTTCATGGTTAATTTCCAAGTAGGCAAAAATTATAGGCCAGGGATCTCAAATTCACAGCCCGTGGACCATTTGCAGTTCAAGCAGTTTTGCAATTCAGCCTATGAGTCTCTGCAGCCTGGGATGTGTGTGTCTCTGTCCCTGTCCTCCCAAGGGCCTGATCCCGTCTGTTTCTCCGCATGAGGCCCCTCTGATAATTCCTGCAGCCATGTCCCTCAGAGGAGAGGACTTGGAGGATGGGGTGCAATGTGTATGTGGGGGAGAGAAAGAGGGCAAGGTAAGGTAGTGGTGGGAAGGAATAGGACTAGGGACACACCCACACCCACCCCCCGCAGGCAGGATTGCAAAAATGCTCAAATCATAGATGGGCCGAGGGCTGTGAGTTTGAGCCCCCTGTTTATAGGACATTGTAACATCTTATGAACTTTAGTTCAGCTTTTTACATTTGCGCTTACAATGGGGAATCATTTTATAGATCCAATAGTCCCAACTTATTTACAAAATTTCAGTGACTTTTGTCAACACTCTATTTGCAAAACAGATTTTTACATGTATTTTAGGTATGTTGTGGAGGTAAATTCCAGTGAACAGACCCTTGTATGTGAAGGTGGAAGGCCACTTACTGGATTCCGTTTTGAGATAAATACACCTGTTACTGCTGAAAATGTGTATATTAAACCACAAAACTGATTTGATTGGAGAAAAGCATTTAAACATACATCTAGTTTTTGCCCTCAGTTATTTATAGCATAAAAACATAAGTTGAAATCCTGACTCCATTAAAATCAGCAGCAAAACTTGCACTGGGTTGAAAATTCTGACTTTGTTGAAGGCAGAGTCTAATTAGAATGTCGTGAAGCAGGTCTATCCAAAGTAATTTACCCCCTACACACATTTTCTAAGAAAAATTGCTCTTGTTCTTGGAAAAAAAGCCTGTGTGCTGCAAGTTTCAGGCTTGAGCAGGGATTTTTTTTTTTGGCTGAGTAATACAGTTCTGAAAATAACAGGTTATAAAAAGCTGATCCAATCTTAACCACAGTGATTTGAATGGTGCCATTGCAATTGTCTGGACCAGCCCACAACAAAATAAGTGGCTTGGAATAAAACACCGTATGTGCTAAGCTCAGAGTTGCCTCCTCATCTCTGAAGTGAGTGACACAGTGACAACAACAAAGGTCCTCCTGACAAATGAAGGGCAGCTACAAAATCTGTTATTCTGCAGTGATATTTGTGAAGCCAAGTGTCACACGGGAATTATTAAAGGTGTTGATTTCTAGCAGGTGCTACAATTTTATTTTCTGAACATAGTAATAATGGGAAGATAAGGAAAAGTATGGAAAATAAGTACACTCTGCTATTTCATGCCCATAAGACCAAATTGAACTTGGTGAGAGAGACTTTGCTCCACAATACATATCTTTGGAAATCTAGCCCTAAGTATTCAGGTGCTTAAAGATGCGGATAGCTACTTAATGGGATTTCATACCAGTTTAAGCATCTGCAGTGAGATTTTCAAAAAACGCTAGGGACCTAACTACTGTTGATTTCAATAGAACTAGGTAGCTAAGTGTTCTGACAAATCCTACTAATAAGCCCCACTGGATTTCTTGTTAGGTGCCTAAATACTTTTGAAAATCTGGCCCTTTCCCTTACTGAAGGGGAGATAATCCTTTGTTTAAAAGCATCAAACTGGAAGTTTTGATCTGCTTGGCTTCTGATATTGTACTCATCACCACCTGAGCACTCAGGTTCTGTTCCCCAAACTTCCTGGGAGACAAGTGGGCAAGCCACACAGCCTCTCAACGCACCAGTGTCCATATAACAGCACTAATAACGTTTCATTGTTTCTCAGGGGTATCATAAAGCAGGGCTGGCCCTCAACATTTTGGCACCTGAAGTGGGGAGCTATAATGACTCCCTCATGCCCTCTCGCTTGGGCCAAAACTTTGAAAGGTCTCAATTCTGCCTTCTTCCTGTTCTATTCCTCTCATGGTACTGCAGAGAGAATACATATGCACCAGCAGCACAATTTTCTACACTCTGGGTCCTAGTGGTGCCCCCCCACAGTCTGGCACCTGAGGTGGCTGCCTCAGTTCGCCGTATGGTAAGGCCAGCCCTATCATGAAGCTAAATCAACTAACCTTTGTAAGGTGCTAAGACTCACTGATGAGTGTCACTAAAAGCTAATTAATTAAAATTTACACTCGACCCACAAATCTTGGAAAACATTGAAGATACAGAATCATAAGCATCAAGGGTAAAATCCTGGTCTCATACTGAAGCTATTGGCAAAGCTCCCATTGCCTTAAGCAGAAAAAAAAATATTTCTCCTTAAATGTTTCCATATTAACTTATTTCACAAGTCAGTTGGAAAGATGTGGTGCCATGGACCAGGGAACCCAGAAAGAAGAAGGTTGTGCTTCATTTTCAGTGTGTGTACTGAATAAAGACAAATAGTCTCAATGCAATTTTAGTTTTGGGGATTCTATTTCTACATATCACAATTTTGTCATCTTGAAAACAGATGAAACATACATTAATTCCCTCTGCAGGTGACCAGGAAACAAAACTATTAGGTTATGTCTACACTAAGGTGTTATTTGGGAATAACTGATGTTATTTTGAAATAAAGTATGCGTCTACACAGCAAGCCATTATTTCAAAATAATGTTGAAATGGAGGACTTCTTACTCTGACTCCTATAACCTTCATTTCACAAGTAAGGGAAGTCAAAAGAAGAGTACCCTTCCTTTGACTTCCTGCTGTGTAGACAGTGCCAAAAGCCAAATTAAGCTATTCTGACTTCATCTATGTCAATTGCATAGCTGAAGTTACGTATCTCAGTTCAACTTTTGCCTTGTAATGTAGACATGCCTTTACTTATTATGATCTTGCTCATTCTAGTGCAGATCCAGAGTAAGTCAATTAACTTAATGAGTTACTCCGAATTTTCATTAATAAACTGAGATCTGAATCTAGGGCCAGATCCAAAGGCCATGAAAGTCAACTGGAGTCTTTCCACATACAACAAAATATTTTGGATCAGGTCAGTCTTTAGTTTGCTGAAACTCCCCCCTCCAAAAAAAACAAAACAAAATCAAATCTATTTTGCTTCTTTCCAGATTAACTACTACATTTTTAAAATACCTTACATTGATTTCACTAGATTTATGTTTTATTACGATTTAATAATCTGCAATTTTTCATTTAAAATAAATATATTATTTGTAAGTAGCTTGCAGCAGTGTACGCTTATATTCCCTCCATCAGTAGAATTCCCACCTACTACATGAAAAACATACCTGACTAAAGAACACTAGACTAATAGCACATACGCCAGGAAACTACGGATACATAAACATTCAGTTGCCACTTTCTGGCATTTCAAAATGGAGTAGACAATCTAATTAGACACAGAGAAAGCGCTGGTGAAACAGGCTGTTGAGATGGTGAAGATTAATTTGGTAATTTAAGGTAGAAACAAAGAGCTTCTCCTGTCTACAAATAGCACATTGTCCTCTGAAAATCAGTTGTTCTCTGAAAAACAACAACTTTTCCAAGTACATCTTTTAGTATTGCATATCTACATATTTTTCGAAATACAGAGATATTGCCATATAATTCTTTTCTGACAGAGCAAACTGACTTCTGTTGGTATTTGGAGAAAATTGTCATTTTTCATAATGTAAAGATTTGGGTCCACTCCTTTAGGCTAGCTTGAAATCCAGGGCTTCTAGATGTCCATGAAATCTGTAAGAGTGAAGAACTAAGGTTGGAGAAAAGAAGCATGAGTGGAATAGTTGTCTACTTTATGGAATGGCAATATTTTGGAATTTTTCATTAGGAAGAATGACCCTTTGGCCTTCTGGAAAATTATACTAGAAAAACATTTCCCAGTACAAAGTTCTTTGTAAATGTAAGGAATGTTCCAAGCTATAGGCACATCAGTGGAGTGGGAGAATCTGTCTGGGATCATCATTTGCTACTGAAGTACAGGCACATAGTTGAGAAACTGGAATGCAGACACACTTATAAGAAAAAAAGTCTCTTCCGCACTACTCTGTGCTGATTAGGCCTCATTTGGAGTGTTCTGTCCAGTTCTGGGCAGCACATTTCAAGAAAAGATGTGGAGAAACTGGAGAAGGTCTAGAAAAGAGCAACAAAAATGATTAAAGGTCTAGAAAACATGACCTATGAAGGAAGTATGAAAGAATTGGGCTTATTTAGTTTAGAAGAGAAGACTGAGAGGGGACATGATAGCAGTTTTCAAATATCTAAAAGGATGTTGGAAGGAGGAGGGAGAAAAATTGTTCTCCTTGCCTCTAATGATAGGACAAGAAGCAATGGGCTTAAATTGCAGCAAGGGAGGTTTATGTTGGACATTAGGAAAAACTTCTTCTCAGGGTGTTTAAACACTGGAATAAATTGCCCAGGGAGGTTGTGGAATCTCCATCACTAGAGATATTTAAGAGCAAGTTGGATAGATTTCAGAGATGATCTAGATGGTGCTTGATCCCGCCATGAGGGCAGGGGACTGGACTTGATGACCTCTCAAGGTCCCTTCCAGCTCTAGTATTCTATGATTCTTCCACTGTCTGTAATACATCTTCTCCAGCTTTAATAAGACCAGTGTTTCTATGAGTAGAAGTTCTAGAGATTCATGACTTAAAAAAAAAAGGTTCAGCTACAAGTAGATAATGAGTGTGAATATAAAGCTATAAGTGCAATTACTGTTTTCTTATACCACTCATTTAATTACCAAATGCACAAATGCAATAAAGTACATAAGTTGAACGTTAGTCCACATGACACAATGCATTTTAATTTGATACAATACTTGCAAACAGGACATTAGGTAGATTAGCACAATACAGAGCTATTCAATTAGAGATGTAGTGACCTTTTACTGCTTATGTTCAAAAACAGTAGAAGGAGCTTTGCCTATAATGAACATTTAGTTATCTCTACTTCGTTGCTGTTTTCAAGCATTATCTAAATTAATGTGTCTTTTCTATATTGTAGATGAATCTATAACCTTTCAGAAGGGAACTATCCATTTCTCAGCTCATTTCTCAAAATATTAGTGATGAGATAATACATATACTCTGTAGATCCTTGATACAATTGTAGCTTCATATTAACTGCTAGGTACAGTCATGCTAATGCCTACTTTTCTGTCAAAAAAGGTAAGAATACATTGTAATGTTGCTGCTAGGAAGTTACAAAGTTGGTGCCATCAAAAAAAGTTGTCACTCTGCATTGACTGCAGTAAAGTATCTCCTGTTCAGTGTTCCCTTTAAGATGGGTGCTACTCAGGAGAGATTCAAATGCTGCACAGCTGATTAGCAGAGTACCCACAGCTAGGTTTTTGTTTCGACTTGCCTCGATGCACATTAAGAAATTATTCTGCACAAGGATGGAAAAGATTATCAGGAACATTGATCCTATTCAATACAGAGCACAGTCCTGTAATTACTTATTGTGCTTTCCTGGTGCAATGAACTTTGAGTTCTTAAATGGTACTCTCTGTAGTTAGCTGCATCCTTATATTTCCATTGTATGTCCCTATTTTTGTTCACTACCAATTTTATTATAAAATCACTATTTGGGCTAAAATGTCTAATGACATATCTCCGCTGAAGAAAATATTTAGGTCTGTTAAAAATATTCTGAGTTTTTTTTAATTAGCTCAAATGACAATAACCATCATTTACATATCTAACCCAATCAATTGAGCCAGGTCTCTGTTTTATGTCTATTCTCAAAAAGGCAGGATCTGAGAAGTCATATTTTTAAATGGACCAACAGAAGTTGGTCTAGTAAAAGAGATCTCACTCACCTTGTCTCTCTCTAATATCCTGGGCCTGACACAGATACAACTATTTTTCTCAAAGCCACAGTACAACGACTTCACAACATCTGGACGAATTATCTCAAATAATTACTCCAAAAACCTCACCTGCTAAATCACCAACAACACTTACTTCAGCAACTGAGATTTTAGTTTTTTATTCAGAAACTGAATTCTCAGTTGTGATTTCCTTTAAAAAAAATGATTTTGGTCTTGCACTTGAATAACTGACACATGCTTTGTTTTAAAACTTCATAATTGCCACATACATGTACAAAATATCTAAAGCTAAAAAGTGTTACAGTAGCTGAGTGAGAGAATGGTTTAATGAGTGTGTTAGTTTCAGTTTACTCAAGAGGCACTTGGCTGTGATGCGCTAATGAATTTCAGGTGGAGACACTTGATTGTAAATTCTCAACCACAAGGTGGAATGAGGAGGAGGGAGCAGATGACACAGTGGGCTCAGGTACCAGAAAGTGGGTAGGTGGGTTGGGAAATGTCACAGGAACCTGTACCAGCAGGGAATGACTGAGTGAGTCTGAAGCATGGTATGTTCAGTTAAATTGAGATAGCTAGCTAGACTTCTGGATATTTATTTGAAACTTGGAAGACTTGATCACTGGTTGAAATCCTATCTATGCCAAGTAACCCAGCTACAGGAGAACACAAATGGTTAATGTGTGTCACAGATCCCAACTGGGAAGCAAGAAGAAATGTGGTTGAGTCAGAGGGAATGCTAAGACCTCACTGGATTGAGCAACCAGGAATAATGAAAGGGAAACTTTCACTCTTTGTGGAAATCTCCCCTTAAACATTACGAGCACCTCCAATTATAGCCTAACCTTCCTAACTAAGTAGCTTGCTAGGAACTGAATACAGAACCAAATTTGCATAACGTGTAACAAACTAAAGCAGCTCTGTTCTTTTGAACCTAGAGATATGTTATTATACAATGGTCTTGTAAAAATAGATCAGACTTTGCTCAGGTGAATATTGCATGATAAAACTTCTGATCTGCGTCTCGATATTAAGTCTGTGGGTGGTGATAAGCCATATTGTAGAATTCGCTAGACTGCATTTGATTGTTTTATATTTGTCTGAATTATCTTGTGAGTTGTTTAGCACAGGGACCATGTTTGATAACATGTCACATATACTGCAGTCTGTATAGTACATAATACTGTATGGCACAGGACCAGGTATGGGGGAACAGGTCTATAGCACCTCTGCATTTAATAAGCTTTAATTTAAATGCCTAATTTAGAATAGTTCTTTAGGAAGTATCCCTTAAAATCAAGTGTCCTGCTGCTATTTTTCCACACCCACACTCCCAAACACTCACACACACTCCTCTCTCCCTAGGATATTCAAAGGTTTCTCTGACTTTGGATGAACATGCAAAAGTTCAAACTCTTCCCATATCTTAGTTTTAGAATCTTTGGGATCTCATCCTCCAACCCAGTCTGTTTGGCTCTAAGACCCTAACATCACCCCTCCTCTCACCACTAAGTATTTCCTAACTTTGTTCTTCCTTCTTTCTCCAGTCATGTGGTGGGTAAGCTTTATATCTTCCTCATTACAATTCCTACTTTCCAGGATCCAATTTCCTTTAGTGACTCCCCCGTCCTTTGTCTTGCACCCTTTGAAGGTGACTAAGGAAGGAAACTACTAATTGTGGCATGCAACTTATCATTTTAATCAGCTTCTGTACCAGCTGACTAAAGGATAGTTCATATGTCGCCAATTTTTTTAAAAAAGTCTCTAAAGGTGATCCCAGCAATTATAGGCTGATCTAAGCCTAATTTCAGTATCTGTCAAATTGGTTGAAACTATTGTAAACAACAGAATTATCAGACATATGAATGGTTGGGGAAGAGTCAACATGGCTTTTGTAAAGGGAAAGCATGCCTCACAAATCTACTAACATTCTCTGAGGGAGTCAGCAAGCATGTGGGCAAGGACGATCCAGTGGATATAGTGTACTCAGACTTTCAGAAAGCTTTTGACAAGGTCTCTCATCAAAAGCTTTTAAGCAAAGTAGGCAGTCATAAGATAGGAAGGAAGGTCTCTCACTGATAAGGAACTGGTTAAAAGATAGTAAAGAATAGGTCTACATGGTCAGTTTTCAGAATGGAGAGAGGTAAATAATGGTGTTCCCCAACAGGGATGTGAATATTTAACTGGTTAACCCGTAAGCCTTACCTTTAATGGGTGAGGCTTACCAAGGAAGGTTAACCTGCGGGGGCTGGAGCAGTTCCCTGTCTACCATGAGCAGGGGGCTGCTCCAGCCCCACAGGAAGCCCGCTGTGGACAAGGGTTGTTCCAGTTGCCTGGAGGAGTCTCTCTCCACTGTTGGCTCTGGGCGTCCCCCCCGCCTCGTTCACCTCCCCTTTAATCAGTTAATGTATCTGTTCTGGGACCAGTGCTTTCAACATACTTATAAATCATCTGAAAAATGGGTAAACAGTAAGATGGCAAAGTCTGAAGATGCTAAAATTATTCAAGATAGTTAAGCCCAAAGAAGACTGCAAAGAGTTACAAAGGAATCTCACAAAAGTGGGTGACTGGGCAACAAAATGGCAGATGAAACTCAATGTAGATAAAAGCAAAGTAATGCACATTGGAAAACATAATCCAAACTATACATACAAAATGTATAGTTGAGGGCCTAAATTACTGTTGAGGGCCTAAATTAGCTGTTACCACTGAAGAAAAAGACCTTTGGGTTATTGTGCACATTAGTATGAAAACATCCACTTAATGTTCAGTGGCAGTCAAAAGAAGCTAACAATGTTATGAACCATTAGAAAAAGGGTAGATATTATCTGTACTATCAGCAAGCCTCTATATAAATTGTTGATACACCCACTTATTGAATACGGCATGCAGTTCTGCTCACTCCATCTCAAGAAACAAGTATTAGAATTTGAAAAGTACAGAGAAAGGCAACAAAATGATTAAGGGTACAGAACAGCTTCCATCTGAGGAGAGGTTAAGATGACAGGAACTTTTCAGCTTGAAAAATAGAGAGTATTAAGAGGGAATATGCTAGAGGTCTATAACATCTTGACTAGTGTAGAGGAAGTAAATAAGGAAATATTATTTACTCCTTCACATAGACACAAAAACTGGTAGTCACCCAATGAAATTAATAGACGGCAGGTTTTAAACAAATTAAAGGAAGTACTTCTTCACATAAAGCACATGGAATTCATAGCTTTGGGATGCTGTGAAGGACCAAACTATGACAGGGTTCAGAAAAGAACTAGATATGTTCATGAAGGACAGGTCAATCAATGGCTATTAGTGAGGATGGTCATGAATGCAACCCCATGCTCTGAGCAGCCCTACCCTCTGTTGCTAGAAGCTGGAAATGGACAACAGGGGATGGATGACTCAGTTACTGCAGAGAGGTAGCTGTATTAGTCTATAACTTTGCACAGTCATAACCGAGGACAAAATGGATCCCATCATATCTTTTACATTTACCTAGAGCCCACTCTATCAGCTTCATTTACCCTTAGAGTGTCCATGCTATGTTTCCACTGCCACCCTAGTTCGAACTGCAATGAGGAGCAATAGTAGTTCAAATTAGGAGCTTTAATTTGAACTACCTAGTCCATGCTGCGTGTAGCTGTGGGAAGGTAGTTTGAACTACGGGGCATTTAAAAATGGCAGCGCCCGGGAACATGCAAATGAAGCCCAGGATATTTAAATCCTGGGCTTCATTTGCAAGTTTGAATGTCTACATTAGCCACCCTAGTTTGAACTACGGTGGCAGTGTAGACATACCCTAATTGACTATTTTCCCCCCATTCTCTTTCCCTCCCCATCCCCTCTCTTTCTCTGCTATTTATTTTACAACCTGGGCCCCTTTACTCCATTTATCTGAAGAAGTGGGTTGTGCCCACAAAAAGCTCATGATGCCATCTACATTTTTTGTTAACTTATAAAAAAAAAATAGACTTTTTCATTAATTCCCTGTTACTGAAGCTCCTGACATAGGTCTCTGTCAGAAGAAATGGTTCTGGGCTAGATAGACCATGGATGTGATCTAGCCGTTCTTATGTTCTTATGACTTGCAAAGGAGTTTTAAAAATTGATATTGTGCCATTTGGGGTGGAGTGGGAGGCTGAAATGAGATACTAGAAAGATGTTTTGAGGGGTTGGTCTTTTAAAAAAAACAACATCCTGCAGAAAGAAAGAAAGAAAGAAAGAAAGAAAGAAAGAAAGAAAGAAAGAAAGAAAGAAAGAAAGAAAGAAAGAAAGAAAGAAAGAAAGAAAGAAAGAAAGAAAGAAAGAAAGAAAGAAAGAAAGAAAGAAAGAGTGAATCTAGTCTTCTAGCTTTGGCTGGAGCACCAAAGATAGCCTCAGCAATGTTTACTTTTGGCTCTAGCACTTTAATTGGAGGGAGAAGGGTTTCTATCTTTAACAAAAGCTTCCTTTATCCCAGTTGTTAATCAGTAATTGATGTTTACTTAGGTGTTAATAAAAACAGAAAAGAAAAAGGGACTTTGAAAAAACCGACTACAAATCCCTTCCTTTCACCTGCTTACATTGCACTCTTGGCTATTGTGATGTCACCATCTCACTAATTCTCCACTGAGCACAGAATCTGCCAGCCTAGTAGAACTTGCCTTTCTAATATTCAAAGAAGAAAATATTTACTATCTATTTAGACTGCAAGTTCCTTGGAGCATGGACTCTTAGTGTAAGATGTTTATATAGTGTCTAATATAAAGAGGCAGTGACCTATGATTGGGATTCATAGGTGCTGTAGTGACACAAATGACTGGTTGTTCTTATAATAATTTAAAGAATAGTGAGTCATTACCAGGCTCCAAACAGTTAGTACATCACTCTGGTGGCTTCTCCCTGCTTTGTGCACAGTTATCATTGGTCAAGAACTGTAAAGGCACAACATTTTAAACACGTAAATGATACGATGAGATCCATTTTGTTCTCAGTTATGTCTGTACAAACCTGTGAAAATGAAAAAAGTAACATTATTTGAGGACCCCCCTTGTTATTCTGAGGGGGTATTTCTCAATAGGGTGTCATGATCTCCAAAGGAGCGAGGAAAGACAATTAGTGGGGGAATCAATTTTTATTATAATCTAAAAAATGAAAATCTCACTCCATCATTCCTGCACATCTTTATCCTCCAAGGTTAAGAGTTCTCTGACAACCTCCCAAAACAAGCCTACCAATAAATTATACAGATTTAGCATTTGAGTCATCCATGTATTTTTACTCTTACTTTGACAATAAATGTAAAGTAGTAACAACTTTTTTTTTTTTACTAGGAATAAGTCAAACACTGTTGTAGAGTAAACTTCTATGTGAAGCTCCTTGGGTCCATTTCAGATGCCACAAAATAATCTATATGGACTGGGAGGGAAGTGAGAGACATATTGGGTGAAGCATGTTAGAGTATGCGTGTTAAGCCAGGGATAGGAGACTCCAGAAATCTGGGGCTACTTCTTTGCCAAGCCACTTTACAAAAAGTTCAGGTTGCAGTTAGGATAAGGATGAGATTCAATCCTTTGCCTGACTATAATTATAGCCTTAACTCTTCATTTTCATACACAGAGAAGAATGCAATTTTGGTTAAGGTACTAGACAGATACAGAACACCCGTTTTCAGTACCCAGATCTACCCGCGGCTTGCTTTGTAGTGCTGAGTGATTCGTTCAATCACTATGTGCCTCATCTCCCCATCCTTATTGTGCACATAAGAACACTTCTTTCCTTCACTGTAATATGAATGATAATAGGTATTGAAATTGGCACACTTTCTCTCAAAGTTGTATTGAGAATGTGTTTCCAATGGGCCATGAAATCTAGCAGAGGTTATTTCATTTTTTTTTGTTTCAAACACTCCACTATACCTGAAAAATGTAGTGAAGACTTCATTAGCAAATAGCAGTTAGCTATTCCAATGGGACATGAACCTCACACTACATTTCTTCTTCTAAAATCACAAAGGGATTTTATGAGTTTTGCTATGGTGGGACAGACCATTAGCCCTTAATTGATTCATTAAAGGAAATCCCCAACAGTGATGACCATATTCTCTTAGAGTTTTTCCACTTCAGACACATGTGTCACTCTGTCTTGCCTCTTTCTGATGCAATGAGGTTGACATTATTGAAATAGTCTGTTGCTGATTTACTAATTATCCTTTATCATCAGAATTGGTCTGACCCCATCTACTTCCATTGCTGTTCATCTGGCTCTGTGCCCTCAGGAGCATTCCCTTCCACTCCCATGTACTATGCACATTCAAGAGCTTGTTTGGGTGATGAGTCAGAAGATAAGACTGCCTCCTGATCTGCAGCTGGAGTGCTTCTGGATGTAAAATGTAATCTCTTTACTCTTCTTTACATTAATTGTTATTTTCTTTACAAGAGTGTGGGTTGTGTGATCAATATCTAAAATCATTAGAATAGTAAATAGTAAAAGAATTAGATATATTATCATTTGCCCTCACCTGGCTGTAGTCACAGGGATTAACTCTGTGCAAATTTCACAATCTTAGTATGTACCCTTCTTTCCATTTTTCTGAGCACCACTCCCTTTCCACAATTATCTTCTGCTACCACCTCTTGGGCCCTGGTGGAGGAGTAGTTGTTGAACCAACACAAGTACATCATTTCAGATAACAGAGGATGAGCACTATACTATTGATACAATACATCTAATATTTTTTCTAAAGAACAGCATAGAAATACGTCCAGCCAAGAGCAATTTACATTTTTTGTGCACGTATTGTAAGCTGCCTTGAATATTTTAAATAGAAAGGCGGGTTAAAAATATTTAAATAAATCAATCAATCAATAAATAAAATATTGTTACCTCTTTCATTAATGAGGTCACGCTTAAATGGAAAAAATCACACCAATAGGCTTCATAATCTTTCACCTCTATATGCAAACATTGGTCCTTCGGGTTTGTTACAGGCTACAGGACAAAATTCTTTCCATGTTAAATATTGTTAAAATACTGAAAGCACGTAATTGCTCAGGCTATGTCTAGGCTGCATCCAGGGAATGCATCCACTTTTTCGGAATAGTTTCCGAAAAAGCTGGCATATTCTTTTGGCATCTCTGTACTCCCCTCGGCGAGAGGAATAAGGGATGTTCTGAAAGAGAAAGTTTATCTAAAATTTGGCCCCCATGTAGATGGGCCAAATTTTGGAAAAGCCTCTTTAAAAAAAAAAAAGTGAAAAGATATGCAAATTGCAATTTAATTTGCATATCTTTTTTCGATAAAACTCTGCAGTCTAGACGTAGCTTCAGTGAGGAATGTGTCAGTTTGGCACAGAACCATTTTGGAGTCCTTGGGAGTAACACTGCATATTAGAATAATTTCTGAAGATTTTTTTTTCCTGGGATTTCTAGTTTGCGGTAAACTTAAAAAAACACGTGTAATTTTTACTTCACAGCAAAATCAAATTTTCAAATAGTGAAGTTACCTAGGAACTGTATTACTGTTTGTACTGCCAGGTCATGAAATAATATAAAAATAAGAATGAAAAAAATAAGTTTCTAAATTAGAATTTTGCTCTGAAAGTAAAAAAACTTCACAATATCTGTTTCATGGGAAATTTCAAAAATATTTGTTTTCAGTCTGATTTGGAATTAAAACAAATCTCAAAATTTGCTATGAAGTGGAAATTTCAAGTTTTGTTCATCTTTACTTATGTGAAAAGCCCTATTGTGGCATAATAAACAGATTAGTCTTGAAAACAAAATTGATGCTGTGAACATTTGAGGTTTTGATGCATTGTTCCATTCCAACACAATGAAATCAAGACCCATTACCCAGTGGTTATAGCACTCACCTGGGTTGTGGGGAACAAATTTAGTTCCTTGATTTGGGGCAGGGACTTGTACCTGGGTATCTTTCATTCAGATGAGTGTCCTAACACGGCATTATTGGCTATTCAGGGCTGATGTCTCACTCTACAGATACCACACAGAAGATGTTATGTTAGTTTATTTATGATTTGTGAATCATTTGACCCAGGACACCATTTAGGGGAGGCTAAGAGGGGTTCTTTAGCCCCAGTCCCCAATTTTCATACATGATGTCTGCTTATGGCACATGCCCTAGCTCCAGAGGCAGCTCTTAATTGCAACAGGGATTGTGCTGTGCGCAGCTTTGCCTTTAGGACAGAAAGTCTGCTCAAACAGAGGGCAGCAGGCTGACTGAGATAACTAAAGGCTTGTCATTCAAGAAATTCAAGGATTATCAAAATGATCATGAAAATTTGCCAAGTACTCTACTTAAGATAGGAAAATAAGAGTAGAAATAGTGTTATGCTCCAAGGGTATGCATTTGGACAAGAAATTGGGGGGATATGTTAGAGGTCTAGAAAACCATGAATGGGGTGGAAAATAGAATAAGGAAGTGTTATTTACTCCTTCACTAACATAAGAAGCTCACCCAATTACATTTATAGGCAGCAGATTTAAAATAAACACAAGAAATTCTTTCTTCACAGTCAACCTGTGGAATTATTTGCCAGTCATTGGTGAAAAGGTCCAAACCATAACAGGGTTCCAATAAGAACAAAATCATGGAAGATAAATCCATCAATGGCTACTAACCACAATAGGCAGGGATAGTGTCTATAGCTTCTGTTTGCCAGAAGCTAGGAATGAGCTACAGGAGTGGGATCATTTGATGATTGCCTCTTCTGTTCATGTCTTCTGAAGCACTTGGCATTGGACACTTTTAGAAGACAGGAAACTGGATTAGATGGACCAATGACCTGACACAGTATGGCCATTTTGATGTTCTTAGAAAGAGCTTAAATGTATCTGGGACTGGGAGATGGGTTGGAAATGGGGGGGACTACGGCCTATAATGGGAAGGAGAAAGGAGGGTCAGGGCACAACAGGGAGGCAAGATCAAATCAGTATCTTAGATGCCTATATACAAATGCGAGAAGTATGGGTAATAAGCAGGAAGAACTGGAATTGCTAACCAATAAATACAACTATGATATCATTGGTATTACAGAAACCTGGTGGGATGGGACGCATGATTGGAATGTTGGTATGGAAGGGTACGGCTTGCTCAGGAAGGACAGACAGGGAAAAAAGGGAGGAGGGGTTGCCTTGTATATTAAAAATGTACACACTTGGACTGAAGTGGAGATGAATGTAGGAGATAGCTGTGTAGAGAGTCTCTGGGTTAAGCTAAAAGGGGTAAAAAACGAGGGTGATATCATGCTAGGAGTCTACTACAGGCCACCTAGCCAGGTGGAAGAGGTGGATGAGGCCTTTTTTAAACAATTAACAAAACTATCCAAAGCCCAAGATTTGGTGGTGATGGGGGACTTCAACTATCCAGACATATGTTGGGAAACTAACACAGCGAGGCACAGGCTATCCAATAAGTTTCTGGACTGCATTGGAGACAACTTTCTGTTTCAGAAGGTTGAAAAAGCTACCAGAGGAGAAGCTGTTCTGGATTTGGTTTTAACAAATAGGGAGGAACTAGTTGAGAACTTGAAAGTGGAAGACAGTATAGGGGACAGTGATCACGAAATAATAGAGTTCATGATCTTAAGGAAAGGTAGAAGGGAGACCAGCACAATTGAGGTAATGGATTTCAGGAAGGCAGATTTTGATAAGCTCAGAGAACTTGTAGGTAAGGTCCCATGGGAAGCAAGACTGAAGGGAAAAACAACTGAGGAGAGTTGGAAGTATTTCAAAGGGACGTTGTTAAGGGCCCAAAAGCAAACAATTCCGCTGTGTAGGAAAGATAGAAAATATGGCAAAAGACCAGCTTGGCTTAACAAGGAGATCTTGCACGATCTCAAAATAAAAAAGGAGTCATATAAAAAATGGAAACTAGGACAACTAACAAAGGAGGAATATAGGCAAGCAACACGGGAATGCAGGGGCAAGATTAGAAAGGCAAAGGCACAAAATGAGATCAAACTAGCTACAGGCATAAAGGGAAACAAGAAGACCTTTTATAAATACATTAAAAGCAAGAGGAAGACCAAGGACAGGGTAGGCCCACTGCTTAGTGAGGAGGGAGAAGCAGTAACAGGGAACTTGGAAATGGCGGAGATGCTCAATGACTTCTTTGTTTCGGTCTTCACCGAGAAGTCTGGAGGTGTGCCTAACGTAGTGAATACAAGCAGAGAGAGGGTAAGTTTAGAAGATAGGATACACAAAGAACAAGTTAAAAATCACGTAGGAAAGTTAGATTTCAGCAAGTCACCAGGTCCTGATGAAATGCATCCCAGGATACTCAAGGAGCTGATAGAGGAGGTATCTGAGCCTTTAGCTATGATCTTTGAAAAATCATGGCAGACAGGGGAGATTCCAGAAGACTGGAAAAGGGCAAATATTGTGCCCATCTATAAAAAGGGGAATAAGAACAACCCAGGAAACTACAGACCGGTCAGTTTAACGTCTGTCCCAGGGAAGATAATGGAGCAGGTAATTAAGGAAATCATATGCAAACACTTGGAAGGTAATAAAGTGATAGGGAATAGCCAGCATGGGTTTGTGAAGAACAAGTCATGCCAAACTAATCGGATAGCTTTCTTTGATAAGATAACGAGCCTTGTGGATAAGGGAGAAGCGGTGGATGTCATATACCTAGACTTTAGTAAGGCATTTGATACGGTCTCGCATGATATTCTTATTGATAAACTAGGCAAATATAACTTAGATAGGGCCACGATAAGGTGGGTGCATAATTGGCTGGATAACCGTAGTCAGAGTTGTTGTTAATGGTTCTAAATCCTGCTGGAAAGGGATAACAAGTGGAGTTCCTCAAGGGTCTGTTTTGGGACCCGTACTGTTCAATATCTTCATCAATGATGTAGATATTGGGATAGAGAGTACGCTTATTAAGTTTGCAGATGATACCAAACTGGGTGGGGTTGCAACTTCTTTGGAGGATAGGGACATAATTCAAAATGACCTTAGCAAGTTAGAGAAATGGTCAGAGGTAAACAGGATGAGGTTTAATAAAGAGAAATGCAAAGTGCTCCACTTAGGAAGGAACAATCAGTTCCATACATACAAGATGGGAAGCGACTGTCTAGGAAGGAGCATGGCGGAAAGGGATCTAGGGGTCATAGTGGACCACAAGTTGAATATGAGCCAACAGTGTGATGCTGTTGCAAAAAAAGCAAATATGATTCTAGGTTGTATCAACAGGTGTGTTGTAAGCAAAACTCGTGAAGTCATTCTGCCACTCTACTCTGCACTAGTTAGGCCTCAGCTGGAGTACTGTGTCCAGTTCTGGGCGCCACATTTCAAGAAAGATGTGGAGAAATTGGAAAGGGTACAGAGAAGAGCGACAAGAATGATTAAAGGTTTAGAGAACATGACCTATGAAGCCAGGCTTCATGAACTGGGCTTGTTTAGTTTGGAAAAAAGAAGATTAAGGGGGGACATGATAGCGGTTTTCAAATATCTAAAAGGGTGTCACAAGGAGGAAGGCGAAAATTTGTTCCTCTTGGTTTCTGAGGACAGGACAAGGAGTAATGGGCTTAAAGTGCAGCAGGGGAGGTTTAGATTGGACATTAGGAAAAAATTCCTAACTGTCAGGGTGGTCAAATATTGGAATAAATTGCCAAGGGAGGTGGTGGAATCTCCCTCTCTGGAGATATTTAAGAACAGGTTAGATAGACATCTGTCAGGGATGGTGTAGACGGAGCGTGGTCCTGCCTTGAGGGCGGGGGGCTGGACTCTATGACCTCTCGAGGTCCCTTCCAGTCCTATGATTCTATGATCTGCCTCCTGCTGTACACCACTCGTCCCCACTCCTCCTTCTAGGACTGAGAGCAAACCCAGGAGTCCTGATAATCTCACACTCTCCGCAGAGTTAGTAATGAAGTAAGAATATTAGTATTAGTGCTGAATGGATCTAATATCTAATTCATTTCTTCATTCAAATAGGAGTTGGGTACAGAAGAGTTTAGTATTACCATTTGATGCTCATGTTCTAAGCTCCAGAGGACTCTGGTTCAATTCCACCAGGAGATGGCTAGGGTCAGCTGGTGTTACATATACAAGATTAACTGGCTTTTTTCCCCCTATAGATAGTTCTGAATATCTTTTCATCAATTTAAACTGTCAAACTTCAATTCTATATGTACAGTTTAAAAACCTATCTGATCAGCTTTTTTTTATTTCAGAAGTGCACACTTTCAGAAAATAAAGGAAATGGTTAAAGTAGTCAACTGGCCTGAGGAGCTCAGGAACTTAAAATGTAGGCAATGACTCAGCATTTATTCAAACTTACACAAAAACTATCTGAAACTTTCAGCCTCAGAAGAGGAAAAAAGTCTTGTAGGGAAAGGATTCAGACCCTGCAGAAATAAGAATCACTCGTAAAGTTATTAGGAAGCAGAGAGCCTACAGGGCAGAAAAAAAGGTTGATCAGCAAAGAAAGCTACATCCTAGAGATTAGAAAATGTAGAACTAAAGAGAATTGCTAAAATTTAAGCTGAATTGGTTCTTACCAAGGAAATTAAAATAGATTTTTTAAAGTTATTGTCAATTGCTCTTAGGGCTGTTTCTCTAAAGTCCAGCTTTCTCTTAACTGGTCTCCTTCTTCATCTCAAACTAGCCTAATCCATCAATTTAATCTAAAATGAATCATTTAAACTCCAGGACTTGCAATCTTCCTTTCTCTCTCTGTCAGATTCTTAGGAGTAGCCTCCTACAGATCTGTAACCCTGCTGTTATCCCAAATCCTTCTCCTCTTTTTCTGTTCTCCTTCCTTTATAGGTGGGATTGTTTTCCTTATTGGTCTCACCTGTGGGTACATACCTCCATGATTGGCAGTTCTGGCAGCTGTGCTAGGTGGGGGTTAGGCTGACTGTTTATAAGTGCTGAAGCCTCTCTTCTCCCTTTTGCTTAGCTGGGGGTGGGAGGTTAATGTTTTTTGAGTGAAGGTGAGCTCTTAGAAGGGTAGGCGGTAGGCTGCCCAGACTATACAGTGATTTGAAAGGGTCCAGGAACCTGGCCACCACTGCTGCCACCATAGTAGTGCATCTTGGGACAGCTGCCCTTTTTGTCCTCTTGTCAGCAGCAGCAGGCCTGCTGTTCAGTATGGGGTTTGTAAATAGCTATAAGAAAGCAAAACAACAACAACAAAAGTTAAACTGTTATGCAGTGTGGATGGGAAGAGGTTAAAGATAATCTAAACTAAATGGCCCTAATTAAATTCTTTGCCTTGATTTATTCAGTCCCCCCCCCCCCCCCAAACTGAGTTCTTTAGGCTCTTAAAAAAATTTTTTTTCACCTCACATGTGGTAATATCCACTTCTAGACATTCCTTCCATTTAGATTACTGAAGGAACTGCTGCCTGAGAGTGTGGGTCAATCCTCTGATGACTATTAGTCACCAATGTGATATGGCTGTGAAAAAAGGCAAATACAATTCCAGGATGTAGTAAGCAAGGCATAAATGGAGAAGTATTAGTGCCATTGTACAAAGAAAGGCACTGTTGAGGCTTCATCTGGAAATCTGCCTGTTTTGAACTTAAAAGGAAACACAAATTTTAATAACTTTAATCATTAAAGTAACCACTTCCAACTTTCTCTTACATGTGAATTCACTTAACATTCTATCTTGTTTTGTTAATAATCATTTTATCTTTTTAATCTAAACCAAGCCACTGCTGAGTTTAAACTGAACCATTTGTAAACTTTATATAAACTAGCAAACTGTTGAATACTGACTTTTGACAGGAGCACAAACCTTAATATCCCAACTATCTAGGAGAATGTTGGACAGTGTAGAACATGCATTTTGGGAAAAAGTCAGTGGGCTGGGGTACCCTGCAGGTTAATAGCCTAGGCTATGTCTACTCTACAGTGATCTATCAGAAAATTTGCATACCTTTTTCCAATAGGTTTTTCGGAAGAGGCTTTTCCAAAATTTGGCCCAGATACGCTGGGCCAAAATTCGGAAAAGCCTCCTCTTTCAGAAGAGCCCTTCTTCCTTGTGGGAGGAGGAAGACAGGGCTTCCGAAAGAGCGTGTCTGCTCTTCTGCAAAGAAAAAGCTGAAGAGCAGACATATTCCCTGGATGCAAAGGAGTTTTTCTGGGACACCTCTGGTATCCCAGAAAAACTCCATAGTGTAGATCTAGTCCCACGCTGGTGGAAGACTGGGGTGGGAGCCACAACAGCATAGCACTGAGAGGGCAAGCAGTGACACTGGCTGGTTTGCACCCCGGAATGAGACTGGGTATGTTAAATTAGCCAAAATTGAAATCAAAACATCATTTCAAACTGAAAAGTCAACACACAACAGATTTAGATTTAGAATCTTCTAAGATAATTGTCCAACTGAAACTATTTGTTACATTCAACCCAAATTCACCTCAAAGTTTTGGACCCTCCCCAAAATGCATTTTTTTAAAATTTGTCATAATTTGTCAAAATGTTGCCCTGCTCTAGGTACAATTGCTTTCTATAAACAAAAAAAAAAAAAAAAAGTGAATGCTGAAAAAGGAGAAGATTGATTTAAGGTAAAAGAAAATGTTAACAGAAAAACAAATGGGTATAAAGGGGCATGAATAGATTAGGGCTAGAAATTAGAAAAGGGTTCTAACCATCCGAGGAGTAAAGTTCTGAAGCATCCTCCCAATAGGAGTTGTGGGGGCAAATAACCTAAGTAGTTTTAAGATGCATGTATCCAGTTCTGAGAATAAGATTGCATAATGGGGTTCCCTCAGTGGCAGCAGGGAACTAGGTTTGATGATCCAGGAAGTTTCTTATGGTCTGTCTTATTTTCCTAAATCTCATGCTTTGGGGTTTCAGCTAGTCACCTAATAGAGCAGGAAGAAAGTTTTCTTCCCTGATGTATGCAGGGGATTTGTTTGTTCTTTGGTCTTGTTTGTTTGTTTTTAAATTCTTCCTCTGAAGTACCACAAATTTCCACAGCAAAAGGTTGGAGTGGAGAGTGTAGGCCAATGCTCTCAGCAAAGTCACCATTGTGGGAGGGGAAGATGGCTACAGCCGTGCATACCAGGACACTCCTTGCTCTTCTTCCCCTTCCCCTGACAGTCAGGGAGTGAGGGGAAAGTACAAAGCTTGCATCATTTACTCCTCTGCCCCTTCCCTTCCCAGTGGGGAGTGAGAAGAATGTACACAAGCTGTGTACTTTCCCTTTTCTCCCTGATATTGATGGGAAAGGGAAGAAGTGCAAACGGTGTAGCAAATGGCTGCAGTCTCCCCCTTCTACCTTCTACCTCTCCACCCTCCTGAAATGGTGCTTTTGGCTCTTAAGCAGTTTTTTTTCTCAACTGATTGTCTGGCTGGTCTAACTCTCATGCACAGGGCCAGTTCCAACAAATTTATCAATTTTTTTTTCAAAATTTGTGAAAGGTTCTGTTTTGATTTTTCAAAATGACTTTTTTGTTAAAAAAACGTTAATTAGAAATTACAATTAATTTAAAATAAAACAAAATGTGAAACATAAAGGTCACAAACCACATGAAATGTTTCAAAACTTCCACAAACTTTGAGTTCATAAAAAATTTTGAGATGAACTTTTTGTACCAATTTGGAATCTGAAAAATGTTTAAAATCTTGAAAATTCTCTAGGATGAGGAAAAATGCCCAGTTTTAGTTTCCTGACCAATTATAATTATTGACACCTATGGAAAATGAGTTGAAAATCATACACCAGTGTGAGCAAATAGAGAATTCTGATTCAACTAGCCAATTAGCCTGTCATAAAATGGGATTTTCAGGTCTGTCCTCCACTTCCTATTCCCTTTCTATCTCGGTCTTCTCTCCTGAGCCTCCGGTCTCTCATTCCGTCTCTCTCTCTCTCCCCTCCTCCCACTGTCTCCCCCTCTCTCTCAGCTCTCCTGCGTCTCCTGCCTCTCTCTCTGTCTCTCTTTCTCTTCTCCTCCTCCTGCCTCTCATTCTCTCTTCTCCTCCTCCTCCTGCCTCTCACTCTCTTTCTCTTCTCCTTCTCCTGCATGGGGAGCGCGGAAACCAAATGGCTGTTTGCACCGCTTGCTCCCGCATGGCAGCCCGGCTGAGCTGCTCCCTATGGACTCCAGCTGACCCCCTGCACCATTTCCCTTCACCCCAGTACTGATCCTGCACCCTCCCCGTTGTCTTCCCCCTCCCACTTCCCCCAGCCAGGGTCTGTTCACGGTCAGGGGACAGGGCCTGGAGCCACTGTCATGCCGCACATCACTGCCCCACCCCCCTTCACCTCCTGCCGTGGTGCTCGGCTGACTTCTGCACAGCTCAGTGTTGCATGGAGAGTGTGGGGCCCAAATGGCCGCTTGTGCCGCTTGCTCCCCCGCGGCGGTCCGGCTGAGCGGCATAGAAGTCAGCCGAGCGCCATGGCGGGAGGCAACAGAGCCCCCCAGAGGCAACACGTAATGCTACAGTGTTAGAGTCACAGACATTGGGCTACTATATATATGATAGCACTTAGCATTCAGTTTGCATAGTTGTAAATCATTATGCAATATGTGAGGCAATGGAAAGTAGGGTCTTTATTCCTTAAGGACCAATTCTTGCCAACTACACTCCTCATGGACACAGGATCCTAAAGTCAGTTGTAATGTCCCCCTGCCAGAGTGCAATCTAGGGGCATGGAGAATGAGTGCATTGTAGGGGTGAAGGAGAATGCTTTGCCCCATGCATGCTGGGTAGCTGTGTGATATAGAGGCTTGTTCCAGTTCCCATGGAAATCAGTGAGAAAATACCCTTTAACTTCAGCGGGAGCAGAGTTAGGACCTTATTTATGTTAGCATGAAGGAGGGTTGGAGTGGATCAATGGATATCACAGGGTGGCCTTCACCATTTTAAATAGACATTAAAAAAAATCAGTGGTTGTTTAGGACACACTAGGTATTTTCAATATAAGGCTTGTGTGTCTGAGACATACTTGTTCTGTTACACTGCACTGCAGAAATTCTGGAGATAATTAAATACCAGTATCAACAATCTGACCAACTAAATGTCAGACTCAGAATTTAAGGCCAGATCATCTAGACTGAAGGCCTATGTTTTACAGGCCACCGTCACCATTCAGAGCACACACGCTATATCCAATAACTGAAATAAGTTCTAAGTGTTACAGGAAATGGACCATATGTTCCTTCCACATGCATTTGTATGGCACTTAGACATAACAGGGCCCTGATCCTGAGTAGAGCTTTTGGGCATTACTACTATTTGTACTGAAATAGCACCTAGGAGCCTCAGTCATGGATCAGGATCTTGTCGTGCTAGGAACTGTGCAAATGTCTCTTTCTACCAGTACACGGTTTTATTTCTTTGCTCTTTATATTCTGCTTTTTAAAGAGTGAATTGTGGACCAGATCCTTCAGCCCAGCCAAGCTGCACTGGTAGCAGTGTCATTTCATACACTTCTATAAGTGCAATCACAGTTCTGTTCAGCTTCCCTGAATACAATCCCCTGTTTGAAAAACAAACCAACAAACAAAAAAAGCACATACAGCAAAGTGATAAACAAGAGCTGCAGATCTACTCAAATATGGGTTTATAAATGCACACAGTGTGGAGAGAAACAAGAGGTGGGTCCTTGAGGGCCTGGTTTGTTCCACCACAGTTCCAATTAGTTCTTCAAGAGTAATAACATTCAAGAAAGATCCATGGGAATACAACTGGAGTCCTTAAAAAAAATCCTCAAATCTGGAAGAGAGACAGCTAGAACTGAATTTCATCTACTCAAGAGATTGTTGAAGGTGGGATCAGGAAGTGATAGTTTAATAGGAGAATTGATAAGATAAGAATTCTAATATGAAAGCCGACATACAATTTGATCCAGGGTCAAGCTCTAACATTAATGCATTGAAAGAGAAGGGATTTTTTTACCCAAGGCTTTTCCTGTAAATGGCACTGACAAACAAGGAAACTATACTGCAAGGAAAGCAAAGGGAATGACAGGAAAACAGCAAAAATTGTTAAGGGGAAGTTGAATTACACCCGTACTGGAAAGGTATAACTTTGTCTACAGTTACTAATGCTTCTCAAGGCCAAAGGCATAACTATGACTTAGCACTTAGGACATCAAACCACTGGCCTCTGAGAGCAAAGACCTGACCCAAGCATTCTCTGTCTTTAGCCCAGATCAGTGCCTTGTGTGGAGAAATCCACTGGAGAGCAATGGAGAGAACTCAGGATTCCCTAATTGACATCTCCACACACTTTGTCTCATTGGCCCCCACCCCTGCACCCCACAGAAAAAGGCTAAGGGTTTACCCAATACTGGGGTGTTCCTGGAAGAATCAGGGGAGGCCAAGACCAGTTGCCACAGAGGCCCTGTGCCTTTCACTGGCTCTGACTTCCTGTGATGCTCTGATTCCCCATTAAAGTAATCACTGGAGTGATGTGATGGCATATAACTTTTTAGGATCCAAGTCACATGACCAGACCCACAAGAAGATAAAGTCCTGTTCCTTACCTTCACTCCTCTGTATTGTACCTTAATTATAGGACCTCTGCATAGATTTATCAGAGTCACGTTGCTAGAGCTCTCTTTTGACTATGGCAATTTATAGGGGGAATCAACAGTCTATCTTTTCTCCTATTTTGTCTAGGGCCAGTGAAGGAACAATGTACACCTCCTTCAGCATGTCTGTTCTTCCAGCTCCAGTTCCTTCACATTCTTAAAGATGAGTTGATATGCCAGACCTCATATTTAGAATTCTATGTGTCTCCTGCAGCAGATGTATTTCTACTACCATTTAAAACAGGACAGGAAGCTGCAGTTCCCAAGTTCCATCATTACACGGATTTGTAAAAGGGGAATGCCGCTCCAAATTAGGAACGTTAATTCATTTGAGCAAAACCATATGTTGTAGTTCTTATGTGGTTTTTAAGTTTCAGTGGCAGATTTTGGCTCTTACCATTTTAAATTAATTCCCCCCAAAATATTTAATTTCATTTGTAAAGAATCTGTGTCTCAAATATTATTTAACATTAAAAATAGAAACAGAATAAAAGGAGGACAAACTAAAGTAACAGTAGATCTATTGGGCAGGTTATTTGTTACATCTTGTTTGGTTTGAAAGGATCCAGTCAAAATTGTCTCTGTAACATCCAAAACCACAATGTACTGTTTAGAAAATTCAAAAGCAGTGAAGATTTTGGCAATGTTTTGTCATTAGATAAGATGGCTAAACATTAACCTTTTTTTGCAATCCCTAATCGGAGGTTTCCGTTCATGCAGCTGCTCTGTACTCTGAACCTTGTGTTAATGTGTGTTCATTTCACAGGAAAAGCACTGTTCATGTAGCCTTGGTTTTTTTTCAGACTTTACAATGTGACCTCTTTGCTACCTGTTCAGTATGGAACATGATACTGCTTCTGCTTAAGTCATATTAGCTAATGGGCTCACGCCCAGTCCTGTGCTTTGCTTGTCAAGTATGACTCTGATTTCTGAATGAAACCAGCCATTCCGAAGGGTGGAATTTAAAAGACTCAGAAAGGAAAGTACTGGGATTTTGAAGGCATGTTATTCTGATAATCCTTTCACATCTCCATACATGACTGAAGGAAACCTGAAAACTACAGTTCATCCGGGGGGGAACCCCAAGGCAGTAGATTACTAGCAACCCTGTGAGACCTTCAGGATTCCATCCCCAGCATGGCACAAGCTGGACAATGTTGCTCATATACTACAGGGTTCTTGAACAATATGTTAATATGACCTAATTTGGGGGGGGGGGGAAGCATAGAAGGAAGCAGTCATCATCTCAATAGTCCTTTTGATCAGCATCAAAAAGAGATCTATATGTAGAACACACAAGACTACCTGAGGTGATATATTTACACAAACTAATGAGATGCTTTATTAGTATTTTATCATACAATATTCTTGAATGCACAAACGCATCCTTGGTAAAAGAGCAACTTTGCTAAAAAGTGTGGACTGGGAGGAAATCCAAAGCCCTATAGTATCTAAGTGAACCAGCTGAACTGAGTGCTGAGGTAGATGCAGGGAGTGAGACTTTTTTTCCCCTCAGGCTGTGGAGAAGTCTGTTGCTCAGTGACTAGCTCAACCTCTCCAGACTATGACTCATCTTGCAAGAGTAGGATTTTTATTAGGTGTCAATACAAGTTTGATTTCACCATAAACACAAACTAATGAAAACTGCTTTCCATCAATAATAATCGAAATTATTATTTATAGGCAAAGAAAAATGCTGCTTAAATATTTATTTGTCAGTGCTGAGGTATCAGTGGCCAGGCCTAGGACTTAGCATAGGCAGAGGGTCCCCACACCAGCCAAGATTAAGGACTAGGAAGATAGAAACTGAGGTCAAGAACCTAGAGTCAGATAGCAGGAATCAGGCTGAGTCAGAAACCAAGGAGGTCAGCAATGAGGAAGGACAGGTGGGTAATCTGAAGCAGGCTGGAGCCCAGCTATATTGATGCCTTCTTACTACTTTAAACTCAGAAAGGGGGGGTGGGACTATCAGGACTTTGGTGTTCCACCAGGGCTCAGTGGTGAAGCTTTCCATCTGCACCAGGCTGCATGGTGTCCTTGTTCTAGCTGATGTCAGTAAGCCATTGGGGGGAGGAGCATAAAACTCCCAAGACTTGGGTTCAAACCCCCCATGTCATGATATCATTAGCGTCTGATTAAGACTAATTTCTTTTTATACCTTTACATGTGATGTTGACAACTAGCATTTTAACCATTGTGAAATCAGGGCCACTGACAGTGGGGACGAAAAGGAGGCAGCTGCCCCAGGGCCCAGTGATTTAAAAGGACCCAGGGTTTCCAGCCCCAGCTGCCACTATCTTGGATGCAGCAGCGTCTGGAGCCGCAGGCCCTTTAAATCACTGCCAGAGCCCCTGTCAGTGCTCGCCCTGCAGCCCTGGTGGCACTGAAGGGCTGGCAGGGGGAGGCTTAGCCCCCAGCTCCTCCCCTTCCACTCAAGGCCCTGCCCCTTTGATGGGGTCTGAAGCCAACTCCCCCAAGCCTAGCTAAGTCTCTCGTCAGCCCTGTGTAAAGCTTTAATTTTTTGAATCTCAGAGCCTATAGTCATTACATAACTGTCCGACTCTACCCGTTTTCTGACCCTCCCATACATTCCGGCAGTTGTAAAAATGTAAATAGATACAAATAGATAAAAAAGCTTTAAATCCATAATTTTGCTCAACTATGAAATGCAATTGATACCTATTGAAAAACATGCTTAAAATAAACATTGATATTATCTGGCAACATTACAACAAAATGAAAAACAAGTTGTGGCAAGCCTAGCTCGGCACAGTCCTCTCAGCAACAGGAGGGGGAGGACAGGCGCACTCAAGCAGCATGTTTCAGCTTTGTTCTTACTCCTGCCCCAGAATTCCCATGCTCCAGAATAGCCCCCTGTGTAAAGAATCCTCACAGACCAGGGCTCTGTGCTGTGCTATGTGTGCATCTGGCTCCTCATCAGTTCCTGTGATCCCTTTTTTCACAAGTCAGCAGCACTAGTTTGGCAGCGAAGGTGCCCTCCCCAACTTCGAAAGTAGGAGAGGGATTTGTTCTTTTTCCAATCACTAAATATTAACAAATGCAAAATTAAGGCTCCAGTAGTAATGTTAAGTCAGTCCCATTGCTTATCCTGCTTGTATGCTTTATATATGTTATATGGAACAGAAGTTACTAACTAATGCATGACCTACAGTGTGTGAATACCATTTTTGCCATTTAAATTCACAGATTTGAAAAACCTTATTATCTCTTTCAGCCAGCATGTATGTGCATATCTAGCTGCACTTGCATGGATATTTAAGTGTCACCGAGACGCGGATTGTCTATTTTGAATACCCAAATGTAATTTTGAAAAGATCATACTATATCTCTGTCCAATCACTTTTTTCTCAAGCCAAGCTAAAGGCCTCGGTCAAAAATCCACATTTAGCGAAGTATATCAACATATGCTTAACTTTCACATTACCACTGATTGTAGTTGAGCAAGCACACACTCAAGGTCATGCAGATGGTAAAGTGCTTTGCTGAGTAAGGACTGCCTTAAGTATTTTGCTGAATCAGGCCCCTTCTATGGGTCATGTCTCAGAGCTCAACTCATATTTTTTCACTCTTCCATAATGCAGAAACAACTGAAGGGACTTTCTGAGTTATGAAAGTATGTTAAATATGCTTTTCCTATTGTAAAATAAAATTATAACAGAGTTTTTGTTTTTAACCAAGCAATAAAGCATCAGAAAACAAAAATAAATATTTTCAGGTAAAAAATTAATGTATTGGAAAGTTGTAAAGTTTGAAAACATGAGCAAAGCTTCTCTAGCAACCCTAATATTTATGGTATCCACCACGCTGAAGTGTTGTGATATTCAGAATTCTTACATGTGCTCTATGCTGTTAAATAGAGTCCTGCAAATCTGCAGATAGCTGCTTTATATCCATAGGTAACCACATCCATGGACGTGGATGCAGATATCCTGTTGAGCATACACACCACAGAGAAAAGAAGTAATGCATAGACATGCCCAAGCGGTGTCATTACAGCAATGCCTGTATGCAGATATCAACTAAGTTGACTTAATTTTGTAATGTAGACAAAACCGTTCCTTATGTTAGTTTTAAACTTGTTGCCTATTGATTTCATTGGGTGACCCCTGTTTTGTGTGTTATGCAAAGTAGTCAGTCATAGAATTATAGACTTGTAGGAGTTGAAGGGACCTCAAGAGGCCTTCTAATCCAGTTCCTGGCACTTAACACAGGACTAAGTATTATGCACACCATCCCTTATTAGTCTGTTTAACCTGCTCTTGAAAATCTCCAATTATGGAGATTCTACAAACTACCTTTGGCAACTTATTCCAGTGTTTAACCACCTTGAAAGTTAAGAAGATTTTCCTAATGTCCAACCTAAACTTCCCTTACTGCAATTTAAGCCCATTGCTCATTGTCCTATCCTCAGAAATTAAGGAGAACAATTTTTCTTCATCTTGTAATAACTTTTGAAAACTGTTATCAGGTCTTCTCTCATACTTCTCTTCCCAGTTTTTTTCAGTCTTCCCTCAAAAGTCACATTTTCTAGACCTGCGGTGTCCAACATGCTAGCCACTGGCCACATGTGGCTATTTAGCTGGTTGAAGTGGCTAGTTGGCTTGAATAATGTGGCTGTTTGGCCAGTTGAGCATGGATAGTTCGTTGAAGCAGTAGTCACAATGGCTATTGCTTCAGAACTGATTGGACACCATGGTTCTAGACCTTAAATTATTTTTGTTGCTCTTCTCTAAATTTTCTTCAGTTTGTCTACATCATTCCTGAAATGCGGTACCCACACTAGATATAATACTGCTTTAGCATGAGGCTGCATCAGCATGGGATAGAGTGGATGAATCAGTTTTGGTGTCTTGCTCATGATACTCCTGCTAGGATATCCAAGAACGATGTTTGCTTTTCTGCAACAGTGCTACACTGTTGACTCATATTTAGCTTGTGGTCCACTATAACCCCCAAATTTCTTTCTAAGGTACTCTTTCCTAAACAGTCATTTTCCATATTTGAAACTGATTGTTCCTTCCTAAGTGGAGTACTTTGCATTTTCCCTTACTGAATTTCATCTTATTTACGTCAGACGATATCTCCAGTTTGTTCAGATCACTTGAAATTTTCATACTAGGCTCCAAAGCTCTTGCAACCCCTCCCATCTTGGTATCATCTACAAACTTTATAAGCATACTCTCTATGCTATTAACTAAGTCATTAAGATGTTGAACAGAAGCAGAACCAGAAATTATCCTTGCAGGACTTCACTTGGTATGCCCTTCTATCATGGCTGCAAACCATTGCTAACTACTGTCTAGGAATAGTTTTCCAATCAGTTATGCATCCATTATATAGGAACTCCATCTTGGTTGTATTTCCCTGTTTGTTTATGAAAAGATCATATGAGACAATATCAAAAGCCTCAGAGGGTCAATATATACCACATGAACCACTTCCTCTCCATTCACAAGGCTTGTGATTAACATAACACTTTATTTACTTTCTCCATACAATTCATGATTTTACAGATCTATTATATCCTTCCTTAATCATTTATTTTCTAAGACTAAGATAAATCCATAGTGGCTCTGCTGCTTTTTGAATTTTTGCTTACCTGCTCAAGGGAGAGAGGACATGATTTGACCCTTGAAGTTACTAGAGTTTATCTGAAAATCCCATATGACTCATTTCCCATGTGAGCAGATTTCTTGAACCATTTTTTATGTCAAACACTATCTAAATTACATTTACATGTGTCCTGGGCTTCCGCTATGTTAGGGATTTCCAGCATATTGAAGCAAAGCTTGATAACTGCTTAAGACTAAGCAGTATTATCTGATTTTTGTTTTAGTGTCTCAAGAATAGTAATCAGACCATACACTGCAGTAAAGCCATTGCATAACTATCCATCTGTGAAAGAAGAATCCCCTGTGTTTGATGGCAGAGAGGAGACCAGTACAAAGCTGTGTATCAACATTATATGAAAGTACTACATAACCACAGTGTTACTCACATATACATAGACATACTCAGTATATCTTCACAACAAAGCTAAGCAGAAGGAAAAGCTAGAGATGGAGACTGATTTGTTTAAGGGAGGGTTAGTGTTATGGGCCATCAAATTTGTTTAAACAGCAAAACTGAAATAATACAACAAAAGGAAAAAAAAACCAAACCGAAACAAAAAAGCCCTCATATCCTAAATAGGTCAGTTCCAACTGCAGATTCTATTCCTCTCCACTTGAGAAAACACACCGCAGCCCTCATCAAGCAGAGTGAAAAATAAATCACACAAGGCTAGACACCTCTTTCAGTTATGCTATTACAACTTCTGTGAAATTGACAAGGTTACCATGGAGCATGGTGTCACTCAGGTCAACAAACTAACCCACAAGTTGCAAAATCAAATACAGTCATTGTTTTAGAATCTAAAATTTAGATGAATGAAATCACAAAAGGATAAATTGAAATATAAACACAGAGAGACATTGTGATGCCCTTACAGACAGAGATGGGCACAACTCTGCCTGATGACTTTGTTGGGAGTGCACACAACGTAAGGCACTACTCGCTGTGAGTAAGGGCACCAGAATCAGGCCCTAATAAAGAAGAGCAAAAAGTAAAAAAAGATGTTTTTTTTAAAAAGTAGACTTGAGGGAAAAGCAGTTTGATCATCTTCTTGCCAGGGCTGTGCGAAACCTGGTGATTTCATTCTGCAAGGGTTAATGGGAATCATTTTTCAGTCACAGAGCACTGCCCCAAAGTTTCACTCTGAGTTTCAAATTAACAAAATCTCAGATGAAACTCAGCCAGAACTACCAAGTCTTCTTGCATTGACAAGGTAAAGCAATAATTTAGTCCAGGTCTCATAGATTCCAAGGTCAGGAGAGGGGACTAAAGTAATCACCTAATCAGACCTCCGGTATAACACAGACCCTAAACCTTCCCCAAAATAGTTCTACGACATACTTTTTAGAAAGACATCCTATCTTGATTAACACATTGTCAGTCATGGAAAATTCACCACAATTCTTGGTACATTTTTGCAGTGGCTAACTATCCTTGCTTTGAAAATTTTACATGTTATTTTCAGTCTGAATTTGTTTGGCTTAAACTTCCAGACACTGAACTGTGTTATACCTTTGTCATCTCATTTTTGTTATCTTGAAACTGTGAGCTCCCTCCAAAGTTGGCCAAGGCTCCCTAAAAGACTTGCAAAATTCAGTAAATGTGGCCCAAAGTTCAGGTTTGTTATGGACTCAAAAACTATACTTGTTTCCTTTGATTTCAGGTTTCATGAAAAAATGGCGAGCCAGCTCAATGTGTTTGCACTTAGCATTTTGATGAGTTTGGGATGGCGTTGACTGGTGGTAGTCAGGACCAGTGGATACAGGCCTAGAGTGGCCATTGACACCCCCCCAGAATATTGGATAGTCTGGTATTTCCAGAACAGTGTGAGATGCCCATGTGTGATCCCCTCCCCACCAGGGCGACCCTGGTGCATGCACGGTCATGGTGGTGGAGGAAGAGTGGCTCTCTGGAAAATGGTATTCTGTGCAGCATGACCTCACACACACTGTGTGTGCCACCCAGGCAGAGGGGCAACCAGGTCAAAGTTCAGTGGCATTGCACCCATGTAACTAGAGTCATGCTCTAGACTCCAGAAGCCAAATTGGTTTAATTTGGGACCAATGCTTAAAGTGGTCTGAAGCTATGGCCCTTCTGGCTTCATGGCCTATGGAAAGTGACCAAGTTCCAAAACTTTGGGGAAGGAGAAGTTTTCTCCACGAGGCCCCCATAATTGGACCTCTAAAATCAGCACTTTCATTTACACATGTTGTTGGGTGGAGAGAATAATTCTAACAAAATGGCAATAATCATGATAACCCATGTTCTTTGGCTCACCCAACCATTGGCTGAGAGCCTTTGCCTGAGCTAACTGCCCAACTGGATGGCCTGTCACTAGGCATCCTTTAAAAGGCCAGTATGCAGGGTTCCTGGTTCACTGTGAATTACTCCCTTTCTGTACCCTATCAGGGTAATCTTTTGCCATCAAATGTAAGATCTGACTTACCTTTATATTCATGCATAACTGCAAATATTATTGGTCATAAAATTAACCAGTGCCTCCTAAATTCCAGCTGCCTTATTTAACTCCATGGGTATTTCTGCATTGGAATCCACAGAGCTTTATGCATCTGCTGTGGATGTTTTTCTGTAGTATTTCCAAATTCCAGTGGATTACAATGTAAGTAACATAAAAGTGTTAGATAGTTTTACTTTTTTCTTCTAAAATAGAGAGGAAAAACTATAACAAGTTGTGGTCTAGGACGGTAACACAATGAAGGATGATTTTATTTTTAATCGCATGAGCTTTTTATTTCAGAGGGCTCACCTATTTGGAAATAATCTGCACAACTCCATTGATTAGAGTGGAAGACCTGGTAAATTAATTGTTGTAGGGGATAGTTTGGGTGTTTGACAGAAGTTGGGAATAGGTCACAGGAGATGAGTCACTTGATCATTACATATTCTGTTCATTCCCTCGGGGGCACTAATATTGGTCACTGGTGGAAGACAGGATATTGGGCTAGATAGATCTTTGGTCTGACCCATTATAGCTGTTCTTATGAAAATTACTAATAATGACACTTTGTACTTCTACCATATAGCACCTTTCTTCTGAAGTTCTTAAAGTGCTTTACAAACATGTACTGCAAATACGTCTCCTGTTAACAAAGCGCTGTGCACACTAGCGTTTGTGCCTGTAAAACTTATGTTGTTCAGGCAGGTGGTTTTTGTGTACCCCTGAGTGACAAAAGTTTTGCAGGTATAAGTGCTAGTGCTGGCCTATTTCCTTGGGACTAGAGAGAGAATTTGCACCCTCTTCAAAATAAGTGAAAGACTGCTATACCTGCTTTTCATGTTCTACTTACCAACTACATAAGAAGGTCGTAAAGAGAGTTGAGCGAATAATTGATTTTTGTAGTTCAAACTGAAACAGATTTTTTAAATTTTTTTTTAAGTTTGTCCTCACCAGAACAACAAAAACACGAAAAGATGTCATTTGAGGTCAAACTAAACATTTTGTTTGACCCTTCAATTTTTCATGTGGGGTGTTTCCCCCCATTTTGTTTCTTTTAAATGTAGCTAAGTTGCTCAATAGAAGGCAGCATGGGGTGGGGGGGAATGAAGATATTTTGTTTCAAAACATTTAATATGAAATCCTTCAAAACAAAAAGATGAAATGTTTCATTTTGAAAAGCCCAGAATGAATTGTTTTGATTTAAGTTTTTTCTGGCCTAATAATACCAAGGACTTGTGAAGCATTTTTGCATTGTTATTGGTGTATTTACTCTCTTGGTATTTGTACTACATCTATCCCCAAAAAATGAGGAGTAACGTTAGTTCGAACCAAGGAGTTTGGTGCGAATTAACGCATCCCGGTGCGCACTTCCTGGTTCAAATCAGCTGTTGAGCGGAGTAAGGCACCAGCGAGATCATGCTAATGAAGCTCAGGATATTTAAATTCCCGCTTCGTTAGCAATTTTGATTGCCTATATTTGCATCCCTAGCTCGAACTAGGGAGCAAGTGTAGAAGTACCCTTTAGGGTGTGAATAAGCCACCACCCTGAGCAACACTGTTACGCCAACCTCAGCTCTGGCTTCCCCTGCCAACATTGCTATTGCCATTTGTTGGAGGTGGATTAAGCTAATGTGAGAGCTCTCTCCCGTCGGCTTAGAGCAGCTTCGCTAGAGAGCTTACCATGAAATGGCAAGCTCTCTAGTGTAGCCATAGCCACAGTGGTCAGAGTTTCTGTGTGTTTTCTTCCCAATCATGACCCTGAATTGAGTTCTTTGCTCACCTGATGCTAGTTTCTAGGCAGACGATTAGGCTTTACTTTATGCATGGCCCCTTAATTGTCCTTTACAACTGATTAAAATGGGACACTAATTCACACATCAGATTTAAAAGATTTTAACTCAGGCAATAACAAGCTTTTATCCATGTTGTCACACTATCCGGGGCGGCCCGTGCCTATAGGCAAACTCGGCAGTCGCCTAGGGTGCCACATTACATGGGGCGCCAAATTCCAAACCCTGCCCCTTCCATTTCCCCTTCCCTTTCCGGTGCCTTACCTGGAGCATGGCTTCCCTGCGGCCAGGAGAGGGTAAGTCCTGGGAGAGGCAGAGTGCGGGGGGGTTTCTCCTGTGCCGCGGGACGGGGGAGGTTGGCCCCAGGGGAGGAGGAACACAGGGGGGTTTCCCCTGCCCCATGGGAGGGGGGAGTCAGCCCCCAGGGAGAAGGAATACGGGGGGGGTTCCTGTACTCTGTGGGGAGGGTCGGCCCCAGGGAGGCAGGCACCAGCTTCCCCTGCGCCGCGGGAGTGGGGGGGGTCGCTCCAGGAGAGGCGCATGCTGGCTTCTCTCTGGGGGGGTGGGATCTTGGGAGGAGGTGGGTGCAGGGGACTCTCTCCCCGGCCCGGCCCCCTGTTACCTCTCCCCAGCCCCCCGCCCTCCACCCCAGAACTCCATCCCCAGCCCCCTGGCCCCCAGCTCCCAGCCAGAGAACTCCATCCCCCGCCCCTCGGTCACCAGCCAGAGAACTCCATCCCCAGCCCCCCTCTCCCCACCACAGAACCAAAACCCTCAGTCGATATCTGCCCTTGGGGTTGGGAGAGGGGAGGAGGTGCCAATTGCATGGTTCGCCTAGGGCGCCAGTTGCTGGCAGCTAGTCTAGGGCCACCCCTGCATACTATATATTACACCTAATTCTGTATCCTTATTTGATCCACATCTTTATTTCATGATTTCCTTTTTCCTCTGGGCATCTTCCTCCAGTCATCATCATTCTTTCCAGGAAACATTAACGTGTTTGAAAAAAGGATTCAAAAAGTGCTCACTTTGAAATCAATGGCAACTCTTAGGGTGCATTTACACTGCACCCTTACCTTGAAATAAGCTACGTAATTTGAATTATGCAAATTGCGTATCTTATTTCAAGTGTATTTCAAAATAGTTTATTTTGCAATTTGGGAGTTGTCTACACAGCGCCAAATTTTGAAATAATCTGTTATTCTGAAATGCCCCTTAATCCTCATGGAACGAGGTTTACAGGGATGTCAGAATAGCAAGCCCATTATATTTTGAAAGATATTTTGAAATAACGGGTGCGCTGTCAAGATGCAGAATAGCTATTTTGGGATTCCAGAAGTATCCTGAAGTGTAAACGTACCCTCACTGACTTCAAAAGGAGCAGGATTGGACTGGTATCTTGTGCTCATTGGTACAAAATTATGTTGCCTGGAAGAACATGAAGCCAGTTTATAATCTGGAGATCTGCATGTAGATCTTCTTTAGGTATCCATCTTTCTGCACAAAGTAATGTCTCCCAGCTGACTGGGACCCTGTGGCATGCTGTACATGTACACAATGTTAGGAGGCATTTGTAGGAAGAGTAGAGAAAATGCGCTTTCTAGGGAACATTGGTGCCCCTCTCAATCCCCCTCCCAGTCCAAAGGAGATTATCTTTTTCTAAGTAATTCAGCAGCAGACTTTATTGGCTATGCTACCACCCCTTCTTCACCACTTTGAAGGGCTGCCTTGGCCAGGAGAGGCTCGTCTCAAGGGATCTGTTGGGGCACAGAGTAGAACCATACATCCTTCTATTGTTGGACAATCATTTGTCTTCCCTCCAACTCCCAGGCTGCTTCCCAAAGGTATTTCCATGAAAGGATACAGTACCACAGAAAACAGAGTAGAGCTGTGCACATAGACCTCTATCTACTGATTCTGAATGCTATTTAGTTTAGTTTATGCCCAAATACAGATTTCCCTTTACCAATGCTTCCATGAGGCGGTTTGATACTGAGGGAGGAGGGGTCCACTTTAGTGATGATGGGTATATCTGGAAATTTTGGGTTTTTTTGGCTTGCTTCTTCTTTTTCTTGTTCAAAACTGCTTGACTTCATTGGTAGTCTGCAAAGTCTGCTGGGTCCAGAGATATGTTTTGGAGAAATTGCCAAACTCTGGCATGGTTTTCAGGTGGAGAGCAAGTCATTCTCTCCAAAGGCTAGTGCTGACAACCTCAGTCAGTAGGAATACTCCTGGGTATTTTGGTCAGATATGATTGGTATGGGTTAGACTTACAAGTGGTGACTGCTTTCTTTCATCACTTCTAGAATGCTGGCTCTCTAAATGTGCTGAAATCTGTGATAGGAGAGGGCATATATTGTGCTTGTG
Source organism: Pelodiscus sinensis (assembly GCF_052426305.1). Taxonomy (NCBI): domain Eukaryota; kingdom Metazoa; phylum Chordata; order Testudines; family Trionychidae; genus Pelodiscus; species Pelodiscus sinensis. The sequence continues at coordinate 89,440,816 of NC_143057.1, forward strand.
CTCACTATATGATTGCTACTGTGTTGGGTGGGCATTCAGATGTAGATGATCTTCTCTGCCACTTATGGTATTGGTTCATCACATCATGCAGAGCTGGCTCCTGGAGCAATCTAGAGGTTACCAGGGATGATTGAATTATGGATGGGAAACATTCTGTAAAACAGGATTTAACTGTTGCAATGGAAGAGTTGAAGATTCTCTTTGAATTTGACCATGTTTTCCTCAGTTGATACTCTACTTTACTCTTTTGCCATTTGAGCGAACCCAGACTTTCAGGGTGTGTCTTACTGCAGGGCTCATTGCATATCTTATTTTGAAATAGGGAGCATCTACACAGAACTTATTTCAAAATAGAGCACTCTGTCTCTGACTTCGCTTATTCCTCGTACCGTGAAGTTTACAGGAATCAGAGTAAGAAGTCTTCCAGCGTGACAGTATTTTGATATTATTTCGAAATAACTGCCTGCTGTGCAGACATGGACTAAGTTATTTCGGAATAGCACTAGTTATTTTGAAATAGTGTTTCAGTGTAGACAAACCCTCAGCGATCTGCCAGATGTCATTAGGTCAGTGTTTGTGGGAGCACTGGCTAATGTTTGATTAGTTTCTCATTAGATTTTCTATACCATGGCCCAATGGGTGGGTGAAGTTTCTGCTGAGGACATGGCATATTTCTGTGGCAACACATGGGCCGTGTCTAGACTGCATCCCTTTTCCGTAAATTAGACATATCGCAATTGCAAATGAAGTGGGGATTTAAATCTCCCCCGCTTCATTAGCATAAAAATGGCTCCCGATTTTTTCCAGCTCAGAACTTTGCCGGAAAAAAGCGCCAGTCTAGACGTGGATCTTTCGGAAAATAAAGCCTTTTCTGAAAGATCCCTTATCCCTCTTAAAATGATAAGGGATAAGGGATCTTTCGGAAAAGGCTTTATTTTCCGAAAGATCTGCGTCTAGACTGGCGCTTTTTTCCAGCAAAGCTCCGAGCCGGAAAAAAGCAGCAGCCATTTTTATGCTAATGAAGCGGGGGAGATTTAAATCCCCGCTTCATTTGCAATTGCGATACGTCTAATTTGCATCCCTTTTACGGAAAAGGGATGCAGTCTAGACACAGCCATGGAAATTACTTTGCTGTAGGGATTATATGTTGAATAGAGAAGAGGAGGTTCACACAATAGGAAAGATGTTACTCCACTGAGTTTTGAAGTCACCAGAGGAATATGGTTACATGGATTTGTATTACATCAGTCAGGATCCCTGTGGTATAAACTGTCCTGATCAAGTTTTTGCTCTTATATACAAAGCATGAGTAACGGTGCATCTTTCCTTGAAATAAGATACACAATTTGTGCTACGCAAATTGTGTAGCTTATTTCGAGGTTATTTTGAAATAGCCTATTTCAAAATTTGGCTCCAAATTTCAAAATAAAGTACTATTCTGACAAGTCCCTTAACCCTCGTGGAGAACACCCCAAATGACTCCTCCCTTTCTCTCTGTCCATGTCATTCAAAACATCTAATGAACAAAGGCAGCAGTGATAAAAGCTGTGATGTACTAGCGACATTTTTTTTGTATTATAGAAGATGGAGAAAGCTACTAGAGCAGAGGCTGTTCTAGATTTCATTTTGACAAACAGGGACGAACTGGTTGAGAATTTGAAAATGGAAGACAGCTTGGGAGAAACATGGTGAGAGAGACTTTCCTTGTAATATACCCTAGTTTAAGTCAGACATTAAGTGTATTTTACCTGCATTTTTTCTTGCAACCTGTTTTATGCCTTATTTCTTATGTTCACTTAAAATCTCTCTCTTGCAGTTAATTATCTTGTTTTATGTAAGTCAGTATGTCTGAACTGAAGAGTTTAGAAAATTCTGTCTGGGACACCAAAAGTGTGCATTTCATTTTTATTAATTAAATGACAACTTTTATGTAAGCTTTTATTAGAACATAAGAATACCATAATGGGTCAGACTAAAGGTCCATCTAGCCCATCATCCTGTTCTCTGACAGTGGCCAGTGCCAGATACCCTAGAGGGAATGAAGAGAATAGGTAATCATTATGTGACCCATACCCTGTCGTTCCTTGCCTGTTTCTGGTAAACCATCTTGCCCAGGAGAGGGATGGGTGGTACATGACATACATTTCTGAGGAGAAAATATGAGACTAGAAATGTGCTGGAGTCATCCTGAAATAATAAAGCCAATATGATTCTGGCAGGCTGTCACTGACACAGGCATAGCTGGCAGTAACTCACATGCTTTATACAATGGGACCTCCCATCTTGGTTATAACTACTAGGTGCTGTGGTAAGACAACTAAATAATTTTATTAACACACACAAAAAAAGGATGTCAGGTCAGAGATATAGGCAGTAGTTGCATGATGGAGAGTCTTGAAAGTAGGAATAAAAACATATTGAATAGCTTTTAATAGGAAGGAGGACTACTCATTGTTTTAGAGTCTATGAGCATATCCTCTCTTACATGTTGCATTTCCTTTGTTATTCCTTTTAAATTTTTTACTAGAAGTTTGTAGAAAGTGGCTGATATTCAGCAGCTAAACTGTATATATTTCATCCTCAACTACAGGTAGCACACTGCTCCTACAGTCTTTCCAGGCCTGTTTCCATGGAAATGGAAACTAGTGGAGTGACTATAAGATAAAAATCATATTCTACTATCTTTTAAATAGACTTATTTTTGCTGAGGAGTAAAACAAATACTTTGCATTTCTATAGCTCCTTCCATTGGCAGATCTCAAAGCGCTTTACCAACCTGAATGGATTTAGCTTGAGAACATTTTTGTGAAATACGGTATTTATTCCCATTGTACACATGGGGAAACCAAGACTGCAAAATGATTTGCTTTAGGATGAAAGCAATTTAATGATTATTTGGAGAGGAAGCCCTTTGGACAGGGATTGTTCTTTCTATGTTTGTACAGACACCAGCACAAAGTGGTTCAACTCTAAGGGGGGCGGGGGAGACTTTGGGTGCTACCATAATAAAAATGTTTAATACTAATATTAGGAACAGGATGTAAATATCATCTCCTGACCACTAGACCCTCCCTCTTTCTGGGTTTAATAGCTCTCTCCAGCTTTCCATTGAGCAAGAGTAGAATGAATTTTAGAAAGTAATCAATGTTTGACTTCCATTTGTCACTTTCACTTCTCTGGAATGTATGTCAGACAAGGAACAATAAACAAAGACTTAACTATATCTTTAAAAATCATTATTCTTGCCAGATATTTCCCCTTTTAAATCCCATTTCCAGGTAAAGGGGGAGGGGACTTCCAGTAAGACGAGGGAGTAGGCAGCTGTAAATATGAGGTGTAATTCTCACTACCTGGAGGTCAGTTAAGTTCAGATCGTGAAGATTTTAAAAACCTCTTATTCAGATCAGGAGTAAAACCAAAACAAGCTTAGGAAAAACAGGGTAACTGTACTTCTCCTATTTGTTTCATTGGATGGGTACAATAAATTTCTACAGAGAAGGCTAACTAAGTAGTTGGTACTGACCCAGAGCCGGTCCAAGCTATGGGCGGACTGGGCTACTGCCCGGGGCACCCTGCTGTAGGTGGTGCCACGCGGGGCTACCGGACCAGGCGGGGCAGGTCCACGCATTCCCCACACTCCCGAGGGCGACACCGCGCTCCCGGGGCACACGAATGGCTCGGGCTGGCCCTGTACTGACCTATATGCTTATATGAGCTAGCTACCCAATCAGAACCTTCACAGACAATTGGATCCCTCATTTCATGACATCTATATTATAAGAAGTCTCAGAGGGGTAGCTGTGTTGGTTTGTAACTTAAAAAAATGAGTATTCCTGTGGCACCTTAGAGACTAAGAAATATTAATATGAGCTGGAGTGGAAATAACAGAACCAAGATATTGGTTCAACCCCTGCAGGTGCCCTTCAGAGAGGGCAGGAGGAACTGAAGTTCCCTCCTACCACCTGATTCATATGGGACATTGTTGGCTGCTCCTTTTTGTTAGGGAGCAAGGGGAAAGTTCATAGTTTGTTGCATTCCTCACTCTGGCTGGAAGGTGCAGGCAGCAGACAAAACTGGACTTGCCCCAAACCAGGGACATTCATCTCTCCCCTGGCTGTTCCCACTAGAACTGCAGCAACGACGGAGAGGTGTTTCTCACCTGGTGCCAAACTGCTGCAGTGAGAAAGGGCTGGGGTAATCCTCTCTCCCTGGGGCATCTTACATCCCTCATCCCCAGCCCCACCCCAGAACAATGATTTAAATGAAGACAAACAAAAATTGAGTTAAGGATCTGAGCAATGCTGGGTAAATCTTCTAGTAAAGAATAAATGAGAAAGAATCATGGTCCACTTCTGGGCATGGGCAGCAGGTTAGTATAATTTTTGGTGGTGCCCCATTAGCCACGCCTCTGGAGGTAACATTCTCGGGGAAAGATGGACACATGACCAGAAGTAAAAGGTGTAATGTCACCCCTCTCGAAGGGCTTTTCCCACCATCCTCCTACCAACAGGGATTAGTTTGGCCCCCACCAAACGCCCCCGCATGCAGCTATCCTACAGTTGCATTAACCCAATGTGTGTGACATTCCTCTCCCACCCATTCCTCCTATTTTTCCCCCTCCCCTACCTTCTGCCTTCCAGTTTCCGGGGCAGCGGAGCTGGAGTCTGTGATTAGGCCCTGCCGCCCCTCTGTCCATCGAGGGACATAGGCCCCTCTGGCATCCACTGCCTGTTTCTCGCCATCCATGCTTCTGGGTGTTCTGTAAGCAGATGAATAGGCTAAATTAATTGGGTAAATTATTCACTGTGCATTATGCACTTGGCCCTAAGGTTCAGCAGCATGGTTTATTCTGTTATTCTATATTGTATTTCTTTACAGAACTGTCAGGTAGATGCAGGATATTGTTACTTAGGTAAGGCTTTTCGATAAAAGCACAAGGTGAACCAGTTAGTTTGCTTACAATGGCTTCCTGCCCAAGGGCACTTTACAAAGATTACATTACACAGAGACATAATTCAGATGTGGTTCTGCAACATTTAAATAGCACAGTTTAAAATTCAGCCTTTTTCTAGTTAATATCATTGTTAATTGTTTACAGGTGTAAATAAAAAGCATTCATTTCATTTTGGCATGAAGAAAGCTGGTGTATTCTCCTTGAACTGTTTGCAGAATGGATGGTGTTTAAAACAAGTAAAAAGTAACACCTGAAGAGCCAGAAGGTTTTACTGTTGTCCATTTGAGTTTGTCACTCATGCAGTGGCACTTTTACTGTACTGTTACTCTGGAGATGGACAGCACGAGGAGCCTCTCTCACTGGCTAAAAATATTCCCTCAAGGTATGATGAGGAAAGAAAAATGATGCATCTGGACAAAACTACAAATTGTGCAGTGTCTCTTTGGTGCCAGCCCTGATCTGGATTAAGGATAGGAATAAGCCAGTGAAACTGGTTCATAAAAACAAAACCCAAGCATCTAAATTCAGCTCGAATCTCAAACAAAAATCCTAATTTGTTCTAGCTCTGAAAAGTTTAGAATTCTCTCCTCTTTTCTTTCTGACCATGGTCTCTTATCAAACCATCACTGATGGCCACTTGGAGTTACAGTTAAAGGATTCTTGTCTAGCTGTTTTCTTGTGTGGGACCAAGGCATTCTAGGCCCTCAGACCCACAATTCCCAGATCTCAGGTAATGTAAGTAAATTAGCCAGCCACAACCAGCAGAGTGAGTGCTAGATCTGACCTCTCAACACACACAGAGGTATAGCCACAAAGAGAGGGGCCGTTTGTGGCATGGAAAGAGAGATCAGTGAGTAGGAGAGCCTGTAGAGGGAAAGGGAATTATGATCAGATAGAAATTCAACAGTGGTGGTGCTGGGCAACATGTCAGGTAGAAGTAGCTGAGTGTCAGACGAATCACTGAGGCTCTGAAAACAGAAGTTGGAGAGAAAGAAAGTTTGTTAAGAGTCCAGATGGAAGACTTTAGGGAAAGAGAAAATGAGGAAAAAAGAAAGATCTGGCTGGGTTGGATGAAATGGGAGGAAAAGCAAACAGACACATTTAGCAGGCTCAGAAAAGCATCCCAAAATGGTAAGCGTTTACCTGAAGCAAGCCTCTTACATTTTATCAGTAATGAAAGAGGAATGATGTGAGGAACCTGAGAGCATCCAGCTCTCCACTCAACCTCCTGACTCCTTTCACCGGCTCCCTGACATGCACTACTGCTGATTCTAAATCCTCATCCTTAAAACGAAGGCTCCACATAGCTCCACCCATGCCTCATTTCTCTATTCTACAGGTGGCCAATTTCCTTTATACTTCTTTCCTTTATAATTCCTTCATACTTCATTAATAAAGATAAATGCAAAGTGCTCCACTTAGGAAGGAACAATCAGTTTCATACCTACAGAATGGGAAGCCACTGACTAGGAAGGAGAACGGCAGAAAGAGATCTAGGGGTAATAGTGGACCACAAGCTGAATATGAGTCAACAGTGTGATGCTGTTGCAAAAAAAGCAAACGTGATTCTGGGATGAATTAACAAGTGTTGTGAGCAAGACATGAGAAGTCATTCTTCCGCTGTACTCTGCGCTAGTTAGGCCTCAGTTGGAGTATTGTGTCCAGTTCTGGGCACCGCATTTCAAGAATGATGCGGAGAAATTGGAGAGGGTCCAGAGAAGAGCAACAAGAATGATTAAAGGTCTAGAGAACATGACCTATGAAGGAAGGCTGAAAGAATTGGGTTTGTTTAGTTTAGAAAAGAGAAGATTGAGGGTGGACATGATAGCAGTTTTCAGGTATCTAAAAGGGTGTCATAAGGAGGAGAGAGAAACTTATTCATCTTGGCCTCTGAGGATAGAACAAGAAGCAATGGGCTTAAACTTCAGCAAGGGAGGTTTAGGTTGGACATTAGGAAAAAGTTCCTAACTGTCAGGGTAGTTAAACACTGGAATAAATTGCCCAGGGAGGTTGTGGAATCTCCATCTCTGGAGATATTTAGAGTAGGTTAGATAAATGTCTATCAGGGATGGTCTAGACAGTATTTGGTCCTGCCACGGGGGATGGGACTCGATGACCTCTAGAGGTCCCTTCCAGTCCTAGTATTCTATTCTATGATTCTCTTGTATCCTCATATAAGCACCTTTTTCTCTTTCTCCCATGCTGCCCTCTGCTCCTATGCCTGGCAAGATCTCACCAATCCTGTATGCAGTACAACATCCTTTTTCTTTAAATCCCTCCTTAGAACTCACTTCTTCTGACCATATTCTCAATGTTGATCTAAACTCCTATTTCAATTTGATGAAAGAAATATACAAAGCCAGGGCTACCCTCAAGTAAGGACACTGTTCTCTTTTACTGTCAAATTTTATAAAGTCTCATCACTTCAGCTCCTAGTCCTTATTTCTAATTAACCTTTGTCTTTTTTTTTAAATTGGCAAGGAATTTGAACTCCCTTTCTTTCTTCTGTGTGTTTCTTCCTATGTTGAAGGTACTCTAGGGGATACCTCACACACAAACTGTTGTCCAGCAGTACAGGACTGCCAGTGTTCATTCCCATCCTATGCATTTCTCATTTGTACTTCCACCACCATAACCAGTGCTGGAGGTTAGTATGTTAGTCTTATTTTCCTGGTACTCAGACCCATTTCATCAGTTTCCCAGCTTTTTTGACATGTATCAGTCTCAGCCCCAGTAAGATTTCTTATCTGATTATCAGATTATTTAGCACTTTACCAAAGGCACTATGGCTACGTCTACACTGGCCCCTTCTCCGGAAGAGGCATGCTAATTTCAAACTTTGGAATAGGGAAATCCGCGGGGGATTTAAATATCCCCTGCGGGATTTAAATAAACATGGCCGCCGCTTTTTTTATGGCTTAGGGAAAAGCCGGAAAAAAGCGTCTAGACTGGCGCGATCCTCCGGAATAAAGCCCTTTTCCGGAGGATCTCTTATTCCTACTTTCAGGTAGGAAGAGGCATGCTAATTTCAAACTTTCAGGTAGGAATAAGAGATCCTCTGGAAAAGGGCTTTATTCCGGAGGATCGCGCCAGTCTAGATGCTTTTTTCCGGCTTTTCCCCAAGCCGTAAAAAAAGCGGCGGCCATGTTTATTTAAATCCCGCGCGGGATATTTAAATCCCCCGCGGATTTCCCTATTCCAAAGTTTGAAATTAGCATGCCTCTTCCGGAGAAGGGGCCAGTGTAGACGTAGCCATTATGTATGAAAGATGAAGATGATGGCCAATAACTTCTCTAAACTCCTGCCTCCTAGCTTTTCTCTGTTCCCATTATACTTTTGGATCTTTAGGATAAGTATTATTTATTACCAAGGCATCCCCCATCTGGATCAGGGACCTGATGAGCTAGGTACTGTGTAAAAGGAGGTGGACATAGTCTTTGCTTGTAATACCTCTTGAACCCCTTTCTTATTCATGGGAGAAATATTTCCATTCAGATTTGAACTCTGATAACTGTTCTAATTTAATATTACTGGAATGTGAGGGGTTTTCCGCATACTACTCAGAAGGAAATGAAAGGCCTATGTTTTTCGGGAGGATGTCTAACAAGATTCCTGTTCCTTAGAATAAGGCTGGTACTTTCCCATGAAGTCAGACTATAGTTATGCTTCACATAATGTTCTTGGAATCCAGAAAGAAGCTGACTCTTTACTGGGGAGTCTCTACCCTACAGCTCTAGCTTTCTTTCATGGTATTTACTCTTATTCTTGGTAAAGAAGTGGCACTATGCAATGATGGACTGGAGATCAGGAAGGTTGGTTTTTTTTCCCATAGTTTGTTAGAATCTGTTTGGGTACATATAGACTACATGGCTCCATCGACGGAGCCATGTAAAGTAGTTTACTCAGCATAGTCAAAGAAGCAGGGATTTAAATAATCCCCGCTTCATTAAAATAAAAATGGCCGCTGCGCTGTGCTGACGATCAGCTGATCTGGCACAGCACGGCAGTCTAGACACTGCGTGGTCGACAAGGGAAGCCTTTGTCAACCACTCCGGTATGCCCCGTGAAACGAGGTTTACCGGAGCAGTCAACAAAGGCTTTCCTTGTCGACCGTGCCACACCTAGACTGCCGTGCTGTGCCGGATCAGCTGATCGTCGGCACGGCGCAGCGGCCATTTTTATTTTAATGAAGCAGGGATTATTTAAATCCCCGCTTCTTTGACTATGCCGAGTAAACTACTTTACATGGCTCCGTCGACGGAGCCATGTAGTCTAGAAGTACCCTTTGATTTCTGGGATGGTGAATTATATGGTTCCTTTTATGTCCCATAGCAGGACACTGGACCAAAAAAAGCTTCCTTTCCCATTTTTCGCAATAGACCTAGTGCAAGCTGGGACCAAGTCTCTGCGTCTCACCAGGTTTTGAAATATATACATGTCTATATTTAGCCCTGCAAATCCAAATTAGGAGACTTAGATGCTGAAACTTGTAGAAGATTTTTCTTTGCAGTACAGACATACCCCAGGCAGGCCAGCTGACATACTCACTGGGACCCTGGCAAAGGAGATGGGGGTCAGCTCTGTGCTCCTGGAAGGGGCAGGGCTTTCGGTGGATGAGCTGGGGCAGCCTGCCCTCAGCAGTGCCCACAACTCCTCTCCCCCACAGTGCCATCTGGAGTTCACTGCCTGGGGCTCCGGCTACCATTGCTGCCACAGTAGCAGTTGCAAAAGCTGGGACCCCTGAGCTCCTTTGAATTGCCAGTCCCTGGGCAATTGCCCTCTTTACTCCCTCCATTGGTGGGCCTGACTCCAGGCCCCATGTTTCACACTTCCCCATCTGTAAAATAGGAAACAAAGCTGTGGTGTGGAATAATTAATTCATATTTAAATTGCTCAGATACAATGGTGATGGGAGTCCTACAAGTATCTGGAAATGAAAGGAAGATTAATTAGAACATGCTGGTATTACCAGGACAAACCGAATAGAGGAGGGCAGGGTTAGGAAGCCTCCAGAAAATTCCAGTCAGGCTGGTGTCTCTGGAAACATATTGGCTGTGTCTAGACTGGCCAGTTTTTCTGGAAAATCAGCCGCTTTTCTTGAAAAACTTGCCAGCTGTCTCCTACTTGAAAGTAGGAATAAGAGATCCTCCGGAAAAGGGCTTATTTTCCGGAGAATCACGTCTAGACTGGCGCTTTTCTTCGGCTTATCCCCAAGCTGAGAAAAAGTGGCAGCCATGTAAATGCAAATGCCACAGGGGATATTTAAATCCCCCGCGGATTTTGCTATTCCGAAGCCTACATTAGCATCCCTTTTCTGGAAAGGGGTGCCAATGTAGACACAGCCTAAGGGTAATTCGGAGAGACTAGAAACAGAGAGAGAGAAAAAAAAACCTGCCAACTTTTACTTACACTAATTCCTCAAAGCTTCTGACATTATGTACCTCCCTTCTCAATAGGTGAAATGGCTGGAGAAGTCTTTGAATTATCATCTACATGTAAATGAAAAGGAAGGGGCTAAGGGTGCTCATTCCTAAATGGTACATATTGCTAGTCATCACATAATATAAAGTATTAAAATATATTGAAGGTAGATGCAGGGTATTTGCCCACAAGGAATGATTTTAATGTATATTACAGTATCTTTGAAAATAGGTTTGAATTGGTTAATAAAAAGTACAGCAGTTGCCTTAAATATTTTCCCCTTCAAACTCTTGCTTCACAATCCCTTCAAAATAAGTGACAAAAGTTTTCCCAAATGCTTTCACACACCAGAAGAAACTATTATCCAGGCAGTCTCAGTTGTGGCAAGTACTCTTCCTTAGTAATATTTCCTTCAGCATTCTCCACCCATAGGTAAAGCAGATTATATAGTCAGGGCTTTGGCATGTAGCCAGTAACTCATGCCAATCATAAAATATTTCAAATGTCAAGAGAACCCAGAAAACAATCCTACTATCTGTAGCCAGACAGGAACCCCCCTTGTAACATCCATTTTTGCTTGCCTGGATATGTGGGCTCAGTGACCATGAATGGCTGTAAACAGAGATATGCCAATTGCTGACCAAGAGCCTGCCGAGGAGTGCCCTTGACTAAAACCCATATTGATACGAACACACAGCCGTCTGCGGGGGGAGGAATCTCCCGCCTAGCAATGAATATCTGGCACTCCTAATTTAGCTATCTTCCTCTCTTACAAGTGTAAATTATTTGAAACTTGCTTGTAAGAAATGGCGCCACAAAACAGACCAGTACAATTTGGCATCTTAAGATAAGAAAGAGGATACGGGACCCCAGGGGTATAAAGATGGATCCAGCAGCACATTTACTTTGAGGCTGTGTCTACACTGGGCCACTTATTCCGGAAAATCAGCCGCTTTTCCGGAATAAGCTGCGAGCAGTCTACACTGGCCCTTGAATTTCCAGAAAAGCAACGACGCTCTACTGTACAAAATCAGCCGCTATTCCGGAAAAACTACTCTGCTCCCGCTCGGGCATAAGTCCTTATTCCGGAACACTGTTCTGGAAAAGGGCCAGTGTAGACAGCCCAGTAGTATTTTCTGGAAAAAAGCCCCGATCGCGAAAATGGCGATCGGGGCTCTTTTCCGGAAAAGTGCATCTACATTGGCCACAGACGCTTTTCCAGAAAAAGGGCTTTTCCGGAAAAGCAGCCTGCCAAGTAGACGATCCTTTTCCGGAAAAACTGAAAACGGAATAGAATAAGCAGTTCCAGAAATAAGAGGCACAGAAAAAATTGTACCTGGATGTGGCCCTTTGTCTTAAGTGTACACGTAGACTTAGATCTCTTTAAAGATTAAGCTGTCACTTGGTACCATTATTTCTATTTTCTATCTTTATTTTCTTTGTAACCATTTTTAAGATCTATATTTGCTAGCAGTTAAGAAATAGAGCAATAGCCATTGTAACCATATGATTTATAAGCTTCTTTAATAAACCTGTAACTGTTTAAGCTTTAACCTGACTCCTTCAGTTGTTGTAACAGAACCAAGCACAATTTAAAAGAACTTCAGTCGGTCATAAGGGACAGGAAGAGCTTGGGCATTTGGATCATGTTGCTTCCAGGTGACAGATCCATTGGGGCATCTCTCAGTCTTCCCTAGACTGCCCGCTGCGAAGGGATCCTGTATCCTAGCAGCTAAAATCTGAGGTGTAATAAGCTCTTTCCTATAAACTTGGGGCATCTGTCAGCCTGTTGGCTGCCCCCTGCGACGGGATCCCGGTCCTAGCAGTAAAGGCACAGACGTTAAACCTTTTCTCGGTAATACACACACACACACACACACACACACACACACACACACACACACACACACACACACACACACACACACACACACACTGCCCTGACTGTCGGCTGACACTATCGTAAACTATTTCAGATGTAAAGAGAAACTTGGAAACAATCTTTTGAGGGGAGGTGCACCTCTTGTATGTTTCTCGGTGACCTGGCTTTGAGTGAAATGTCTGAGAGCAAAAGGAAATCTTTATATCACAAGAAATGGCCTTAAGAAAACCCTCATTACTAATGCTAGGAACAGCCTATTGGCAGGACAAGTTAATTTGGATTGCATCTGTGGGATTAAATACTGTCCTCTAAATGTCATTTAAAGATAATGCATTGAGTGGAACAAACAGTGACAAAACTAGCCAACACGCCTTGTCAAAATACGGTTAAGTAAAAGATATTTCATTGAAAAAATGGCCTATTATGAAGATGAAAATTGTCATGAAAACATTGTAATGTTCTCAACATTTACCAGCTTTGGACAACATTTGTTGTTGATTGGGATTTGGTGATATCTATTGCCATTAGCCCCAGACTTTTGGGGTTCTGAACTAAAAGTAATAGATATGCAAGTTTCAGATACTTCCACCCCCCCCCCCCCCCCCCGGTGCTCCATTGAATTTGTCCAGGGCACCAGCCCAACAGCATCCAATCTCACCAGCCTAAGCAGCTGGCAGGAGTCTTCAGAGCTTTCTGACAAAATCACTCACTAAACTCCATACTTTGGACTTTGGGTATTCTTTTTCTATTTGCTCTACAGCTATTGTCTGTTGGTTCTGCCTACTGTGTTTCCTGCCTTGCTTATTTTCCTCCTGCCTGCTCTGCTTTCTACCTTTCTTTCCCTTCTACTACTCCATTTCTATTCAAATAAGTGCCCCTTAAAACACTGTTATAATATAAATATACCTAGTGTGTAAATACTTAAAGAACGCATAGAGCTAATATGATGTGTTCACTGGGGTCTGATGATGCTTCAAAGACTAACATATTTATTAGGGCATAAGCTTTTGTGAGATACATTTCTTCCATGAGAAAAGAAAAGAGAAAGGATTACAGAGATGAGACTGTGACATCAATGCTAATTAAATCAGAGGGGATATTGCTCATCTTTAACAGTGGTGAGAAGGCGAAATACCTGAAATGGAATTTAAATACACACACCTTTCCCCAACTTACTCCCCTTCTCCAGTCTTTGCCTTTTTAGCCTGTAAACTCTTGGGAGCCATAAGTGTATGTCCTTTTAGGTTTGCAGTATAACAGGCTCTTGGCACTACTGTAAGAATAGTAATAATGAACAGTGATGATGATGATGATAGTTCTGAATCTAATATACCACAAGAAAATCAAGTCACGCTGCCATAAAAAAAAAATCTGTCATAATTTTGGAACTCTCTGGCATTTTTGTATCCAAGTCATTTGTTGATTACAACAACTACAATGGCTGAATTAGCACAGTCTGTATTCTTTACAGTGCCTCAGCAGTAGTCCTTTCAAATAGAGCAAATCAATTTTTGCCAGAAGTAGTATAATTGTATAAAGGACCTATCAGAACACAGGTTTTGTTGGCACACAAATGCCCTCTGACTGCTTGAGAACATGCATATCACCCATTGCCACTAATGCATGCCCCCAACACGTGTTCATAAGAGATGAAGGGAATAAGAATATTTGTGTATCTCCTTTAGGAAATGGGAAGTGATACGCTTTCTCTAAAATCCAGTGTTCCCTGTTTGGCATTAGGGATGCCAGCTTGTTCTTCTGATCAGTAATAAAAATAAAAATTAAGAAAAAAGATCTTTAGATTTGATTCTGGCCCATTTAGCCTTTCTGTTCTCACAGGAAGCAGTCATGTTGACATCGTAACAGAGAGATAGGAAACATGACCTTTCTGCCTCTACATACAAAGACTGAGGTGAAGGAGCAGGGAACCATCAAGAAAATTACCTTTGGAAGACAGGATGTTATCAAGTAAATTTAGGTAAAAAATATAGGTTTTATAAAATCAATAAATTAGATTAGACTGATAGATACATTATGAAGAAGGACTGGTAACCATGTTAGCAAAGTGAGACACCTTGAAAGATCTCAGTCATTGCATGGAATAACATCAGTGTGCTCAGCGTGGTTTTGAAGGTTATTTTTTTCAGTGCAATCTTAACCTAAATACACTCTCTTTGCTGTTGTAATCTGTATTTGTTGGCCACAGATCCTTCCCTAAAAGAAGATGGAAAAGTGCTCTCTTGCCTACATTTCACATTTATTAAAAGATTTCATCTTCTCCTATGTAATGTTTGCATCAAAACACAAATCATCAGCTTGCTTTGACCCTGACACCATTTTATAGGCTTAATAATAATACATCTATGTCCTGAAATAGTTTTTGCAGATTACAGCAATCAATCAAAATTCAGGGAGCCTTAAACCATTAATGTCATCGGCAATGATCCAGCACCCTGGGAATCCATCTAAATCAGACATTATTACTGAAAATGGTCCTCACGATAAAGATAGTATTTGGGAGCATAAATTGCAGTTCTATATTTATCAACCATTAAGGAATGATTTTCACAGTTATTTTTTGTATCTTTTTAGAACAAGACACTGCTGAAACAATACCTAGTTTTGCTACATGCAGCTATTAAAATTGTAATAGAAAAATACTTTGACTCTATGCTGATGCTTGGAATACTTGTATTAAAATGAGATTAAGTGTTTGGTATCTAGAACAGTCTGTAGCTCTGTTGGAGGAAAGGGGTAAAGGCCATCAATTCAAGTCCCTCAACTCCAGCTGTGGTATACAACAATAACATTTTGAGTTGAAGGCCATGCTGCAAGGAGAAGCCCTGCTAAGATGCTGTGCTACTGATTTTTACAGTTTAGATCAGTTTCATGGTTAAGAGTTGTGGATCTGCATAATCATCATGCAGGGCTCAGAGCAAATAAAACTTTCACAGCTTTTTGCTGAGTGAAAAGTTCATAGGGGATCTTATCCAACATTTCTCTAATCCATATAAATCTATCTTAGATGTTCATACCTCCACCCATCACCACCATATCTGAGTGTCTTCCTCATAAAAAAGTTAATGCAAATAGCACAGTCTCCCATGGACTTAAAGTCTCTGACCCTTCTCCCTGAAGAAAAGCTTAACCTTGAAAAGGGAGATTTTGTTGCATTTTTTTAAAGGTTTTATTAATTTACTTTGGTTTTATTTGATTTGTTTCAGGGATTTTCTGATTGGTTGGCATTTTTTGGATACAAGTATTGTGAAACTAATTTGCAAGGTGGAAAGTCTTTTTCAAGAACTGTTTTGGAGTGTTTCCTACAGATGGTCAGACTCTGCATTCACCTCAACAATGATTGCATGGCTCCTTGACAGAGAATGCTTTGACCCATGTGCATTGTCCCAGGGGAACATATCTGTCATGGTGGTTCAAAGCCCTATCTTTAATGAGACTAGAACCAAAGACTTAAAAGGCTTTGGAAACTGACTGGAAGCAGGTGGAAATACCTGAGCAAGGCCCTGAGGTGCTCAAAACATCCATGGAGAAAACAGGCAGCTGCGTTCTATACCTTCAGATATAGTGAGTTACATACAGTAAACCAGCCTAGAGGTGACCAATGCATGCTCTCAAGCTGGAGGTGACATAAGGCACTTTTAGATACTGATGCCACCATGATCCTGATGTCCAGCAGGAAACAAACAATTTAATTTATGCACTTCTAATGCAACAATCACCATAACAAGGTATTTAGCAATGAAATTCAACCTGATAAATTCTATCACGTATCTGCAGGTGCAATTTCAGTCTACTATTTTATGAACATGGGTTTACACATCAGTAGCTGTCTCAAACTGACGCATTGGTAGACAGGCCATTTTACAAAGGAGAAAAAGAACCATATGATTCCACAGTAGCATTTTTGTCTTACCTGCATGTCACTATACTTTTGAACCTATTACCATTCCGTGAGGTCTGGCTGGTGTTCTGTGAGAACTTTTATAGTAAGACTTGTGTAAAAATGGACTCTTGCATGGTTTTGTGAAGATGACCAGATTCAGGGAAGGGCTATACTGCAAGTGTTTTATTACTTGGGTTTACTAACTAGAGTTAAAATAGCAGTGAAGAGTCAGCAACTTGGCCTTTACTAAGGATGTTAAGGACTATTGAATAAGCAAGTGCTTATCAAAGAGTCGAGTCGACTAGTCAATTCCCCCTTGCTGCCTCTATTAAATAGAGGCAGCAAAGGGGGTAGGGAAGAGAGGGTATTTTAAAGCAGCAGTGAGTGTTCCAAATGGGCAGCGCTGCACAACTGATCCTGGGCTCTGTGTGGTTGCTTTGAAATGCCAAGCAGAGCCTGGGATCAGCTGAGGACTCCCCAGCTGACCCCAGGCTCTGCATGGCATTTCAAAGTGGCAGCGCAGCATGGGACCTGCGGTCAGTGGGTTCCCCGCTGACCCCAGGTTCCATGCTGTGCTGATGCTTTGAAATGCACAAAAGCCCCCACTGGGGACTCTCATACATTTCAAAGCTGGCACACTGCATGCAGCCGGGGGCCAGCGGGACGTCCCTCTGACTCTGGGCTCCAAGTGAGTGCTTTCATCCCCAGGGGCACTTGTGCATTTCAAAGTGTAAGTGCCCTTGTGGAGCCTGGAGTAAGTGGGACTTCCCACTGATCCTGGGCTGCACGCAGAATTCCTCACTCCTCCTTTGAAATAGAGTGTAGCATGTAGAAGAACATAATTTGTTGGACAAAAGTCAACATGGTTTCTGTAAAGGGAAATCCTGTCTTACTAATCTGTTAGAGTTCTTTGAAGGGGTTCACAAACATGCAGACAATAGATATAGTATACTTGGATTTTCAGAAAGCCTTTGACAAGGTCCCTCACCAAAGGCTCTTGTGTAAATTACATGGCCATGGGATAAGAGGGAAGGTCCTTTCTTGGATTGAGAACTGGTTAAAAGACAGGAAACAAAGGGTAGGAATAAATGGTAAATTTTCCGATTGGAGAGGGGTAACTACTGGCGTACCCCAAGGGTCAGTCCTGGGACCAATCCTTTTCAACTTATTCATAAATGATCTGGAGAAAGGGGTAAGCAGTGAGGTAGTAAAGTTTGCAGATGATACAAAACTGTTTAGAATAGTCAAGACAGAAGCAGATTGTGAGGGACTCCAAGAAGATCTCACCAAACTGAATGATTGGGCAACAAAATGGCAAATGAAATTTAATGTGGATAAGTGTAAAGTAATGCACATGGGGAAAAATAACCCCAACTATACGTACAGTATGATGGGGGCTAATTTGGCTACGACAAATCAGGAAAGAGATCTTGGAGTTATCGTGGATAGTTCTCTGAAAACTTCCACACAGTGTGCAGCAGTGGTCAAAAAGGCAAATAGGATGCTAGGAATTATTAGGAAAGGGATAGAAAATAAGACCCAGAAAATCTTACTGTCCCTGTATAAAACTATGGTACGCCCATGTCTTGAATACTGTGTACAGATGTGGTCTCCTCACCTCAAAAAAGATATTTTGGCCTTGGAAAGGGTTCAGAAAAGGGCAACTAAAATGAACGGGTTTGGAACGGGTCCCATATGAGGAGAGGTTAAAGCGACTGGGACTTTTCAGTTTAGAAAAGAGGAGACTGAGGGGGGATATGATAGAGGTATATAAAATCATGAGTGGTGTGGAGAGGGCCGATAAAGAAAAGTTATTTATTAGTTCCCTAAATAGAAGAACTAGAGGACACCAAATGAAATTAACGGGGAGCAGGTTTAAAACTAATAAAAGAAAGTTCTTCTTCACACAGCGTGTAGTCAACCTGTGGAACTCCTTGCCAGAGGAGGCTGTGAAGGCTAGGACTATAATAGAGTTTAAAGAGTAGCTAGATAATTTCATGGAGGTTAGGTCCATAAAAGGCTATTAGCCAGGGGATAAAATGGTGTCCTTGGCCTCTGTCTGTCAGAGGCTGGAGAGGGATGGCAGGAGACAAATTGCTTGATCATGGTCTTCGGTCCACCCTCTCTGGGGCACCTGGTGCTGGCCACTGTCGGTAGACAGGATACTGGGCTAGATGGACCTTTGGTCTGACCCAGTACGGCCGTTCTTATGTTCTTATGAAATATACAATAACCTCAGTGGGAACTCTTGTACATTTCAAGGGAGGAATGCAGAAGGGCCTATCTACTAGTCAAGTAGTCGCTGGACATTCCATCGACTACTCTACTAGTAAATTATTCATTAGTTAATATCCTTAACGTTTACCATGCATATACCGCACAAGTACAAGCACAGACTCCCCTATACGTTTAAACTAGAGCTGCTAATAAGAAGAATTTCCACCACATCTGAGTGCTTCCCCGCCCCCACTCCAGGAGGGACTCACAGAAGTTTCTTCCTGGGTTCTATCTATGTTGATCCATATGCTCATCACCTGAAGAGAAGCTTATTGCAACCCACTCAGCATGAGGTGAAGACCTTACAAAAACTGCAGCTCCTACTCCATGAAACAGCTTACCTCTTGGACAAGGAAGACCGAAGACTGCTTACTGTTCTTTGATTACAGGAAAAAGCAATGCCATTTATGGGCAAGAAATGAGCAGGTGCCTCTTTTCTCATTAGTAATGTGAATTAATACCAGGATAACATATGTTAAATCATAATCAAAGGAATATGCAGCTAAATCATTACCTCTTCTCCTTCCCATCCTTTTGGCCATTTTTTAGTCTGGCACACCTGCCTTTTATATTGCTACTCTGTTAGATTGATATCTTTCAGAAAGAGGCACAGAGTTGTGACCTCGGCAATGTCAAATCATTTTATACACAAGATGCCAGTCCTTCTGATTTAACTGATTTGTATTAGGTGCTATTGATCTGACTGAACAATGTGGCTACTAATGGGGTCTACTGTTGTTATCGGTAGAACAATAAGCTGAAAACACACCCTTTTTATTTTAGTTTTCATTACACAAGTAAAACCAGTTAGGGTAAGAGCTTTGAGCTGTTTGAGAAAATAGGTGACAAAACCACCTGTGCATGAGGTGGACCTTATTGTGGCTGCAGTCTTGCTATCAGAATGACATCGAAAGAACTGTTTGGTGAAGGGAGGTGAAAAAGCAGGCCAAGGACTTAGGTATGGCTATCTCGCACATGTACCAGATAGAGAGGGATGGCCAGGACTAGCAGCCATGTTTCTATTAAAACTCCTGTGTGGAGGTGAATGGAATTGAAGTGAGAGTGCACACACAAGCAAGGGACTCTCTTCCCATCCACATCTGGTTCAGTTTCATTCTCAAATAATAATTACAGTAAGGTAGCATGGGGAGGTAGCATGGTCCAGTGGGTAGGCCTCTATTGCCGATGTGTTGGGTGGTCTCGAACAAGTCACTTGGCCTCTCTGCTTCTTCCCTCCTCCCCTCCATTCGTAGTCTCTCTTGTATATTTAGGCTGCAAGCGCTTCAGGGGAAAGACTAACTCACATGATGTGCATGTATGGTGTCTAGTGTAATGAGACCCTGACATTAGTTGTTGGCTTTAGGCATTCCTGAAATACAAAGAACAATAATATTAAAATCATTCCAGTGCCTATTAAGGTGTTTGGAGGAAAATTTGGTCCTGCATAAGGCAAAGAAAGAAAAGAATAAACTAGAAAATAACTTTGAAAACAATCAGTACTCAATCCTCGCTGACAAGATGGGTAGAGGTGGAATTCTAGAAGGAGTGAGATTCTTATCTGCAGGTCACCAGAGTATAGGTTTGGTCCTCTGCTGACCTATGTGCAATCATTAAGCCCCTAAAATGTGGGCAGTGTCAGAGATCTGCCAGTTAAAAACCTAATTCCCAAACATAGCTAAGGCCAACTTCTTTCTGGATTACTTTTTACAGTACAAGCAAAGGTCAATGAATCCCTGAGTTCTCCTAACAAGAGTAGTGGAAATAGAACCCTAGAACTGAGGGGAAGAAGATTGCCTATATTGTGAATGGCTATGTGTGCCCAGCATTCCTGCTCTGACAGTAGGTCATACAGGAGCATTATCTTATCTGCACAGAGAGATAAATGGTAATTTGCTCCGTGTGTTATTGCTATACAGTCTAAACAGGAAGAGTGTGTTTCGCAGTTGGGATATATCGATGTGCAGCCTGTGTAGTGTGCGGATGATCTGGAGTTCTGTATAGTTAGTCTTTCACTTGACTCCTAACTGCTTTGTTGGTACCTGGGTTTAGCAAATTGAGGGTTTTTTTTTTTCATTTGATCTGTGAACCCTAATCTTTTCCCTAACAGTATAGTCTGATAGACTGTCATGGACAGTAGGCGAAAGAGGCTCTTCTTGAGGAAAGCCCAAAAGAAGCAGCTGCATTCTACGTCGGAAGGGCACCATAACTGGATGCCATGGTTCTGCACTATAGAAATCTTTGGTAGCTCCTGTGAGGAGCAGCACAGATTGTGCTCCTTTAACTAGACAGGCTACATTACACTGAAATGACGGAGGGCTTTAAACTACGTTCAAAGGGGACAGATGAGCAAAGCCCACAGGTATGTGGAGAATATGGAGACCTGGGAGATGGGTTGGAAATGGGAGGGAGCATAGGCTGTAATGGCAGAGAGAAAGGAGGGTCAGGGCAAAAGTAGGAGGCAAGGTCAAATCAGGATCTTAGATGCCTATATACAAACGCAAGAAGTATGGGTAATAAGCAGGAAGAACTGGAAGTGCTAATAAATAAGTTCAATTATGACATTGTTGGCATCACAGAAACTTGGTGGGATAATACACATGATTGGAATGTTTGTATGGAAGGGTACAGCTTGCTCAGGAAGGATAGACAGGGAAAAAAGGGAGGAGTGTTGCCTTGTATATTAAAAATGAACACACTTGACTCAGACTCATAGACTTTAAGGTCAGAAGGGACCATTATGATCATCTAGTCTGACCCCCTGCACAGTGCAGGCCACAGAATCTCACCCACCCCTCTTAGAATAATCCTCTCACCTATGTCTCAGATATTGAAGCCTTCCAATACTTTGAAGGCCCCAACATGCAGAGAGTCCTTCAGCTGTGATCTGTGCCCAATGCTACAGAGGAAGGCGAAAAACCTCCAGGGCCTCTGCCAATCTACCCTGGAGGAAAATTCCTTCCTGACCCCAAATATGGCGATCAGCTAAACCCTGAGCATGTGGGCAAGACTCACCAGCCAGACACCCAGAAAGTTCCCTATAGCAACTCCTATCATCCCTCCATTGACCTATTTCCAACTGGAAATGAATGGTCAATTAGTTACCAAGATCATGTTATTTCATCCAACCATCCCCTTATCATAGAATCAGAACTGGAAGAGACCTCAGAAGGTAGTCAAGTCCAGCCCTCTGCTCTAGGCAGGACCAATCCCATCTAAATCAACCCGGCCAGGGCTTTGTCAAGCCGAGACTTAAACACCTCTAGGGATGGAGACTCCACTACTTCCCTAGGTAACCCATTCCAATGCTTCACTACCCTCCTAGTAAAATAGTTTTTCCTAATATCCAATCTGGACCACTCCCACCACAACTTGAGACCATTGCTCCTTGTTCTGCCATCTGTCACTACTGAGAACAGCCTCTCTCCATCCTCTTTGGAACCTCCCTTCAGGAAGTTGAAGGCTGCTATCAAGTCCCCCCTCACTCTTCGCTTCTGCAGACTAAACAGACCCAAGTCCCTCAGCCTCTCCTCGTAGGTCATATGCTCCAGACCCCTAATCATTTTGGTTGCCCTCCGCTGGACCCTCTCCAATGCGTCTGCATCCTTTTTGTAGTGGGGGGCCCAGAACTGGACACAGTACTCCAGATGTGGCCTCACCAAAGCCGAATAAAGGGGAATAATGACATCTCTGGATCTGCTGGCAATGCTCCTCTTAATGCATCCTAATATGCCATTAGCCTTCTTGGCTACAAGGGCACACTGTTGACTCATATCTAGCTTCTCATCCACTGTAACCCCCAGGTCCTTTTCTGCAGAACTACTACTTAACTGGTTGGTCCCCAGCCTGTAACTATGCTTGGGATTCTTCCGTCCCAAGTGCAGGACTCTACACTTGTCTTTGTTGAATCTCATGAGATTTCTAGTAGCCCAATCCTCCAATTTGTCTAAGTCACTCTGGACCCTATCTCTGCCCTTAAGCGTATCTACCTCTCCCCCTAGCTTAGTGTCATCTGCAAACTTGCTGAGGGTGCAATCTATCCCCTCATCCAGGTCATTAATAAAGATATTGAACAAAACCGGTCCTAGAACCGAACCTTGGGGCACTCCACTAGAAACCGACCGCCATCCTGACATCGAACCGTTGATCACTACCCGCTGGGCCCGGCCTTCTAGCCATCTTTCTATCCATCTTACCGTCCATTTATCCAATCCGCATTCCCTTAACTTGCTGGCAAGAATATTGTGGGAGACCGTATCAAAAGCCTTGCTAAAGTCAAGGTATATAACATCCACTGACTTTCCCATGTCCACTGAGCCAGTTACCTCATCATAGAAGCTAATCAGATTGGTCAAGCACGACTTGCCCTTTGTGAATCCATGCTGACTATTCCTGATCACTTTCCTCTCATTCAAGTGTCTCAAAATGGATTCCTTTAGGATCCCTTCCATGATTTTTCCAGGAACCGAGGTAAGACTGACCGGCCTATAGTTCCCTGGATCGTCCTTCTTCCCTTTTTTGAAGATGGGCACTACATTTGCCTTTTTCCAATCATCCGGGATTTCGCCCGATCTCCACGACTTTTCAAAGATAATGGCCAAAGGCTCCTCAATGACATTTGCCAACTCCTTCAGTACCCTTGGGTGCATTAAGTCTGGACCCATGGATTTGTGTACGTTTAGTTTTTCTAAATAGTTCCTAACCTGTTCTTTACCCACCAATGGCTGTCCATCTTCTTCCCATCTTGCGTCGCTTAGCACAGGAGTCCAGGAGCCGACCTTGTCCGTGAATACAGAGGCAAAGAAAGCATTGAGTACTTCAGCTTTCCCCACATCCTCTGTCACTAGGTTACCTCCTTCATCCATTAGGGACTGCACACCCTCTCTGATCACCTTCTTTTTGTTGACATGCCTGTAGAAACCTTTCTTGTTATCCTTCACATCCTTAGCCAGTCGCAACTCCATTTGCGCTTTCGCCTTCCTGATAACCCCCCGGCATTCTCGAACTATACATTTAAGCTCCTCCCTAGTCATTTGTCCAAGTTTCCACTTTCTGTAAGCTTCCTTTTTGTGCTTAAGTACACCAAGGATTTCCCCTGTAAGCCAATCCGGTCTCCTACCAGGTTTGCCTCTCTTGCTACGTGTCGGGATGGTTTCTTTCTGTGCCTTCAATAAGGCTTCTTTAAAATACTGCCAGCTGTCCTGGACTCCTTTCCCCTTCATGTTAACATCCCAGGGGATTCTTTCCATCAGATCTCTGAGGGAGTCAAAATCTGCTTTTTTGAAGTCCAAGGTGTGTATTTTACTACTCTCTTTCCTTCCTTTGGTCAGGATCCTGAAATCTACCATCTCATGATCACTGCTTCCCAGGTTGTCACCCACCTCTACGTCCCCTATTAGTTCCTCCCTGTTTGTGAGGAGAAGGTCAAGCTGTGCAAGGCCCCTGGTCGGATCCTTCAGCACTTGTACCAAGAAGTTATCCCCAACATTCTCCAAAAACTTCCTGGATTGCCTGTGTACTGCCGTATTGGTTTCCCAACAGATGTCAGGGTGATTAAAGTCCCCCATGAGAACCAGGGCCTGCGATCTGGAAGCTTCGCTCAGTTGTTCGAAGAAAGCCTCATCTACCTCATCCACCTGGTTCGGTGGCCTGTAGCAGACACCAACCACAACATCACTGCTGTTTGCTCCTTTAAACCTGACCCATAGACTTTCAACAAGTTTTTCTCCCTCTTTATACTGGAGTTCAGAGCAATCATAGTGCTCTCTTACATATAGTGCAACTCCTCCTCCTTTTCTCCCCTGCCTATTCTTCCTGAACAATCTATACCCTTCCATGACAGCGCTCCAGTCATGCGAGTCATCCCACCAAGTCTCTGTTATCCCAATTAAATCATATTTCTTGGCCTGGGCCAGGGCCTCCAGTTCTTCCTGCTTGTTGCCCAGGCTTCTCGCATTAGTGTACAAACACTTCAGGTAACCAGTTGATTGCACTATCTTCTCCATTCGAAACTGGGGTCCTCCTTTCTCGCTCCTTGCTCTATGCATTTCTTCCCGGTATCTGACTTTCCTACTCCCCTCAGGGTTTTGATCACCGTCCCCCGATGAACCTAGTTTAAAGCCCTCCTCACTAGGTTCGCAAGCCTGCCCGCGAAGATGCTCCTTCCTCTCTTCGTTAGGTGGATCCCATCTCTTCCTAACAATCCTTCCGCCCGGAACAGAGTCCCATGGTCGAAGAAACCAAAGCCCTCTCTGCGACACCACCTGCGCAACCACGCATTTACGTTCTCAATTCGACGATCCCTGCCCAGTCCTTTCCCTTCAACAGGGAGGATGGACGAGAACACCACTTGCGCTCCAAAGTCTTGGATCCTTCTTCCCAGTGCTACATAATCCGCAGCAACCCGCTCAAGGTCATTCTTGGCCGTATCATTCGTTCCTACATGGAGAAGCAGGAAGGGGTAGCGATCTGAAGGTTTGATCAGCTTGCTAAGCCTCTCAGTGACATCCCGAATGCGAGCTCCCGGTAAGCAGCACACCTCTCGAGATTCCAGGTCCGGACGGCAGAGGGATGGCTCAGTCCCTCTTAGGAGGGAGCCCCCGACCACCACCACCCGTCGTTTCCTTTTGGGGGTGGTGGCCGTGGAACCCCCATCCCTAGGACTACGCATCCCATGCCTTTCAGTAGATGGTGCTCCCTTCTGGTTTCTACTTTGTGAGCTCCCTTCCAGAGCATTCAGCACTGCAGAGCCTGTGGAGAGAGCTTGAAAGCGATTGCTTACCTCTATAGCATCGGGGAATCCCATGCTGGCCTTTTTCCCCTTCTAGAAGTTACATGCTGCCAGTTCTCCTCTTGGTCGCGTACTGCCCTCACTGGCTCCTCTGCCTGCCGTGCTTGAAGGATCAATTGCTGCCTTCTATCGAGGAAGTCTTCATCCTCTCTGATCAAGCGTAAGGTCGACATTGGGCCTCCAGTCCTCTAATTTTTTCTTCCAAAATCTCAACCAGCTTGCACTTGGTGCAGATGAAATCCGTTCTTCCTTCCGGGAGGAAGACAAACATGGCACACGCCGTGCAGGTAACAACAGCAGCAGACGCATCATCAACCATCGCTGCTGTCCTAGAGAAGGGATTTAGAAAGAAAGACAAGAGAACCTCCCGCCCTTCCCAACTCCCTCTCAAAACTCCCTGTTAGCAATCACCTGTTCGCAAGCTCCTTGGTCGCTTGCCCACTGCCTTATAAAGCCCCTCCCCCTACCAAGGCTCAGCCAATCAGCAGAGGCTTCTACAATTCAAACTTTAATTAGAAGCCAACAGTTTCCACCTGCCAATCACAGCCCCTACCAATCACAGCACAAACTCTATCAAGGGGAGGGGGGAAGGGGGAAAAAAAAAAAAAAAAAAACCTCACTCTCAAACACAGGGGAAAATAAATAAATAAATAAATAAACAAAAAAGAACACACACAACCCTCACTCACAAACACAAGCTCAGCATACAGCAAGAAAGCCCCAAGCACAACACCCACTTCTCCCAAGACTCCTGTATCTACTTCTCCTCTACCTGGAGAACTCTCCCTCTAAAGCCTCACTCAAACAGGGGGGGGGAGGAGGGAAAAAAAAAAACCCCACAAACCACCACACACCAAACAAACACAAGCTCTGCACACACTGAGAAAGCCCCAATAACAAAACACACTTCCCTCAAGAGTCCTGTATCTGCTTCTCCTTCACCTGGAGAACTCCCTCTCAAAACTCCCTGTTAGCAATCACCTGTTCACCTTGGAGTGAGGTGAAGATGGACAAAGGAGACGGAAGTGTTGAGAGTCTCTGGGTTAGGCTAAAAGGGATTAAAAACAAGGCTGATGTCATGCTAGGAATCTACTACAGGCCACCTACCCAGGTGGAAGAAGTGGATGAGGCTTTTTTTAAACAACTAACAATATCATCCAAAGCCCAAGATTTGGTGATGATGGGGGACTTCAACTCTCCAGATATAAGTTGGGAAAATAACACAGTGGGGCACAGACTATTGAATACGTTTTTGGACAGCATTGGAGACAACTTTTTATTTCAGAAGGTTGAAAAAGCTACCAGGGGGGAAACTGTTCTAGATTTGATCCTAACAAATAGGGAGGAACTGGTTGAAAATTTGAAAGTGGAAGGCAGCTTGGGTGAAAGTGATCATGAAATCATAGAGTTCACAATTCTAAGGAAGGGTAGAAGGGAGAACAGCAAAATAGAGACAATGGATTTCAGGAAGGTGGATTTTGGTAAGCTCAGAAAGCTGATAGGTAAGGTCCCATGGGAATCGAGACTGAGGGAAAAAACAACTGAGGAGAGTTGGCAGAGAGTAGGTTAGATAAATGTCTATCAGGGATGGTCTAGAGTATTTGGTCCTGCCATGAGGGCAGGGGGCTGGACTCTATGACCTCTCGAGGTCCCTTCCAGTCCTAGTATTCTATGATTCTATGAAGAGCTGTGTTTTTGTTGTGTCAACCACAAATGCATTACAATTCTGCAAACTCTTAAATATGTTCAATAAGGAGTTCCATGAGACTCCTCAGAGGTAGATAAGTATGTGCACAAATGCCTGCAAGATTGGGGACATCTTTATAAAATGTGGATGTAGCAATGACAGACTTTGGTCATCAGTGCCAGGATCAAACTTGGAACCTGTGGAGTTTAATGCATGAGATGCAAGTGTGTGAGCTAAAAGACAGCTTTCCATTAGCCAAGGTTGTAGAAAACTCATCAATCACTAGCTGGTCTAGATGCCATTAGGAGGGTAGAGTGCCCCACCAAGCAGGAATGGGTTTAATGGACTCAGTACAACCCCAGAATTACTTATGGTATATGAGCTCACTGAAGTACCATGCTCTCACTGTAGGAGCTACTAGCAATGTCTCAGTTCTCAGAGTGGTGCAAGCTTTAAACAGCACAGTAGAAAGGCTCAGCAGAGAGCCTACTGGATTCCACAACTAACTAGCTTTCTCCATGGTCTGGGAAACAGGACCACATAGACACCTGAGTACCTACCAGTGCTGAAAAATGGAACACTCCAATGATGGGTGGTGGCAGGAGTCTAAGACCCGTTAGAAAGGGTTGTAGAATAGAGGGAAAGATCTGTTACTGTCAGAAGACTGTGTGGAGAAGGATATTTTGAAATTTTCAGAAAACAAAGCAAACATGTAGAATTTTGCTTATCCCTAATCCTAAAGCATCAAAAATGACCCTCAAGCAAATATCACAAACCCTTCTTGAATACAAGCAGGATACTGAATATTTGGCACATACAACCATGTACAGTACTATAAAGGCAACATAATAGGGAAGGGAGGAATGTTCAGATACAACCATGTCCCATACAAGTAACAAGTCCTTCCTCCAAAGAAGTTACAGTCTAAATGCGATAACTTATGATTATTCAAATATCACGATATTCTCTTGAACTATATGTCTCATTGGGGAAAGGGAACCTCTCTTATTAGGAAAAGATAAGTAATAGCAATGGGGGAATGCATTATTATATAGCTGGCTGGGTATGTGATGACTTGGGATTACTACATGTCTGCTAGGTGCAAAGGTTGCAGACCTCCAGAGACATCTAGATAGATGTATGTGCAGTGTTGGGGAGAAGCCATTGGTTGTGGTTTGTGGAGATAACAATGACAGAGGAAGAAAGATAAGTCCCAGAGGACAAATGTAGGATGCTAGTCAAGATATTAAAGTCCAGAAGCTCCTTTTTCTGATAAGCTTCCAGTTCCACAGAGAGTTAGAAAACCATGCCTACAGGGTCTCAATGTGTGGACGAGACAATGGTGTTCAGAGTAGGCATCTAAGTTTATTAGGAAATGGGAAACATTCTGCAAAAGGAGGAGCCTTTATAGGAAGGAAGAAGAATTCCACTTAAACCAAAAATGGAACCAGATTGCTGGATGTAAAATTAAACAGGTTGTAGAGGATTTTTTAAAGTAAGAGCTAGGGGAAAGCTAACATATTTAAAGAAGCACACAGTTTGAACAGAGACGCCCCTTACGGGAGGATTTATTAATGGGGATACTCTATATCATAGTAAAGAGAAGAGCATAGAAGTTGTTAATGTACACGTAGGAACCGAAGAGAAACAGTCAAAGGAAAGAGCACCCCATACAACCATATCACATGAAGGGAGAGAACTAGATCTTGACAAATTTTATACATGTTTGATAAGAATGCAACTATATAAGTAAATGATATGTCCCCACCTTGAATACAGCATGCAGTTCTGGTCACCCCAGCTCAAGATATATTTGAATTAAAAAAAGTACAAACAAGGGCAAAAATGATATATAGAGTATGGAACAGCTTTCGTATGAGGAGATACTAAGAAGGATAGGAAAGTTCAGCTTAGAAAAGAGATGCCTTAGGCCACATCTATACTTATCTGGAAGTTCAAATTAAGATACGCAAATCAAGCTATGTTATTTGTGTATTTGCAGTCGACATACCTTAATTTGATGGTTTGCATCAGCTTCACAATGCTCCCATCAACTTCCCTGCCTCCTCATGAGGAGTAGGAGTTCCAGCATCGATGGTTGAACCCTCTGAATTCAATTTAGTGAGTCTTTACTAGATCCCCTAATTCAAATACCAGAAAATTAATTGCTGTAGTGCTAATCTTCTTGCTAGTATAGATATGGCCTTATTTATGGGGTTATGAGAGAGGTCTATAAAATCATGACTAGTGTGTAAAAAGTAAATAAGGAAGTGTTGTTTACCCCGTCATATAACACAAGAATCAGGGATGACCCAATGACAATAATAGGCAGCAGGCTTAAAATTATCATAAGGAAGTATTTCTTCACACATCTCGCAGTCAATCTGTGGAACTTGTTACTAGGAGCTATTGTGACGGTCAAAAGCATAACTGGGTAAAAAAAAAAACCCTGGATAAATTCATGGAGGATAGCTCAGCACCAAGGATGGCTTAACTGTTAAGCTAATAAGACTATAGCCTTCGGCTTTTCCATTGTTAGGCCCCATTGGCACAGGATACTGGGTAAAGGGAACATTAATCTGAGTCAGTACGGCCATTTTTATGTTCTTCTTCCAAAAACGTAGGTATCCACAGCACATGTGTTCTTACTGCTTGAGAAGGTAAGAGTGAAGTGATGGGTAAAGGAACTCAAACACTAGTTTTATTTAGGTGATAACTTGAATGTACCTCCTGTTTATGAAGCAATAACTGTATCTTGTATTAAGTAAAAGGCTGAATATGGAGGAACATATTATTTATGTTGGACATGCATCCAAAAACCTATGGGGATGGTTAGTGGTCTATGAATGGTGCTCTGTGGACTGCTGCTGTTCCAATGAGCATGTAATAATATTCAGAGACCGGCAGGACAAAGGAGGCATGGTGCTCCAGAGAGAAGGGGGGCAGATTAAATGAAAGAAAGCACAATAGTGGGGTTAACTTTTTTCCCCAGAAAGCATAAATTCACCTCTCCCATTAAAAGATAGTTAAAATACATTTCCTAATCTTACTTTTCCATTTGAGCAAATGTAATCATTGCTACTGGGATGTTATGGTATCACGTATAAAAGCAAAGGTGGCCCCCTGACACTGAGAACACAAAAGCAATAGATGAGGTGAAATGGATACTTCACCTCAAGCTTCATTTTCTTTTTTTAAGTTAAATTTATGGCAGATGCCATCTCAAGATGTTACTGAACTGAAGTGTCTCACATTTTGTGAGTCAGATAATTTAGAATGGGACTTTTTTTCCTCTTCTAGATGAAATGTGAAGTGGAAGTGCCATCTTGTCTGCAGATGATGCATTCTGAGCACAGTGAAGTCACAAAATCCTGGGAATTATATACGGAAGACTTACTGAAAACTACCCTCAGTTGAGGCACTAATGGGATAGCATCCCTGTGCTTGGACTGTGACTTGAGTTAGCTACTAGCAGAGACATAACTGAAGAAGTACATGCAGTCCCCGAGTTACGCGGATCCGACTTATGTCGGATCCGCACTTACGAACGGAGCTTTCTCGCCCCGGAGCTTGCAGGCAGCGGGACCGCCCAGAGCGCAGCGGTCCTGCCACCTCGACCTCCAGGGTGAGAAAAGCTGCTCTGGGTGCCCCTGGTCTGCTGGGGACCGTCTCCAGCAGACCAGGAACACCTGGAGCAAAGCCGGGGAGGCGGAGTGGTCCCGCGCCTCTGAGGCTTTGCCAGAGCAAAGCTGGGGAGGCGCGGGACCCCTCCGTCTCCCCGGCTTTGCTCCGGGTGTCCCTGGTCTGCTGGGAACCGTCTGCTGAGAGCAAAACCTCAGAGGCGCGGCACCCCGCCGCCGCTGCCGCTTTGCTCTCGGTGCCCCTGGTCTGCTGGGGACCGTCTCCAGCAGACCAGGGACACCCGGAGCAAAGCCGCAGCGGCGGCGGGGTCCCGCGCCTCTGAGGCTTTGCCAGAGCAAAGCCTCAGAGGTGCGGGAACCCACCAGCGCTGCGGCTTTGCTTCCCGTGTCCCTGGTCTGCTGGGGGGGGGCAGCTAGTGCGCCCCCCCCCCAGCAGACT
Organism: Pelodiscus sinensis; assembly: GCF_052426305.1. Classification (NCBI taxonomy): domain Eukaryota; kingdom Metazoa; phylum Chordata; order Testudines; family Trionychidae; genus Pelodiscus; species Pelodiscus sinensis. The sequence goes on from NC_143057.1 coordinate 89,471,805, forward strand.
AGGCTTTTGTTGTGGACCCTGGGGTAGAGCAGCTGGGGTGCTGCCGGGTTGGTCCTGCAGGGACCTACCTGGCAGCCCAGCTGTTCTGTCCCAGGCTCGAGATTCAGCCGCTGTTGAAACTGATCAGTGGCTGATTCCAGGAAGCTGGGGGCAGAGCAATTCTGCCTCCAGCTTCCTGTAGTCAGCCCCTGGTCAGTTTCAGCAGCAGCGGCTGAATCTGGAGCCAGTTCCGACTTACATACAAATTCAACTTAAGAACAAACCTATAGTCCTTATCTTGTACGTAACCCGGGGACTGCCTGTATACCATACTCCACATTTTCTGTTAGGGACAGATCCTGACAGGTGCTGAGCACCTCCTGGAAAATCACGATCACTCATTTCCCGCTGAAGCCAATGGGGTCTGAAAGCTGCTCAGCATCCTTCAGAAGTAGTCTGGCACTTTGTAAGACCAAGTCCTCAATCTGCATGGCATAACTTACCAAAGACTAAACAGGGAACCATCTAAATGGTTTCCACTGACTGCAGTGGAAACCTTGAAACTGAAGCTTACACACCACTTCAAAATAGAGTGACTTTTCATTTTATTTATCTACCTGAACGGCCATCAAGCTATATTTTTAGTAAGTGTTTTGCTTTGTTTTTTGCAAGTATGAGACAGGAGGTTAGGATTGGCATCCCTAGAACTGGAGAGGAGAGTGTAAGCATATAGCATTCACAGCAGGACCCTGCCACAGTATATACAGCCTGTGTATGATTAAATTCAGAGATTTCCCATTATGATTTTTCTTAAACAACACCACAAAATAATCCTTAGCTTACTCCTGATTGTGTGTAGAGTTTTTCCCTGCAGCATCCCTCTGTCTCTGTATCTGACAGCATCCCTGTGCCTTAGAGGCCCTGTCTTAACAGGGAAAAGTTCTGAGTCCTGAGTCATGTTAGCTCAAGTGAATTAGCTGGCTGTGACTGAAAAGCCCCCAATCAAGGTATAAGCAGGCCAACATGTTCAAAGGGATATTAGCTGTGAGTTCACGTAGTGGTGTGTTCACTTAGTGGTAAGTCTAGGCTTTAACACCACTAGCTAACATGCCCCTTGAAATGTATCTTTGTTCTCTACACAACATTAATATACAAGGAATGTACATAAACTTTGTTGGGGTCCAAATAATGTTCACTAACTATATATAAATATACAAGGCCTAGCTCCCTATAGACAGGGTTACAGCTTCTCTCCAGTTTTCTGGTGCCTTCTGAAGTAGAAGATTAAGGAGCCCACTAGAGATCTCTGCTCCCAAGCTACTGAAAGCAATACTGTCCGATTCCTATGTACTACCTGTGTGTGCTGACTGTGTCTGGGGAATCTTCCATCATGCTAAACTGAACTAAGATGACCAACAAGTGCGTTGTTTTCACCCACTGAAAGAGGATTACTGACACTCATTCCACCCCCTTTGGTGACCTGGACTAGTCTAGCAGAATAGCTCTGTGTAAGTTGAATGTGTGTGCGGAAGGAATGCATCTCCCTATTATTCCATGTGTTCAGTACATTGCTGTTTGCCACAATTAACTATGTGCAAGCTCCTATCCCCAGATATTCTATTACAAGATTCTAAGTACTGGTTCAGATCTACTTCAGATTTTCAGAAGGTAGGGTTGACATACAGCAACTTTCTAAATCAGATCGTGGTTTCTTTGAAGTACAAGTGTATTTAGATATTGATTGTACTGCCAGCCCATCTCTACTTCCCATGCCTAAAGCAGAATGGTGTTTTTTTGGTTTTTTTTGCTTCTTCAACCTCTTAGGCAGGGGAGAGGATTCCATGCTCCCCTTCTCCACCTGTGGTTTAATTTTCATCTGCAGCAAAGTGCAATGTATGTCAGTAATGCAAATAATATTGGACTGAAGCAAGAGAGATCCCAATTCCAGCCTGTGAGTTACCCTTTCCAGCTTAAGATGTTACCATTTTGTTGACACTCACTGCTTCCAATGTTTGAGCCTGTTGTTTGTCCTTATTATACCTAGTACCCTGTGATGCCTCCCTTGGCAACAAGGAATCTTATCAAATGCTTTATAAAAATCTAGCTACAGAACATCCTCTACATTCCCCATGTCTCCCATAGCACTCACTTAAAAAAAAAAGCCAAACAATTTAGTTCAAGCCAGTCCATCTCATAATTTCATGTTTTTAATCAAGTTATGCTTCAGCTGGCTTTCTTTCAGTAATCCTTGCAAAATTGTTTCTTAGCTAAGCTGATTTGTAACAAATTCTCCTCCATGGGATCAGTTCTGGGGCCAGAGCACTCGGACCTTCCACTCCAATTCTGGGTTTTTGACCATCTCAACCCCTTCCTTGTGACAGGGCAGGGGAAGGCATGTGACCAACATTAGACAGGCGTTAGTTGTGCCATGTTACTAAGTAAGTCCATCTGTGAAACCTACTTCATGCGGTTTTGTTGTCAGCTTTACAATAGTACTTGGTTTTTATTTGATTCCGAAGGTCCCCAGTAAGTAACAAGTCAGGCCTTCCCTGTCTGGGACTGAATACGTGGCTGCCACATAGCCCAGGGAACAAGGGACCAGAAATAAGATTCAAATCCAGGTCTCCATATGGTACTACAGAACACTGTCATTTGGGTGATGCAATGGTCTTCGCTTTGTGGGGTTTTTTTTAATGGTTCCTTCAGTCAAGGCAAAGGAAGGGATCACCATGCCTGATTGAGGTGGGGTTTGGCAGTATGGTGGTTTGCTGAGCTTTGCAGTCATGGCTGCTGCTCTGCTGTTCTTCTACAAGTGCCGTAATTCTGGGCATGCCCCTCTTGACTCTTGGGACCCCTCTAGCTGAAGCTGATGTTTTAGAATCATCGGAGTCTGTAGGAGCCGCTCCCACTAACTTCCTTGTTCTCAGTTTCCCATTATGTGCAGACGGAGCATTTCCCTCCTCAAATCAGCCTGTGGCAGTGAGCTGAGGAGATAAGACTTTGCTGAGACGGCAAAAAAGAAGGCATGTGACCAATTGCACTGGGTGATTTATCAGATGAATTCCCTGCCCACAGCACTAGGCAGCTGTTGCAGCTGTTCTTGAACCCACAGAAAAATTCTGGGGATGGAAAAACCCTTCAGTAGCCTCAAGTTTCTATACAACAAACAAAAATAGGCCAAATTCACCACAGCTGTAAGCAGACCCAACTCCATTCTGCAGATGAATTGTGTCCAGTTTTGCCAGTGGTGAATTTATTCCAGGATTTGTGTCAAAATGAGTTGTAGGTATCTCCCTTTTGGTCAGTCTGGACATGACTGTTCAAATTATTATATTAAGCCCAGGAGCATGCCCAGTGTAAAAAATGTTTTCTAGAAATACATGAAGAATTCTCAGTTCTCAGATGTTTAACAAAATGTCTGCACCGTCTCATTAATTAACACTCTTGAGTCATTATCAAATATTATATCAACTATTTTCTCGCTCTTCAAAATTGTTTCCTAGCTAAGCTGATTTGTAACAAATTCTCCTCCATGGGATCAGTTCTGGGGCAAAATGGTTTGAGATTGTCAAATAAAATTCAGATATCAGAGTGGAATATGGAGTTTATCAAATGAAATTAAATTGAAACACTCCCTTTTGGACAGTCTCAGCTGATAGCTTGAATTAGCTGCTGCTTCTGCTCTCCCCATTCACCATTAAGTGGACCCTGAAATATTTTATGTAGGATTTGTCCACACAAGCATTTTATTAGCTGCCACCCTGATTTGAAATGGGACTAGATTAAAGCAAACAATCAAAACTATTAACACATCAGCAGAGTGCACATGGACAGGTAGCTCACAACAGACTATGGAGTAAATTCACACCTCAGTTTGCCATGAACTAAATGTTTGTGTAGACAAGCCCTTAGAAATGACCCAAAATGGTTTTGATTGGGTCTGGAGTGTATTCAGTTTATGCCCAATTCAAGTCTGAAACAAACGATTAGGTAATGCCTAGAAGCTCCAGCACAGCATGAGCCTAGTAAGTGAGCTAGGTGCTGGATGCCTAGTAAGACACAGCCCATGCCCCAAAGACCTTAACATCTGAAGACAAGACAGAAAAAGGATGGGAGAAAGTAGTTTGCAGATGAAGAAATGAAATTCAGGGGATTAAATGATTTGCTCCCTAATATCTACCAGGAAATTTGAGACAGAACTGAGCTCTGTCTGCATCCAATGGTCTAACCGCCAAATTAAACTTCCATCAATGCCAGTCATTTTTCAAGAGGACCACTACCCTCTTTTCTGTTCCCTCCAGATAGTAATTTGTGCTCTTCTTGAATTAAAAGGACGATCCTCTTGAAGTCACTGGAGCTTTAAGGACTGCAGGCTCAGGACTATAATAATTTTGAGAGACTGTGAGTTCCTTCCATTTTGAGCCTTGCATACATGGGTAGACAATTACCCGTCTATTATAGGCTTCCACAGACTGGATGACAGTTACTGAACTTTTGGCTTCAGATTGTTTAGATAGAGCAATACCTTAATTCTTCTCCCCCATTCTGTTAATGGGAAGAACAGCAGCTGGGAGGAACATTTGCTGTGGGTAGTGTGTAGGCTGCAATAGGGATCAAGCATTTAAGCACACCATTTCAACATTTGATGCAGAACCCATTTAGATTTCAGCTGTGAACAAGTTTAATCTTGTTTAAAACTGAGCCTCTGAGAATGCAGCTGCAAAAGCTGAGAAATACAAGAAATTAAGCTTGCCTTTACCTTTGAAACAAAAGGTCACTGAAACTCAGTAAAAAAACCAAAAACCTTGTCTGTTTTTGTTGACTAACAGTGCATTCCCAGCGTGGATAGCTATGGTTGAGTTGGTACTTTTATTGTATACTCTTGCTCTCAAAAACTTGTATTTTCCAGGAAAAAAAAAAAGAGATTGAAATTGCTCATGAGCCAGAGATGGAATTTAGCCAAATAAAAAAAGTGTATTTTTAATTTTATTTATTTGTTTCTTTTGTTTGTTTTATTGAAAGAATGAAAGAATGATGGGTTTGAACCTATATTCTAAAACAAACAAAACCCAAACAAACAAACTCTGGAGCTTTCAAAGTCTAATAAAAACATGGATTTGAGCTGATCCTACACACAGAATGGACAGAACCCAAAATCCACTGGACTCAGAACTCGTTCAAAATCTAGGTGTGAATTTTGCTGCTTAGATTCACCTCTAGTTTGCCAGAAGCTAGAAGTATACAGCAGAGAATGGATCACCTGACAATTGCCTGCTCTGTTCATTCCCTGTGAAGCTCCTGGCATTGGCCACTGTCAGAAGACAGGATACTAGAGTAGACAGACTAATGGTTTACCCAGTGTGGCTGTTCTTCTGTTGTTAGTTGTCACCAAGTAGTCCTGTGGTACCTTAGGGTATGTCTACACTACCAACCTAGTTCGAACTAGGGTGGTTAATGTAGGCAACCGGAGTTGCAAATGAAGCCCGGGATTTGAATTTCCCAGGCTTCATTTGCATGTTGCCAGGCGCCGCCATTTTTAAATGTCCGCTAGTTCAGACTCCGTGCCCACGGCTACACGCGGCACGAACTAGGTAGTTTGGATTAGGCTTCCTATTCCGAACTACCGTTACTCCTCATGGAACGAGGTGTACAGATAGTTCGGAATAGAAAGCCTAATCCGAACTACCTAGTTCGTGCCGTGTGTAGCCGCGGGCACAGAGTCCGAACTAGTGGACATTTAAAAATGGCGGCGCCCGGCAACATGCAAATGAAGCCGGGAAATTCAAATCCTGGGCTTCATTTGCAACTCTGGTTGCCTACATTAACCACCCTAGTTCGAACTAGGGTGGTAGTGTAGACATACCCTTAGAGACTAACAAATATATTGCTCATTAAAGCTCTAAGGTGCCACAAGACTACTCATTTTTAGTTAGGGTATGTCTATATTTGCTCCCTAGTTCGGTCTAGGGATGCAAATGTAGCCAACCGAAATTGCTAATGAAGTGGGGATTTAAATATCCAACGCTTCATTAGCATAATCTCTCCTGTGCACTATTCCAATCACCAGCTGATTCGAACCAGGAAGTGCGCTCACGGACACATTAGTTCGAATCAAACCCCTTGGTTCGCACTGAAGTTACTCCTCATTTTTTGATGTCAAACCAAGGGGTTTGATTCAAACTAATGCGTCCCAGAGCGCACTTCCTGGTTAGGATCAGCTGTTGAGCAGAATAACGTGCTGGCGAGATTATGCTAATGAAGCGCAGGATATTTAAATCCCCGCTTCATTAGCACTTTCGGTCGCCTACATTTGGATCCCTAGTTCGAACTAGGGAGCAAGTGTATATGTACCCTTACAGACTAACACTGCTACCCCTCTGAAACTTAAGTTGTCGCCAGTTATGTGTTTTATTTTTAAACTACCTATGAACTTAACTTTCAATGAGCACAAGGGCCTTAGTTATATTTGAAGATGTTTGAAACCCCTGAAAAATCTTAGTAGCTTCTGAACCAAACTGGGTACCACCTATACGCACACACTTCGGGGCTAGGAACAGGTTTTGGTTTTGATAAAACAAACCCAGCAGGCCTGCTTTTCAGATCCTTGGAGGCTGTGAAGCAGTGACTATGCAATTTTAAGTATTTCTATATACAAAATAGATGTTCAGCTGCATGGATTTCAATTATTTATTGACTTATAAAATACATCCTAGCTACATGAAAGAATCTACAATTTGCTCCTTTTCAAGGAAATGGAGACCTCTCTCTGCCCTGACTATCAACAAACCACTTCCTCTACCCATGTGATTCCTCTAGAAAGAGAGAACCTTCAGTTGGGAGAAACATCAGCCAACCTTGATTCCTTTAGGAAAATATAATTTGGTCACATGGCAGTAGGGCACATAAATTTAAAAACATGCATTGAATTAATACTGAATAGTGCACGTGAGAAAGAAACATAAATAACATTTGAATGAGCCCCATAAGTTACATTTCCTTACTTCCATTCATGTGAAATTTCAAATATAGAGTATGAATACATTAACTAGAGCTAGCTGAAATACAGAAACACTTGAAAGCTTGTCTCTCAACAACAGAAGTTGGTTCAGTAAAAGATATTACCTCATCCACCTTGACTGTACAATACAGAATATGTGTCTTTTGAATTAAATTCAACACTTTACACTTAAACTTGAATAAAGACTCTAATTATCTTACCAATTACAAAGATAGCTTCCCCAATTATCACCTCTAATATCATTAGCTCACAGACATTTACCTCCCCCTCCCCATCCCCCTTCTGTTCTGAAATTTGATTTGTCCTTTTCATATGTGTTCATTTTTTTAATTGTATCCTTTGGTATATATGGTTGTGACAATTTTCTTCCACTATTTGATCTGAGGAAGTGGGTCTGGCCCATGAAAGCTCATCACCTAATAAACCATCTTGTTAGTCTTTAAAGTGCTACATAGTCCTGTTTTTTGTTGAATTAATATTATTGTTACTTGGCAAATACTTTTGTTGTGTGAATAGTGTTTGAACAGCTGTTGTTAAAATATACTAAAAAAAGTATTAACTGAATAAAGCATTAATCTAAAAATTCATCCACTGAACACTTTATCCAACAAATACTCTTCAAACAATTCAACCATCAACACAGGTTTCTGCATTTACAGTTTCCATTCAAACAAATGTGAATCGGATTGAGCTCTTAACATACTGTATATTTCTTTAAGCCTAGAAGGAAAATTGTTGGTTTCTATTACTTACCAATTAAAAATTGAAAATGACAAGCAAAAAACAAAACAAAAATAAAAACCCAGAAACCAACAGTAAATATATTTACCCAGCAAGTAGTCAGGTAGATAAATCACTTTATTTTAATAATAAAAACCTTTTGAAACCTGGCTGACATCCAGCCTGCACTATTGGGACTGAAAATAATTCTTATTAGATTGTTGTACAGGGATTAAGGTGGATGAAATAATCCCAGAGCAATTCCCAGCTCTCTCTCCCTCCACTTATAATGCATATTAATCCATTGCCAGAGCATATGTTCATACCAGTGCATATATGATGGGGCAGTAGGAATTTGGCATTTTGAGTATTCCAACTAGCACCACTAAAGGACTTTTGTTTTCAGTTCTGGCATCCTTAAATCAGTTTACTACAATCATGTTTCCACACCACAAAATCCACAATTCCTGGAGCCACACAGACCGGCAGGATGGTTCAGAGGCTAGGGTGCCAACTTAGGCCTGTTTATTCAGTGGCCTGTTTATTACTGCTGAATTCACATGCTTTTTATTTCTGATCTAAGAAATCTAGATTCATAGAATCATAGGTCTGGAAGAGACCTCAGGAGGTCATCAAGTCCAGCCTCCTTCCCAATGCAGGACCAATCCCAATTAAATCAACCCAGCCAGGGCTTTGTCAAGCTGAGACTTAAAAACCTCTAGGGATGGAGATTTCACCACCTCCCTAGGTAACCCATTTCAGTGCTTCACCACCCTCCTAGTGAAATAGTTTTTCCTAATATCCAACCTAGACCTCCCCCACTGCAACTTGAGACCACTGCTCCTTGTTCTGCCATCTGTCACTACTGAGAAAAGCCTCTCTCCATCCTCTCTGGAACCTCCCTTCAGGAAGTTGAAGGCTGCTATCAAATCCGCCCTCACTCTTCTCTTCTGCAGACTAAACAAACCCAAATCCCTCAGTCTCTCCTCATAGGCCATGCGCTCCAGCCCCCTAATCATTTTGGTTGGCCCTCTCCAATGCATCCACATCCTTTCTAAAGCTGGGGGCCCAGAACTGGACACAGTATTCCAGATGTGGCCTCACCAGAGCCGAATAAAGGGGAATAATCACTTATCTAGATCTGCTACCAGTGCTCCTCCTAATGCAACCTGATATGCCATTAGCCGTCTTGGCTACAAGGGTACAATGTTGACTCTCATCCAGCTTCTCATCTACTGTAATCCCCAGGTCTTTTCCTGCAGAACTGCTACTTAGCCATTTGGACCCCAGCCTGTAACAATGTTTGGGATTCTTCCATCCCAAGTGCAGGACTCTACACTTGTCCTTGTAGAACCTCATCAGATTGCTTTTGGCCCAATCCTCTAATCTGTCTAGGTAACTCTGGATCCTATCCCCCTATCTTAGTGTCATCTGCAAACTTGCTGAGAGTGCAATACATCCCTTCATCCAGGTCATTAATAAAGATGTTGAACAAAACCGGTCCTAGAACAGATTCTTGGGGCACTCCTCTAGAAACTGACAGCCAACCTGACATTGAGCCATTGATCACTACCTTTTGGGCCCAACAGTCTAGCCAGCTTTCTATCCATCTTATAGTCCATTTATCCAATCCATACTCCCTTAACTTGCTGGCAAGAATATTTTGGGAGACCGTATCAAAAGCTTTGCTAAAGTCAAGGTATATCACATCCACTGACTTTCCCATATCCTCAGACAGGGGTGGATGAGAATTTTGCGGGGCCCAGAGCAGCACAATTTTGCAGACCCCCCCCCTTTGGAGAAAAAATAGAAAAAAGGCATCAAATGAGCAAATTGAAGGCTATTTTCATATTAAATGTGAATTGGGTAAATTTGATAGAAACTTAATTTAGTTGGATCATTTTTATTTTAACTATTTTGTAAGTCATTCAAACAAAATTCTGCATTAATAATTACAATTTTTCATTCGTATTTAAGTCTATTATAGCTGTCTAGCTCTTTGGACAGCACATTCTTCAATTATGTCATTAAAGTCCATTTCTTTAAACAGATCATTTTCAATTGATATAATTGAAAGACCTACAAAACGCTCCTGGCTCGTAGTAGATCTTAAGTAATTCTTTATTAGTTTCAATTTTTCCGTAGTACCTTGTAGACTGAGATTACATTCTTCAGGTTTTCTTTTTTTCTTTAATTTCTGGCTTCCCGACAAATATTTTCTACCTGTGTCTCTCGCTCTGCTAGTCATTTTATAATTTGGAGTTGTCGGCGAATTTACACTTATAAAATTGTTATTTATCTGTAAAAAATGGAGCGAGTGACATGGCGCATGCACCTTGGCCACAGCTGACAGGTAGTAGTGCATGTGCAAATCAGTTTCAATCCGTCGCCCATTACATATTCACATTACTTCATTACACATATCAATATTGGGTGTTTGTTATTAGAAAAACTAGCCAATAGCCCGTCATAAGATGGGATTTTCAGGTCTCTCCTCCATTTCTGTCTCTCTCTCTCCTCCTCCTACTGTCTCCCCCCTCTCTCTCTCTCTCAGTTCTCCTCCGCCTCCTGCCTCGCTCTCCATCTCTCTCTTTCTCTTCTCCCCCTCCTGCCTCTCACACTCTCTTTCTCTGCATTGGAGAGGGTCCAGCGGAGGGCAACCAAAATGATTAGGGGGCTGGAGCATATGACTTATGAGGAGAGGCTGAGGGACTTGGGTCTGTTTAGTCTGCAGAAGCGAAGAGTGAGGGGGGATTTGATAGCAGCCTTCAACTTCCTGAAGGGAGGTTCCAAAGAGGATGGAGAGAGGCTGTTTTCAGTAGTGACAGATGGCAGAACAAGGAGCAGAACTATTTCACTAGGAGGGTGGTGAAGCACTGGAATGGGTTACCTAGGGAAGTAGTGGAGTCTCCATCCCTAGAGGTGTTTAAGTCTCGGCTTGACAAAGCCCTGGCCGGGTTGATTTAGTTGGAATTGGTCCTGCCTAGAGCAGGGGGCTGGACTTGATGACCTTCTGAGGTCTCTTCCAGTTCTATGATTCTCCTCCTGCCTCACTCTCTCTTTCTCTTCTCCTCCCCCTCCTGCCTCTCACTCACAGAGCCCAAACAGCCATTTGCACCACTTGCTCTTGTGCGGCGGTCCAGCTGAATGGCACAGAACTCAGCCGAGCACCACGGCGGGAGGCGAAGGGGGGCGGGGTGGTGACATACATGGCCAGGGGGTGGGACCTAGATCCTCTGTCCCTAGATCCTAGAGCTCACCAAATGTGTCCTTCCTCATTCTGAAGTTCTGGAGCCATTTCTGGTCTCCCAATCACTCCATGACAATCCAATCCCACCCGTCTGTATTGGTGTCCAGACACCAGAGATGGCGGGGCATGGTGAATGGGGGGGGGGGAGGGAAGGGGTAGAGGAGGCAGGATCCAGATGCATGAGCTGAGCCCATGGAGATCCAAGAAGGGCCTCCCAGAAGAGCTTGGGGTTGGGTTCCTGCGGAGCATGGGAGGCAGCATGCAGAAACTGAGGCATGACTTGCAGCACAAGCTGCAATAGCTGAAGACTGTCCAGAGGCAGCCCTAGCTCCATAGTAGAGAGTGCTGCAGTGTCCAGAAGAAGGGAAACCAAAGCACACAGTGGAAATGCTTTGTTGTCCCTCAGAGAGATTGGAAGGAAGCAGAAAAACCTGAGAAACGGCTATCCAGGGGGGTCCCTTTAAGCACACATCTCAGATAGCCTCAAGAAGCAGCCACACAAAGTAACTATTGACCTGATGCCCTGCCTGACCTGGTTCTGGGTGGCCTTAAATGTGATTCACATCCAATCAGTATAATCGCTCTATTTTGAAATAGCTAAGCGTAATTTTGATGCACATTTTGTGTGTAGACGCGCTATTTCGAAATAAACTATTCTGGAAAATCTCTTTCAGAACAGCTCATTCTGAAATAAATGTTCAGTGTAGACATACCCTTCTAGTCCTATCTTTCTATGACTTATGAAATAGAAAGTACCAAGCAAGCATTGGAAAGTTAACTAGATTGTTTAAGTATTTTCAGTTCTAATAACATAAGGTGTTATTAATAACATAGCTCTGGACATTTAAAGTGTCAACACAATGTAGCATTCCACTTATTAAGCCAATCTGGATTCTTTTTCTGTTTACCCTGGCTTCCTCTAACACTTCCGCCTCCATGACTTGCCCCCACAGAGTTTTTTGAATTTATCCACCTGTTGTTCTCTTGTCCTATACAGTGTGTAAACTTCTAGCACAAAAGACTGGTAGCTCTAGGCACTACTGTAATAAAAATAAAAACCTGACTTTTGGAGTCCCTCTTTTTATTTTTTTTAAACCATAGTATAGTCTCTTTTCAATGTTCAAGTATCTTCTAGGATATAGGATTGCTTTTATTTCAAAATGTACATGTTGCCTAGCACAAAACAATGGCAAATACCACAATTCAAGGATCTTCCACTTCAGAGAGTTCAATTTTTTTCCTGCATATACTACCTCCTTATGGCTGTGTCTAGACTGGCCAGTTTTCCCGGAAAATCAGCCATTTTTCTGGAAAAACTTGCCAGCTGTCTACACTGGCCGCTTGAATTTCCGCAAAAGCACTGACTTCCTACTGTAAGAAATCAGTGCTTCTTGTGGAAATACTATTCTGCTCCCTTTCAGGCAAAAGTCCCTTTGTTTTCTGCATAAAAGCCCCATTCGCGAAAAGCAAAAAGTGCTTTTGTGGAAAAGCGTCCATGCCAATCTAGATGCTCTATTCCGAAAATGCTTTTAACGGAAAACTTTTCCGTTAAAAGCATTTCTGGAAAATCATGCCACTCTAGACTCAGCCTATCAGTATAAGCAACGGATGTGTGTGAAATAGGAAGGCTTATGACAAACAGGCCAAAGCTAAGGATCTTCATAGAGTTTTTGCAGGTACCACCCCAGACCTGTAATTCACTATACCTGCACAACAGCCTGTTGAAGTAAATGAGGCACTACATGGCCACAACAGTTAATTTCAGGACTGGGGACTTAGCTTTCATTTAACCAGCAGTATCTTGCACAGTGACGCTCTTGAATAATGCAGCTGAAAGAGTTTTCTCTTATAAAGTCCTGCAGTGGGACTGGGATCTTGTGGGTCTTGCAGGACCCACTGTCGTAATTAAAAATAGCTCTGTGCAGGACTTTGCTACAAAGTTCACTATAATGGTAGAATGTGTGCAGGGCCATATTCAGAAAATGCTACAGGACCTCCTGTATTCTTGCATCTTCTGGGTAATGGGTGCATGGGGAATCTCACATGATCCCCACCAAAAAGCATGCAGGGCCCAAGGCGGCTTGCTGAGCCACACAGCTTCTGGCCAGGTGGGCGGGGCCGGGAGCTGGGCAGCGTGGTGCTCTGAATGCACAGGGCCCAAGGCAAAAGCCTTGCTCGCCTTGCCCAAAGGCCAGGCTTTGATCTCACGTAATCTTGCTGTCCAAACTAGAGAACAATCAGAACAGATGTAGTGAGTAGCAAACTGACTTAACTAGAGAAATTCAGCAGTGCATTGTGTCATTCCACCATCTTTTCTTGGCTGACCAGTAATCTCATGATTTGGGAAGAGGCTGTATTATTACTTACAGATAGGCGTGGAAGGATTAGCTGTTTAATCAGTAATTGTTACTAAATGTCAATTTCACTGTACACACACACACACACACAAATATTTCCATTGTTAATAACTGAATTTTGCTTGAGTACTTAGTTTGACTGAAGGCTACTTCCTTTAGATGTTTTGCCATATCACATTGACAATTTGTGTTTTGGCAGTTATAAAGCTTTTAACTTTTTTAATTTCAATGTCTACTGTTATAAAATGTCAAACTCCCCAGATTACCTCCCCCAACCATCATTTCTGATAACTATGAAAATTTCAATTAAAAAATTTAAACATGTTTAAAATACGTATATAGTATCCATCAGTTATAAAGATACAATTGAATTCCACGAAGCCTATTTATAGGGCACCACAGATGTGCATGTACACTACACAATGGACAATGATAGAATCACTGCACCTAAAAATGTAAAGTCCAAAGCCCTGATCAGACATGCCCCAGTTAATTCCCTGCTTGTTTTGGAATCAAGAATAGAAACAGAGCAGCAAATTCTCCCCTTACTGTTTATCTCCATTAACTTTAATGGAGTCACAGAGACAGAATTAGGAGAAAAGTGTGGTCTTGAAAGTTTCAGTAATTATCTCCTTCCTCATTGAAAAACATAAGAAACAATATGACAAGAAATGGGCTGACCTTCATGTCACAAACAAACAATGTTTTATGCTATATTCTTTAATATATTCTATATTCTTTATTTATAATGATATCAAACAACATTTGAGAGAGTTAGAAAGAAGTTAGTTTGCTCTCCATCAGCTATGTGCCTGAAATTATCCAAATCAACTGTCTTATTGAAACAAGAGAGGGGGAGAAATTTGTAGAAGATTAGATGAACATGACGGCATTTAATTCAGACTTTACATACGCAGGTGTTTAATACCCCATGTGGCTTTAAGAAGGAACCATTACTAACCATTATAATAAACAATCTTAATTTGCATTTGCATTTTCATCTGAGGACCTGTATGTTTTTTATAATCATTAAGCCTCATAGAATCATAGAATACTAGGACTGGAAGGGACCTCGAGAGGTCATCGAGTCCAGTCCCCTGCTCTCATGGCAGGACCAAATACTGTCTAGACCATCCCTGATAGACACTTATCTAACCTACTCTTAAATATCTCCAGAGATGGAGATTCCACAACCTCCCTGGGCAATTTATTCCAGTGTTTGACTACCCTGACAGTTCGGAACTTTTTCCTAATGTCCACCCTAAACCTCCCTTGCTGCAGTTTAAGCCCATTGCTTCTTGTTCTATTCTGAGGCCAAGATGAACAAGTTTTCTCCTTTCTCCTTATGACACCCTTTTAGATATCTGAAAACTGCTATCATGTCCCCCCTCAATCTTCTCTTTTCTAAACTAAACAAACCTAATTCCTTCAGCCTTCCCTCATAGGTCATGTTCTCTAGACCTTTAACCATTCTTGTTGCTCTTCTCTGGATCCTCTCCAATTTCTCCACATCATTCTTGAAATGCGGTGCCCAGAACGGAACACAATACTCCAATTGAGGCCTAACTAGTGCAGAGTAGAGCAGAAGAATGACTTCTCATGTCTTGCTCACAACACACCTGTTAATGCATCCCAGAATCATGTTTGCTTTCTTTGCAACGGCATCACACTGCTGACTCATATTCAACTTATGGTCCACTATAACCCCTAGATCCCTTTCTGCCATGCTCCTTCCCGGACATTAGCTTCCCATTCTGTAGGAGTGAAACTGATTGTTCCTGCCTAAGAGGAGCACTTTGCATTTGTCTTTATTAAACTTCATCCTATTTACCACAGACAATTTCTCCAGTTTGTCCAGCTTATTTTGAATTATGACCAGATCCTCCAGATTAGTCGCAGCCCCTCCCAGCTTGGTATCATCTGCAAATTTAATAAGCGTACTTTCCATACCAATATCTAAATCATTGATGAAGATATTAAACAGAGCCGGTCCCAAAACAGACCCCTGCGGAACCCCATTTGTTATGCCTTTCCAGCAGGATTGTGAACCATTAATAACTACTCTCTGAGTACGGTTATCCAGCCAGTTATGCACCCACCTTATAGTAGCCCCATCTAAGTTGTATTTACCTTGTTTATTGATAAGAATATCATGCGAGAGCGTATTAAATGCCTTACTAAAGTCTAGGTATACCACATCCATCGCTTCTCCCTTATCCACAAGACTCGTTATCCTATCAAAGAAAGCTATCAGATTGGTTTGACATGATTTGTTCTTTACAAATCCATGCTGGCTGTTCCCTATCACCTTTCCACTTTCCAAGTGTTTACAGACGATTTCCTTAATTACTTGCTCCATTATCTTCCCTGGCACAGAAGTTAAACTAACTGGTCTGTAGTTTCCTGGGTTGTTCTTATTTCCTTTTTTATAGATGGGCACTATATTTGCCCTTTTCCAGTCCTCTGGAATCTCTCCTGTCTCCCATGATTTTCCAAAGATGATAGCTAGAGGCTCAGATACCTCCTCTATCAGCTCCTTGAGTAATCTAGGATGCATTTCATCAGGCCCTGGTGACTCGCAGGCATCTAAGTTTTCTAGGTGATTGTTCACTTTTTTTTTTATTTTACCTTCTAAAACTATCCCCTTCCCACTAGCATTCACTATGTTAGGCATTCCTTCAGACTTCTCAGTGAAGACCAAAACAAAGAAGTCAATTGTCCATCTCTGCCATTTCCAAGTTTCCGGTTGATAGAAATGTAGCCGTGTTAGTCTGGTGTAGCTGAAACAAAATATAGGACTATGTTGCACTTTAAAGACTAACAAGATGGTTTATTAGATGATGAGCTTTCGTGGGCCAGACCCACTTCCTCAGATCAAATAGTGGAAGAAAATAGTCACAGCCATATATACCAAAGGATACAATTAAAAAAATGAACACATATGAAAAGGACAAATCACATTTCAGAACAGAAGGGGGATGCAGGGCAGGGGGCGGAAGGAAGGTAAATGTCTGTGAGTTAATGATATTAGAGGTGGGGAAAGGTTGATGTCTGTGAGCTAATGGTATTAGAGGTGATAATTGGGGAAGCTATCTTTGTAATGGGTAAGGTAGTTGGTGTCTTTGTTGAGCCCCCCGCGGTGAGTGTCGAATTTTAGCATGAATGACAGTTCAGAGGATTCCCTTTCAAGTGCAGATTTGAAAGTCTTCTGGAGTAGGAAGCAGGTGATTAGGTCGTTGAAACAGTGTCCTTTCTGGTTGAAATGGCAAGAAACTGTTTTTTCTTTGTGATCCTGTCTAATATCTGTTTTGTGGGCATTGATCCTTTGGCGAAGTGTCTGAGATGTTTCTCCAATGTACATAGCAGACGGACACTTTCAGCACATGATAGCATAAATTATATTTCTGGATGCGCAGGATCTTATAACTCACTTGGTTAGGCCCAATAATGGTATCAGCAGAGTGAACATGTGGACAAAGCTGGCAACGGGGTTTGTTGCAAGGGAAAGTACTAGGGTTGGTATTAGTGTGGTATGTTCTGTGGTTGTTGGTAAGAATCATCTTGAGGTTAGGTGGTTGTCTATAGGAGACTATGGGTCTGTCTCCCAGATGGACATCATACCCAAAGGACTGAAAGTGAACAATCCATTAAGATCAACATACTATACTGACTACAGTGAAAGACTCTGCCTCACACTATCCAAGAAATTAAGGAATCACCTGATAAGTATTTTATACAAGAAACAGAAAAACATCAAGATTGACATTTCTAACTTAGAGAGTCTCATCTCAAGACAAACATTCACACCGACTAACACCTTGCAAGACTTCTGTTCCACCAGACAAGAAATCTACTATACACACTTCTATTCCCTACAACAAAGAAAAGACAATAAATTTTCCAAACTGCTCCACACCATAGGCTACAACAGCAACAACCTCAACCCACCGGATAATATTGTTAACCTCTCCACCTACAAACTCAATCCAGCAGAAGAGTCTGTCTTATCCCGGGGTCTCTCTTTCTGCCCCACGTCCCCCCCAAACTGGATACAATTTTGTGGTGACCTTGAAGCCTTTTTTCGCCGCCTCCGCCTCCAAGAATATTTCCAAACCACCAATGAACATCAATCTGACCTACCAGATCCCCCCTATCAACACAAAAGGAAGAATAATTCTATATGGACTCCCCCTGACGGTCGGAATTACAATCTGGATTTCTATATACAAAGCTTCCGCAACAACGCACAGACTGACATTATTTGCAAACAACAACAAGCGACACACAATCTCAGCCACGCTGAACACCATGCCATCCATAGTCTGAAAAACAACCTGGACATTATAATCAAACCAGCTGACAAAGGTGGTGCTGTGATCATTATGAATAAGGCCGACTATAATCAAGAGGCAACCAGACAACTCTCCAACACCACAATTTACAAACCTCTCTCCTCTGATCCCACGTTGGAATACCAAAAGAAATTACTCGGTCTCCTTAAAAGCCTCCCTACAGCTACTCGGGAACAAATCCACACAGAAACACCTTCTGACCCCCGACCAGGATTGTTCTATCTGCTTCCCAAGATCCATAAACCTGGACACCCCGGACGCCCCTTGGAAAGGGTTCAGAAAAGGGCAACTAAAATGATTAGGGGTTTGGAATGGGTCCCATATGAGGAGAGGTTAAAGCGACTGGGACTTTTCAGTTTAGAAAAGAGGAGACTGAGGGGGGATATGATAGAGGTCTATAAAATCATGAGTGGTGTGGAGAGGGCCGATAAAGAAAAGTTATTTATTAGTTCCCTAAACAGAAGAACTAGAGGACACCAAATGAAATTAATGGGTAGCAGGTTTAAAACTAATACAAGAAAGTTCTTCTTCACACAACGTGTCGTCAACCTGTGGAACTCCTTGTCAGAGGAGGCTGTGAAGGCTAGAACTATAACCGGGTATGTCTACACTACCACCCTAGTTCGAACTAGGGTGGTAATGTAGGCATACCGCACTTGCAAATGAAGCCCAGGATTTGAATTTCCCGGGCTTCATTTGCATAAGCCGGCTGGCGCCATTTTTAAATGCCGGCTCGTTCGAACCCCGTGCCGCGCGGCTACACGCGGCACGGGCTAGATAGTTCGAACTAGCAAGCCATTCCGCCTCGTTCCATGATGTCCATAAAAGGCTATTAGCCAGGGGATAGAAATAGTGTCCTTGGCCTATGTTTGGCAGAGGCTGGAGAGGGATGGCAGGAGACAAATTGCTTGATCATTGTCTTCGGTCCACCCTCTGACCCAGTACGGCCGTTCTTATGTTCTTATGGTACGGGGCTTCTCCTTCTCTAGTAGGGGGTGATTGCTTATCTCCTGTATAAAGAAGATCATAACGGTTTCCTAGTACCATGGTGGGAGGGTTTGGAGCAGGGGTGGAGCAGTGCCTGCTGCCAGAAGTAACCAGCTGCCACTGTCCACCCTGAGCCGTCTCCTCCTCCATCAGTGGTGTGTCCACAGTCCTGTGTACTGGGACAGCTACCTCAGGTGTCTCCTCATGAACACGGTCCAGGAATTTCTCATGGATGTGGGTGCTCCTCAACCTAGCCACCACCTCCTGTAGCTCTTCCACCTGCTGCCTGAGAGATTCCACCAGCAGGCACCTTTCGCATTGGATGATCTCCCCAGCCTGGATATCAATAAGTGGGAATTGCAAGCCACAGTCCCTGCAAAACCACACCAGGGCTGTGTCTAGACTACATGCCTCTGTCGGCAGAGGCATGTAGATTAGACAGATAGGCAAAGGCAAATGAAGCCGCGATTTAAATGATCACGGCTTCATTTACATTTACATGGCTGCCGCGCTGAGCCGACAAACAGCTGATCAGCTGTTTGTCGGCTCGCGCGCTAGTCTGGACGTTCCCCCTGTCGACATCAAAGCCCTTTGTCGGCAGACCCGTTATTCCTCGTGAAATGAGGATTACCGGGGCTGCCGACAAAGGGCTTTGATGTCGACAGGGGGAACGTCCAGACTAGTGCGCGAGCCGACAAACAGCTGATCAGCTGTTTGTCGGCTCAGCGTGGCAGCCATGTAAATGTAAATGAAGCCGCGATCATTTAAATCGCGGCTTCATTTGCCTTTGCTGAACAAACAAATCTACATGCCTCTGCCGACAGAGGCATGTAGTTTAGACGTACCCCAGGATCTGGGTCGAGGCATCCATACTCAGGTGCTCTGTCTGGTTACAGGTGCTGGTGGAGGAGACAGAAGCAGTGCTGGCACAGATGTTGCGGGTCTTCCTGACCATCGTAGGCCTCCCTCTGTCAAACTCCCCTGTCTGCAGCTCCTGTCCGCTTCGCTCCCTGGTCACTCTGCCTCTGACTTTTAAAGCCTGCTTGCCTAGGCTAGGCCTGCCCCATCGTGAGTCACACAGGGGAAGGCTCACCAGATGCAATCAAGGGAACAAAAGGTCAGGCACTCAGTCCCAACTGCCACAGCAGCTGAAACTGAAACTGCTGGACTTTATGGCAGTTGAGTGTTGCTATATGCTTCTTTAGCTGGATAATAGTTAGGCCTCTATGATGTGTGACATGTCCAAGATCACGCAGCAACTCAGTATTTTTAGTCAGGTACAGACTCCGAGAAGGCCTGATTTCTCATTTCTTGCTTTGACTGTTAAACATTACTCCCTTCGGACATGTGACTGAAACACATGATTCTTCAATGATTGAGTTGCACTATTTTCACATGACTTCAGCTGCAAAAAATATTGGAGGGCTTGTATTGCAAAATATATCTTGACAGATGTGATGAACAAACACAAAGTTTACTGCTGTCAGGATCATGACAAGGGCCATCAGGAGTAAGAGTCAGAAAAGGGTTAAACCTGAGACAGAGTAGCAGAGTCAAGCTCCAAGCTGGGATTGATTCCAAGGATCTAAGTTTGAGTTAAGATTCAGAGCCCAGGAGAGGAGCAAGCTCAAAGTCAGGCTTTAAAGAGCAGAAATAATTCTTCTGAATGCTAGATAACATCTGTGCTGTGGCCTGGACATCTCCTGGAGCACCCATTGGATATATATATAGATCAGAGAGCCAATCAGAAGCCATGAGGTTGCTGCATAACAAACCCATTGAGGAAGGCCAGTCTGCAATTTGTGTTTGCAGCAGATAATGGAAAGTGGAGCACAAGCTAATTACAGTGGCTGCTGGGCAGCAGCATGCAACTGTTTGCTGCCTACCTATGTTATAGAACCAGGTTTGAGTTTCCCCAATCCTTATAGTTACTGTCCTTTCCTGAGCTCCCGTTATTGATCTGGGCTTGCCTAGATAGATGACTGTCATAAAATCATCAAGGCCATAGACTTTGAACAGTCGGTCCCAGGATCACTTTCCTGAGCCATATCCTACAAGGTACCAGAGGGAGGTATTTTTGAGTCCAGCATCTTATAGACCTCATAGTTGTCAAGTTCTTGGATCCACATTGGAGGGGGCAGTGGCTGAGCCTAATGAGCAAAGGGTTTCAGCAAAGATATATGGAACAATATGTGGATTTGGAGGGATCTGAAAAATTAATCCCCATAACGTGTTGATTACCAGGCTAATGAAACATGGCCCAAGGTATCGGTAATACAGTTTACAGCACAGCCAGCTGATGCAGAGGTGTTTGGCTGAGAGCCACACTTTGCTCAATAGTGAATGCCTTGTCTTCTCAGCACTGGCAATCAACAGGCTGCTTGTAATTTCCCTTGGCCGTGTTCAGCTGTGCTTTGAGTTCTTCTTGGACCTCATGGATCTGGTGCACCTAGTTGGTGGCCAAGGATTGGTGAAATTCACAGGTACAGATAGGTGGAGTTGGAGGTGGAAGCCAGAGCTTGAATGGAACAGGCTCTGCTTGGTGCACAATCAGTGTAATTAGCAAACTTTGCATGGGGAAGGACTCGACCTGATGGAAATTCATGAAGCAGCGTGAGTATTTTCTAACACTCAATTTACTTATTTGTATTAAGAATCAGTTTGTGGCTAAGCACGGACTCTGAGCAATTGTAAGGATTTTGCATGAACACTGTAACAAACTGCAGACCCCAATCAGTTATGATTCACTTTAGGAATCAATGGAAACACCAGCAGCTGTAGGTGCACACTGGGGACAAAATGGGCCATTTCTGTCAATTAATTTGATCATAGCGAGGACTATAATGTGCCTGTTACACAGGGGGCTTGATTATAAAGTCCAGGATATTGACTCACCAGGGTCCGGATGGAGACTCAGAAGGCATTAGGATACTGAGGGGTTTTGAGAATAACATCTTGGTGCAGACACGTCTCACAGGAACCAGCATAGGAGTGGACTGCTGTGCACAGTCAGGGCCACCAGAAGGAGCAGGTGGTGACATGGAGGGTCCTGAGGTGACCCAGATATCCTACTAATGGTGAGTCGTGACAGAGCCATAGGATCTTGAACTGAGGGGGTCCTGTCAGAACATACAAACAGCCCTTGACAAAATCAAAGTCACCCTGGGTGTTGGGCCTGTCTTGCTGACTCAAGTGCCTTGGGAGGCTGCTCCGTCTCTGTAGCTGAGCAGATCAGGGACATGAGGTCTTGCGTAATCACAGCAGGGAGTTCCAGGACTTAAGAATGCCTGGGGGCTCAGCATGTCTTGGCTGGAGAAGCATTTCCCCTGGTTCAGTGCCTTGGCTCGATGGAGGCATTTCATTTTTGTGATCCATGCAAACCTGTGCTGGGTACCAAGCACCCTGCAAATAGTGGCACTGGTGGTGCCATTCTCAAAGACTACACTGATAGCTAGAAAATGAGGAATTAAAGGGGCGTTATCTTGTGGCCAGCCCCTACTAGGCCTGAGTTTGGTTTCTTCCTGAATTGAGTCATGCCAGAGCTCATGATGGGAAGTTGGTGAGAGTGTGGCTAGATACACCACAGTCTGTGGCAACCACATTGCTCTTTGTCCTCAGGAGTCACATACCAGTGGGCAACATCCAGGTTCATCGATTCAAGATCCAGGTCAGAGATGGGACCCAAGAGGCACCAACCAGGCGATGGCCTGGACATATTCCATTCTGCACATCACTCATGGTGGGTCAGAACCTTCACATGCATTAGCTCATTCTTAATCTCCTTGTGGAGTTCCTACCGGAACTTGCTGAGTAGGGCTACTTTGTTCCATTCAGTATCAAAGACTAATTGCTGAAAGTAGATGGTGTAGGAGGAGGATGGTCCCTGACTGGCTAGAATTTGCTCAGGGTTGTTTCTGCTGTGTTTGCATGGGGAGAGAGTCATCAAACATGGCACAAAAATGGCTGGAGGAAGTCATCCCAGTCAGAGAGAATCTGGCTCCCTCATTTGAGGCGGGGCAAGGCCCAGTCCAATTCACTTCTTCTTAGGAGGCTAGTACTGAGTACTACTTTTGCTTTGTCGGTGGGATAGGACTTGGAATTGGAGCAGAAACAATTGAAAGCTTTGGTTAATAACCCCCTGAATTTTTGGCAGTCTCTCATAAAACATTCTTGGAGGGGGCTGGATCTTAGACCAGATAGGCTACGTCTAGACTGCAGGTTTTTGTCAGAAAAAGATACGCAAATTGTGAACTGTAACTTGCGTATTTTTTTCCACTTTTTTTTTCTGAAGAGGCTTTTCTGAAATTTGGCATCTCTATTCCGAGAGGAATACGGGGATCCCGAAAGAACACCCCCGCTTTTTCGGAAACTGTTCCAAAAAAGCGGACGTGTTCCCTGGAACCGCTGGTATCCCAGAAAAACTCTGCAATCTAGACATAACCATAGTTGCAGTGTGTGCCGATTGCAGTGCTCTTATTCAGCAGCTGGGCCACCTGCTCTCCTAGTGCCAGGTTATTTGCTGCATACTGTGCCAGTTGAGCCCACAGGCCCACCTTTTTATCATGGAGCTGGATGGACTGCCAGCAAAGAGCCTGGTTTTTTGTTATGAGTGGCAATACTTGGGCTGAAAAAGTGGGGAGCTCCTCCTGGGAACAGTCAGCCTTTCACGTATCTCCAGTAGGCCTCTGGGGCATGCTGGGCAGGGAGTGGCCCACTGCCTCCCTGGTCTTCACTGTAGGCTAGGTGAATGGTCAGGAGCCTGACAGGGGCAGTCAGGACCAAAGAGAAAGCTTAGGCTGAGAGTAGCAGGGGAGTTCATAGTCAGGCTAGGGCCAATACCCAGGATGTAAAGTCCAAGTGAGGAGATTAGGAGCAGGAATGGTCACAACAGGTACAGGAGAATCATAGTGTTACCTGGACACTTGCTCAAACCTCTCTTGGATTTATAGATGCTGCTGCCTATCAGCCCCTTGAGGTGGGACTTCCTGTGGTCTATGGCTACGTCTATACTGGCAGGTTCTTGCGCAAGAACCCACAGAGCGTCCAAACTGCCTGCTCGCTCTTGCGCAAGAAGATTTATAGTATGGTGTCGGAAGACAGGGCTTCTTGCGCAAGAGCTACACTCTTTTCTAACAAGTGTAAGCGCTCGTGTGCAAGAGTGCAGCATGGACACGTGGCAGGGGTTTCTTGCGCAAGAAAGCCCTAAGGCTAAAATGGCCATCAGAGTATTCTTGCGCAAGAGAGCGTCCACACTGTCATGGATGCTCTTGTGCAAAAGCACATGGCAGTGTTGACGTGTTCTTGCGCAAGAGTTCTTGCACAAGAACCCGCCAGTGTAGACATAGTCTAAGTGTGTAGTGGGTCATGAGTAGTGGAGAGGGAGCATCTTTTAGAGCTGTCTAAGAAAGAGCAGCAGGCAGGTGTTTGCTACCTGCTAGCTCTGTAGGCCTGTGTTTGAGACCTGCTCAATTTTCCAGCTGCCCTGGAACTAGAAACCTGTCAAGAGCACAGCTTTTGTAGTGGGAGCAGAATGATCAGGGAAAAGAAAGTTTCTGGATAAAATAGGGGGACCAGCTGGTTGATATTTGACCAACCTGGGCAGTTTTTACGAGTTTTCCAGTTGCCAGAAATATAATTTAATCTGCTTGTTTTTTTCATGCGAGTTCAAAGATTTGGATTATCATCACAATACTCTGGGATAGCTAATACTAACAGTTTCTGTGTCCAGCGAAAGATGCTGCAGCCTTCCCATGTTTGCAGTTTAAGTTATAACAGTTGAAAATGCAACAGCTGTCTGCCCTCCATCATGCAAGTGTGCCATGCACATGTGAGAGGATTTGAGTCATGTGAGTGAGGAGCATTGCAATGCTATCAATCTCATCTATGTGTTATCTCTCTAGATACTAGAAGTGGCTGTTGAAGGGGGTGTTGCAGAGTTATCTTGTGGTTGGGGGGTTGGGATTGTGATGGGTTTGCCCTCTGGTTAGGGGTCCTGGGTGTTTTTTTGTTTTTTTTTGCATTTCAAAAGTAGTAATCCTAAAAGAAAACAATAGGCATTTTATCAGCTTTTAATACGTTATCTGTTTTTTTCCCCATGATCCTGCAGTTTCAGACTAAAATTATTGCTAGGAAAAGGTACATATTCTAATTAAACCTCTCATTTTAATTAGCTGAATTGATGTCCCTTATTGTCATTAGCTGGTGAGTATATGTTCAAATGACTAAGGGGCAGGAGGTTTTAGCGTGCTGCTGTGTGTTATCTATCAGGTCTTTCTAACTATTTGCATGTGCTTAAATTAGCGGCCTAAATTCCATCTTAACTAATAGGACAGCTGTCAGCTCTCCAAAATATCAGGAATGAGTGGTAAGGAGTTGGAGGTTCACATAGTGCTATTCTGAAATAGACATGGCTGGGCACAGGCATGGTTAATATTACTAATTTTTCACAGAAACCTCTGTGCCTTCCTGATCAGCTGGTTGATGACATCAATACCCACTAGGAGGTTAAAGTGCTAGTTTCCACAAAGATAATCCAAAGTTTGAATAGTGGCTGATCAATCACTACAGGTGTTTACATACTGTAAGATGTGCCCCTGCACAGCTTCCTTTTTTTGGCACTTCACATATCTGAGGGCATAGGTCCTTTCAAAGATCAAAATACAGGACTTTTCTATTCAAGAATGTTATCCTCATCAGAACTCAATGAATTTTTTTCTATGTGTCATTAGACAGGTCTCACCTCTCTCGTGTGTTTCAAGTTGGATCAGGACCATGTTTAAACTTGTTCTCATAAATCTGAGGGAATGGATATTTATTGTCTTACTTTTAGCCAAGGAAACAAACAGCACCTTCTTGTATTTACTGACTTCCTTTTCTAGTACTGTATCTGAGATTCTAAGTAAGCCTCATTTTTGGATGGGCTGGTGGCTATGGCAGAGCACTGAAAATCAGGACAGGTGATTCTAGTTCTGGCTGCATCACTGACATCTCCCCAGCCTTAAGGAAAGCATCCAGCCTCAGAGATTTAAATTCACTCTGTTCAGTAAAGCAGCTGTTTGGCTTTAAGGCAACATCTACACTAGGAGATTAGTCCAAATTTTTAAGTTTGACTTCTGGCACCCGATTTACAAATTAGAAGTTCCATGTTCTCACGCCAGGGAAGAACTGACTGTAGTCCAAGGCAGGCTCCATTAATGGGGACACGCTACCTTGGATTCAGAGCCCCAGGAAGCACTCTGGGGAGCTGTAGGAGGCCACCTGGAGGCCAATAATTTCAAATTAGCAGCACCAGAGCATTCACACTGTTATTTTGGCCTTACAAGTTTGGGAATAGCATTTCTCGTGAAAAGCAGGACTACAGAGTTCATATTCCACAGCCCCTTATTCTGGAATAATGGGCTTGGTAGTGTGGACGTATCGCTTGCAAAGTCAAGCTTGGGGGTGCTAATTTTGGACAAAGGACCTAATGTAGACCAGGCCTATAAAGATTTTATATTAGGATGTACTAGCATACTGTACTGTAGAAGGGATCATTTTGATAGTAGTCTGAAGATCCGTGAATCCTGTAAAGGAAAGCCCTGCAGTATGGCAAACAATCCTAATCCTCACAAAATAGAGGGACCAGGGCAAAAGAGAAAAAGTAAAGCAGTATCTCTGGCTAGGACAACTATTTGGCAGCTGCAGCCGTATGACTGGCAGCTGCAGTTGAGCTTCCTTAGGGTTGTTCAGTTTAGAACCAGGTAGCTCTGGCTGTAGGTTTAACCAGCAGTGACTCGAAGAACCGAAACAATCAGGGAGCTAGAAAGATGAGGCAGATTAGCCACAGAAAGAATGAAATTACTGCTAAAGTTGAGCAAGAGACTCTTTTCTAACGGGCAAGGAGAGCACAGTCAGTGCCTCAGTCCACCTCATTTTAGTGAACTGTGTCTTGACAAGTGTTTAAAACTGCTCAAAAAATAGAGCAATAGCATAAAACGCAAGCTGCCACTGCTGCTATCTTTTATTGCTTCCTAGCCATTGATTTCACATCACCAGTTGGCAGCAGCGTGAGAATGAGTCATACTTACCTTCAGTCTGGGGGCTGGATGACTGACCAGGTCAGACTGACTGGTGATTACTATTCTTGAGGAAAGGTGGTTGAGGCTTGCTGTTGTGCACATGTAGTACACCCACACTTTCTCACGTAGTTTCTACCTCTTCTTTGGTGCTTTGGATCCTGTTGCTTAGTGTGGAGTGTTGGTATTTATCTGCTCCTTGTCTAGTTGCACAGACTGCATGATGCCTACCAATGACATGGTGCATAATGTCCAACTAATGTTGGCACTTATTGGCCCTCTGATTTTATTGACTTAGAGAAATGTACTCCAGTCTCCTGATTTTATGAACATTGGTGGCAGGAAAATGGCTCATTCAACTGGTCTTCATAAGATCAGTCACCTTTCTTCCATTTAAGTGACTTCAGTCCTCCAGCCAACATTCAAACAGTTGTACAGGTTTGAAAAGAGAGAGATTTAACAACAAAGAAAAGATGCAGGCAGATTATATATAACTTTGTTACCATTTGCTATGTACACTTCCACTGAACTATAAATTAATGGCTGCGTACATCTATTGTAATTCTGAACAGTTTAATTTTATGATTTTTTTTGATTTTATGAAGTCCTCAATCCCCAATTGGTTCCTATACAGATGTTCTACTGTCTAGATGGCAAATGAAATGTTTACCATTTCTGTCTTTTCTGGGTTCATAAACTCAGGCAAAGAGACTTGGTCATGTACCATATGTTGCACAAGTTAGATTTATTTTGTAGGGAAGGTGGGGTTGGAATTACACTAAAATGCATGTGGGTGTGTGAGAGAGAGATATCAAAATGAAACAGCACTAATTTTGTAAATATCTATTGTCTGCCAAGGACCACATCTACATAAATATAATGCAGTCCAGAAATATGTTTAACCAAAGTAATTCCAGTGGCTGACAATAAAATATTCTGTGGTGCAAGATCACACCATTTACGGTCTTATCTTTAAGCTGTATCTGGTGGATCTTAGAAGAGACGCTTGTGTTAACATGTTCTGACAGAAGACATTAGAGAATTTTGCTATCGTCCGTTTTAGCAGAAGTGAACTGCAGTGTGCATAAACAACCTAAAGACCCAACCAGACAATATTAGGTGGGATAATACTTTAAAATATTAACTATGGGCTACTATTAAATAAGAATTTCCAATACATGTTTGCAATGATTTGGGGAATCCATCCAGATAAAGTGTAGATTTCCCATTGATTTTATTATGCTGTATAACTAACTGCTTCACTGGATGGAGAATCAACCATATGATGCTGTAACTTCCCACCCAGACCAAAGATAATGGAGATTCATTAACATGAATAGTTTCCATTTAAATGAGAGCTCCCTAGGATATTGGGATGGACACAACTTAAGTGAAATCTTTTTTTTTTTTTTTTTTTTACTGACAGCAAAGTTCAAGTTTAAAAGAGTGGAAAATCCCCAACCAATGAGAAAATCCCCAACTCCGGTCATCTGAAGAAGTGGGCTGTGCCCACGAAAGCTCATGATACCATCTACATGTTTTGTTAGTCTTCAAAGTGTTACCAGACCATTTGTTGCTTTTTTCATGAGAATAAAAGGAGGACGGTGGCAGAGCAGTGGTTTAAAAAATTCTAAGGAGTCTTGGGGCAAAGGAGAGGATGGAGAAGCATGACTTTGTCCTGATGGTAAGACCAGCTGAGAGAAGGAAACTGGCTGTAGGAAAGTGACAGAGTCCCTAATTCAGAGGAGAAACAATGTGTGAGATGGGGATCCTGAATACTCTAGGGGACTCTGATTAAATCCCAAATAACATTCAAGTGTGGGAAGGTAATTGGGGCAGGAGATGGCATAGAGGTGTTTTATTATTTTGTCTAGAGCTTCTGCTAGTTGTGTTAGAAACCCTCTACAAATCCAGTGTGTTATATGCTTCAACTATTATGTCGCTGGAGAAACTGTTAACGAGAGTGCCCACAAGGTTGGAGCTCTGCTTTAGATAATGGGAGTGTTTTGGGGACATCATCTTTGGTCCTCAGTTACATGGGCAAGCTGTGAGTTCAGCAGAGAAGTAGCAGTGTCCATGCCCAGGCAGTATTCCAGAGAGGCCAAAGAAAGAGATGGTTTGAGTAGGCTCTAGGACTAAGGGAAGGTTAGGAACACATGGTTCCATCACCAGGGGACCCAAACCCAGTGACCTGGTTGGTGAGTGTCCAGCAAGGGGCACTCTACTAGGACTGTGAAGAGTAAGTACTTACTATTTTCATGCTGTGATTTCTGTGGGCACCAGTACACAATTACCATTTGCACTATTAGTGCAAATTCTGGAATGGAACATTTTCTATGGATAGAACTGTTACCTCACCTTCCCAGACTCTGGCTTTTGTTCTTGTCAATAGGGAAGATAGAAAGGGAAATCTTGATCACTTTTCCCAAGTCTACCCTCTTTTACCAAGTGGAGACAATAAGACGTTCCCCTGATTCCCCACTAGCAATGTCTGGAAGAAAACGACTTTGCCTTTTTTTATCCCCTTTTCTCGTCATTGTTTTTTGCAGATGATTGTGTCCACGCTGCTAAGTTAAATTTGGATAGAGAGTGACATACTGGCCCCACTGAAATCAATGGCAAAACTCCCATTGATATCTGTGGAGCCAGGATTACAACCTGGAGTCTGAAGGTATTAGGGAACAGGCTTATAACTCATTTAACATTACATTGATTTTGCAGTGTTTACTGATTTAAGACAACTACCATTCTCAATGTCATTATGTGTATGAGACTTCTTCAGAGCTCTTCAGTGGCAACTGTCACTAGACTAAGTTAAAAGAATAACTAAGAATGAGTACAAATCACAAGTTAACTACTGGTAGCTCCCTTGACCAATATGCACCTTCAATTTTCGTTTATAAAGTAGAGAACAAACCCATTGTAGGAGTCAGCAATGTAACTTCTCAAAGTCCTTATTGAGGCCTCGACAAGTAAAATGCAATTTCAAAACAACCTTTATTCTGTTTGAAGACCTAGTACAATTTTTAAAGCAACTTAAAAACAAGACACAGCTCCATCAAATCTATAGCTTGAACAAAATTTCAAGGAGGCACATTTTTATTATTGCCCTGTAAAGGCAATTTACAACCCATCCTATCCTCCATCTCCTTCAAGACCAGTTTTAAAACAAAGCAATTTTAATGTTTTAAAAGACATTTAACAGAACAGAGCTTAATTTTTTAAAAACAAGAATACAAAAAATAGCAGCATCTTGGGCAGCTAATGCAGTCTCATAGGGACAAGTGCAATGTAACTATCAACTCACATAGCCAGTCCAGTTTAGTCTTCCATGCTATTAGCAGATGAGATCCGTCGATTGACGGCTCAGTCTATAAAGTTCATTAATTTTGTACAGAATGTTGCATTTTGGAACCTTGTCCCATGGGAGGCATTGTGCGTCGAGCTGCCCATTTCTAAAGCGACCCCGAAGAGAAACAATATCAGGATTCACTTTCCCAACTGAATACCATGCATAGCAAAAGCACTGTGTTATAACTGGCAGAAGTTTCCCAATTAAAAGCACTGGAAGGCTTTCCCAAGCATTATAGTTCATTGCCAGTTACAAGATAAAGCCACTCCTTTTCTACAGAACAGCTGGCATTAAACAGAAGGTTTGGCTTTACAGATTTTTGATAGTTAAGTGAACCATTCAGATGATTTGTTTCTAAAAACAGAACTACACAATCTTCTCACTTTATTTAGAAACAACTTTCATCGAAAAAGATAGGTATGGATGAGTGTGTGTGTGCGTATTTATTTTTAAACAAAGAAATGAGTGAGAGCATGTGCTTCATTGGTGTTTGGTGAAAGATGCACCTGGATTATGATTCATTCACACACACAAACACACCCCAAATCAAAGCTTCAGTTTAAAGAAACAATAAATTGCTTTCTCTCACTTTTCTTATGGTCACGCATACAGCTACCTTTCAGCAGCCTTGTAAAAAGTACTGCTGCTACTCAGAGACTTAAGTATTCAAAACACTTTAATCATAGTAGATGCAAAAATTACAGCTGAGTAGAAATGACATTAAAAGCACCGTATTTTGTCAGTTATATCCACATACCTTTGTTTCATGTTCATATGAAGTTTGAGTTTCCAGAGATATTAAAGCTGGCTTAGTTCAAGGTCATACAATATATGAAGGGCATAAAACTCAGGAATAAAAAATGTTTTTTGGCAAAGCTGCAGTACTGTACCATTCACTAAGGAGAGAGTCCACATATAATCTAAGCACTACATGAAACCAACTAAAGCCGTATTTTGTGGGTTTAAATGACCTTTAAGTAGTGCATAGACCTTGTGTAAGCTAAATTTCACTTTAAGATGCCTCAATGAAAAAAATCTCAGCTTTGCGCTTGTTTGCCCTTGTTTGTGCAAGCAAAGCCAGGGCCCTGATTCTCACATAAACTAGCTTTTCTCCAGGATAAGCACAGGTCCTCAGGTGGTGTAAATCGACCTAGCATCACCAATGGCAATAGTAGAACAACACAATGTATCCCAGCTGAGAACTGAGCCCATTGACTTCTGTGGAAATCAGAGGAAAGTCAGGTCCCGGATTTGTAACCACTACATGCTTCCTGAAAATGTGACACTTCAATTCAGGCTGTACACATTTTGCCCAAAGAAAATAAATGTAATATTTTTCCTTCACTATGATTAACACATTATTTTAATTTTTGTTTATACTTAGAAGCATATTTTGATATACTATGAAGGTTGCTTAATTGCTGTTTACCAGATGAATTTGAAATTTGAGCTCTGCTAATGACATTAAAACCAGAATAATTGGGAACAAATTCAGATGGTCTCACTTGCCACTGTAGGCTTGTGTAACTGGAAAAAAGTTCAACATGCTTTTGAAAGTGATAATTGTCCACATACATTAATGATGGTTGAGCTTTGCTCCATGATATGTAAAAAATTAGGTTCTGGTAGGAGAAAATATATTCCACAGAAAAGCAGAATCAACAGCCTGAAAAACAACCTCCCCCCCCCCCCAAAAAAACTTCTCAGCATCAGAAATGAAGAGGTAATATAGAAATAAACCACAGGTGGCTAACTAATTGCCTAACAAAGAACTTAATACTTCATTTTAAGAGTGAGAAATTTCAGAAGGGGGGATAATCAGGGGATTCAATGGGACTTATTTCTTCCATGGTGAATGCAACTAACTCTCTTTAACAATAAAGGGTGTTCCACTTGTACTTCAAGGGAAAAACAATTAAAATCTTCACCTGGACTAAAAAATCTTCAAGATTTCTCTGACATCATTGCCCTATTAATCTGTAAAATGTGAAATAGCAGCATGAATTTATCTGATGCTGGGAGTGGATAACCATTCCAGAAACCCATAGTAAATAACCCTTTACAATTTTGGTAAACAGGACACTGTCTTCCTTTGTTTCTTTAACTAAATTTAACAGAAATCTTCTAACTGTTTGGTACCTGAAATTTTAAATTTGCTCTTTTAGGTGACATTATATTTCAGTAAGTACATTTATGAAATAACAAAAGTTAGTTATGGACATTCTAATGTTAAAAAGCAAGGTTTTACCATCTAAATTTACTTTATCTTGTACCTGATTCATCAGAAAACAACAAACAAACCTCAGGGGCCTTTTTCTAGTAACACAGAAAAACAAGCACACATTTTAGATAAATTGCCTTCATATGAAATGAAAGGTATCTTGACATGCTGACAAAACATCTACTATGGTAGGTCAAGATGCTGGATTTATTTTTTACTATGAAAAGTCTATATGGATTAAGCTTGAAATCCAAACTGACTATTCTAGTATCCAGTTTTCATTTGTTCTTCCACAGCAACACTCCGAAGGGGATGCACATTTTTTTCTTTTTCCAAATGCAAAGACAATCGGGACAGAAGTCCAAAATGCTTTAAGAAGCTAATATAGTGTGGTACCATATTCTAACGTTATCCTTGAAACAATATTGTTAGACTCAGTGATACTTTGTAATGCTCATATATTTTTTATTGAATAAAGCAGCTTTGAAGCTTATCAGGCACTGCCCAACAAAATATTTAGTCCAAAAAAAAAGGAACCTTTAAACCTTCTATACAAGGACAACTGTAAAATGTTCATAGTTTTAATTCTGAAGCCAACTTTTACTGGCATCCTGTACATTTCTTAAAAAACAAAACAAAACAAAACAAAAATCCCCGAACAACAAAATTAATATTAACAAAAATAATACTCAGGAAAAACATTTTCAGGCAACACAAAACAGAAAAAAAGCTTATCCCGTGGGTATACCTGAAAGAGAAATACAACCAAAAGAAAATTCAGTATTGCATAGCACTGTGTAAGGAATCAGCTTTCAGCAAACAGAAAAGAGAAAATAGAAGCAGTTTGGTATTGATAGTTTCCACTGATGATAGTTAGTCATCCGCTATGTACATTTTTATATACTGTATGCCATTGACAGTCCCATGTTCTTCAGTCTTAAATATGTTCTTAACATGGGATTTTAAATGTCTGAACAAAACACTTCCTGGCACTTTGCTACTACCTCATTTCCTCTGAACAACATACTGTAACCGAAGTCTTTTTAAAGTGTCTCTTATAAGTGAAAGTGCCATTCTGCTACATATCATTCATCAGGAAACGAAAATCCACAATGCTCTGTGTCTGGATCCACTGAGTACAGCAACACCAAATCTGAAACTTGTCATGACAGAGAAATTCCATTAACAGAATTAACACAGACCTGTTGCACCTTGGGTCTGCAGAATCCCACATTCTAGCTGGTAAAGCTTCAAAGAGATCGTAAACAAGCACCATGGTTAAAGGCCTCCATGTCCCTGCAGGGAGATATAGGTATAGCATTTCTCTCTCTCGTGTTTTCCTTTTCTCAAAAAAAAAAAAGTACTTTAGATTAGAAACTGACATTCACAGCTTAATACTGCGATCTCTCCCACTGCAGTTGTTAAGAAAGCTCTAGTCCCCATCAGAAGACAAGACAGTTTTGATACTGCAGCTGAAATTCACGAGTCAGGCTGAAAGGAACCTTCTCTCTCCAGAGGCCTCAGTATAGTTGGTTTTTTTTTGTTTTAAAACAAAGAATTAAGGTCTTCATCGCCTCTGCTGTGCATATACTGGGTAGGCTAGTGTGACATTGAGAGAGTCATTGTGCTGCACGAGTGATGTGTGTTGGTAATGTAGCACCAGTTCTTTAAGTGAGCTGTACAAGTTATATGGCTCTGCAAATCCATATCCAGTGGGGGTTTTGTTTATGACACAGTGCTTTACTTCTCCATCCACCCTAAAGGGGGAAAAAAATAAAAAGGTTTTCAATTGGCAAAGTTTTCATTTTAAAAAGCAGACTAGAGAATATTAAAATGTTGATATTACACAGAATAGCAGTATTCTATATCAGAATAATTCAATACATCTGACATCTAACCAGAATTCTCAACAAGTCATGCTTTATACTCTGCTTTAACAGGGAGAAGGTACAAAGATTTTAGAGAATCCACAGCTAGTGTTCTATGCTGTTTTATGTGGAAACTTCCCAGGAGGGAAGTTTCCCGTTTTGCAGGAGGGAAAAAAAGAAGCAAGAAGGGTAGCTGATCATATGCATGACAGCCCAATACAAAGCCTGCTAAAGTCAATGGTATCAGGCCCATATCTGCTCATCACCCAGTAAAACTGCTTATTAGCAATGATTTTTCTAATTCATTGTAACCTCTATTCTTTAAAATATCTGGATACATACACAACAGAGCAGGCATAGCAGCCCTGTTTGCTGCTCTCCCGAACAAGGAATGTTCCATCCCGTTTTCCCCGCAGAAGATTTTCAGCTTGGCTTCTGTTGATATTTCCCACATTCCACGTTCTCTCATCATGATGGGGCAAGTCTTCATCATCTTCCACCATAGAGTATTGGCTGCACAAATTTGAAAAGGATAATAATAGAAATGTAGCACTCATAGGGACCAGTTACCAAGTCCAGCCCTCAATCACAACCTTTGCAAGGGCTTATCAAATATTTTTTTGAACCTGGGATCTCTCACTCCCCAAGCAAGAATAATAAACCTACAAAGACAAGCCACATTCATCAGTGTGACAGAGAAGCAACTAGGTATTTGAAAAGACAACTAGTAGGAAGGTGAGTTCAAGGGCCCAAACTATATAATTCTTCTAACTTTTCATGTAAAAATGTTATTTCTATTAATATTGTGCAGATACCTTTATAAATATGAAAGAAATGGAGTCTTCAGAGACTGTTTTCAGGGCTTCTAATTTTGGCAAGCAACAGGCCCAGTAATCTAAACTGCCCTCTGGGTCAGTTTCATTGCTGATCGTTAGAACTCTATGGTAAAATGGTCAAGAATTATGTCCATTTTATGCGGCTGATATGCATAACTGAATTACTAACTTTGGGAAAGCGATCTTAAAAATAAAAGGTGTATAGAAAGGACAGATTAATAGACTTCTCTCTCTTCTCTGCTGCAGAGTGGGTTATAAGGAAGGTAAGGGACAGATGTTCTTCCCTCCCTATGCCCTTCTGCTACTCAGATACAGAAAGCCCTTCTCTTGTCCATCATCCACATGAGATGAAATTTCATAGTTATTCAAAATACTCTGCCTCAAACCAGGCTCACAGGCAAGCACCTTGATAGAAAACAAGCAGCTGGAGACTATGGAAAAGTGGAATAGAGTACTCTCCCTCCCCCACACACCAAGATGTGGCTGACAGCCTGCACTAATAGGTGCCTCCCAATCTTTCTATAAGTAAGATTTTGGCTAGTTGCCTTCTGGCTAGCAGGTACCTGGCCAGGCACTGAGTAAATATGGCTTCCCATCCATCCCTGTGCAACAGTGTCCACTATTGAAAGTCAATTTCTTTGAAAGATTCTGTTTTCTCTCACAAATAAACACCAGCTACCATCCTTATCCCGCAACACCTCATTGCTCTTCTTTGTACTCCTACAACCCTAACTCAAGCCATCTCCTCAACAGGGATCCCAGTTGTCTATGCTCATTTTCAATGTTAAGTTTGGCTACATTATAATGTCAGTAAACAAACAACCTGAATGGTGTCAATATAAATCTGAGCAGAAATCAGATGGCTCATTAGCAAGGAAAGACACAAAATGAAAAATAAGAAAAGCTATTTTTTAAAAGTTTAATTTACTATTTTGGATCCTATGCTCCCTCACCTGCAGCCTTGGCTACACTAGCGTTATTGGCTCTAGCACTGAGAATAGAATCCTAGAACCATAGGGTAAGAAGGAACTGCAAGGGTCCTCTTATCTAACCTCTGCGAAGATGCAGTACTTGTTGTGTCTAAATCATCCAGGATAGATGGTCTTCTAGCCTCTTCTTGAAAACCTCCAGTGACAGAGCTTCCATGAGTTCCCTAGTTCCATTTTCCAACTGTTCTTACATTTCAGGAGTATATCCTGAGATTTAACCGACATCTGCTTGCTATACTGCAGTTTGATCCCACTGCCTCTTGTCCAGCCCTTTGGTGCAAGAGAACATCTTCTCCATCTTTTTTTTATGACAGCCTTTCAAGTTTTTGAAGACCTCTCCTTTTCCCAAACATACCCAATTCCTTTACCCTTTGCCCATATAGCTTGCATTCCACCATTTGACCACTTTGTCACTTGCATCTGGATCATTTCCAGTTTCTTGACATCCCTTCTACAGTATATAGCAGTGACCAATACTGGACACAGTACTTCAGCTGAGGCCTAACTAGCATCAAGCAGCACTATTACCTCCAGTGATGTGCATTCTATGCTTCTGTTAATGCAACTCAACACTTCATTTTTTTTTTTTTAATAATTTCATGTTGTTGTCTAAAGCCCAGTTCTCCAATTTAAAGAGATCCCTTTGAATTCTAATTACCTGTGGAACCCCACTTGAGCCCTCCCTCCAATCTGACATCATTCCAGTCACAGTTTCGCTTTGTTTATGGTTGTTTAAACCTATTACACTTCGGTGCAGAATTCTCATCACAGCAATGATATGAAGGCTAATGGAAACTAGCTGCTTATATTTTTACTGCCTCATCTGCCTCAACTGCACTCAACAAAGTAAAACAACGGGATTATAAAAATGCATGTGCCTGGTCTATTCAATACTTCCACAATTGCCAATGCCAGTGGAGCTCCATCAGTTTTAGAGCAATAGAAGACAACTAAGAAAGCCAAACCACTATTTTGGACAAAGCTAGAGTGCAACCATACATAACACACACACTAACCCTGCTGCTACCATTGACCAAGAAAGGCAAGGACAGGAAGCAATACAAGTTGATATTGTAGACAAGAGACAAATTCCACTGACTCCCCTTTTCATATTTGTTTTTTTCTTGTAAACTATTGATTCGTGAAGGTATTCTTTGCATTCTTCTATTGCTTAGTTTTGACTTAAAGGGGAAACTAGAATCCCTCACTATATCCACCTCATGTAGCCTGGAATATTCAGCAGTTACATGATCAACACTTTTCACCCATGATCTATGTACGATATTCCAATGGCGAAAACAAATTAAAAATCTGGTCCAAACTAATTTGCTTTAATGCCAGAACAGTACCTTCCTCCACTCAGAAAAGTCATATACTGGAATATGAAGACAGAGCAGATCCAGCCTTTGGATGAACTATTCCATTCTGTCCAACTCTGCTGGTGGTTGATTCTATACTACCAATATTTTGCGCTTTAAAGGAACCTGTCATCAGAAATTCTCAGTGTTTTATAAATGTTGATTCAGATATATAATGCCCCTCTGAGGTAGTTATATTGCATGATCCCCATTTTATAGACAGGAAGAGCAAGGTTAGAGGTTAAGTAGCATATGAAAGTTCAAGTCTCTAAAAAGGTTAGTGATGGGCAAGGCTCGACAAATTATACAATATACTCGCCCGTGGCGAGTAGACTGTAACCCGGAAGAGCCGGGTTTGGGCGATCTGTGCATGCACAGAACAATCTGCGCATGCGCAGATCCCTGGGCAGCACGGCTGGCTAGCAGGGCTCGCCGCGGTTCGGCGAGCCCTGGTGATGGGAGTCAGGAGAAGAACCCAGAATCCTCTCTATAACTGATTGACTATATACCTCTCTGAGACGTTTCTAGAAGAGCAAAGGATAAGACTGGTGCTCTCGCTAAAATTCTCAGTAAAACAGGTTGTCACATCCAAACCAGTGTCCGCTATGTCCAGATAGACAGTATTGTGCCTAAGAGTATTCCTACAGTCATTGAACGACACGTGCTTAAACTCATTACTGTGTAAAATTATTTGATTTCAGGAATATTCATTTCCTTAAATACTTACTCTTCTGTATTTTCATTGCCCAGCCATTCATTTAACTTCTTTTGCCGAACACCTTTTTGAGTCAACCACCTGGAAAATAATTAAGAACAGGTTTATACATTTTTTTAACTGCCAAAAGTTGGACATTGTGGGAAAACGAATTTTTTTGTAATTCATACATGAACTCACATCAAATACTGGTCTCTCGTCTTTCTCAGCTGTATAAGGTCTGGTTTAATGCTATTCATACGTTTGTCAATCTCTCTATATTCAGCTGCTTGCTTCTTTAAATCCTCTTCTAGTCTACGTCTGCTGTCCACAATTTCACTTATTCGAGACTTCAGCTTCTCATAGTTGTGCATAATTCTAAAGAAAAGAATTAGGCTTATTATACTTGTTAGAACCTGATACATAATCCAGGTTCCCTATTTTCACTTGTATACATCTAAGACAAGATTTATTTCTTATGATTTAATTGCAAAATTTGCAAGCTTTCACCCACTTCATTTCAGATTTATTCCATTGACGTTCTTTCTTATGTAATGACTTTGTATTTTTTTATATTTTCTATGGTACCAACCTTTGAATTTCTTTTTCATTTCCTTCCCGTTTAAACTTTTCAATATATTCTTTGCTGTATCTTTCTTGTGTCTGGCACTGTTCTTCAAATATTTTTATTGTTTCATTAAATGCTTCAATAGCCGTTCTTTTCATTTGTATTTCCTGAAAAAAAAGTAATCATCATTACAGTCCCTTTAAAACAGAAGGGATAGTTTAGTCACCTAGATCTCTGGAAAGGTTTAAGTTATCTTGCAGCAAAATAATTGTACTTCTATATCCCTGAAGCAATATGTGTATTTTCTGTAGATTCTTACAATATATGAAAATCAACCCTTGTTCCACTTGCTGCTTTCCAGGAAAGGCAATGACCACACATAGAATTATCTACTATGTTTGTTTTATATATGACTTTTATTTTTGCACTGGTAGCCTTTTGACACTGCCCTCACTATACCCTGAGTACTCCTAGAGATATAGTTGGGACTCTCAAGATACTAAGTCAGGCCTGGGCAAAATACAGTCACTGGATCTAGTCTGCAGACACTGCAGGAAGTCCCAGCCAGGTTCCCCACTTGCCTCGCCCCTCTCTCACGCCGCTTAGAAACTTCTCTGCAGAGTGATTTTTCTTTAAAAACTGTGAGTCTGGAAGGGCAGGGGAAGCTTTAGGAGCGGTTCCCACCCCCAGCACAATCCCACTGGCTAGCTTCTACTCATAAACTGGCCAATGGGAATGCCTATTTCAAAACAGGCAGCCATGAAGCACAAGGGACTTCAGAGCACATGGCTGCTGCCTGTGCAGGGACAGGGCAGACATCAATGTTCCCTCCATTAATACCATGGAAGAGTGCGGCCCTCAACCACATTCCAAATTTTATAGTGCCCCCCCCCCCCCATCAAAAATTATTGTCCACCTCTGTACTAAGTTGATTTGAGTGATTACTTGAGGTTTCACCCACACCTCCAGAAGGCTTCAAAATTCCTATCTTTTAGGTATATTTCCTGCAGGTACAAGAAGGCACAATATTCATTCTGCAACTATAAAACAGTACCAATTTCCCTAGCAGTCCCAGCTAAGCTAATTACCGGTTAATATGAAGGAGTGGGTTGCTGTTCATTCCTGCACTTTATCTAGTTGTCACACCCACACTCCATGCATTTTGTACATGATACCTTACTCTGGAAAAAGAAAATCTAAGGTATTGTGGTAGTTTGCATTTGCACATACAAGGGATGGGTGGGCACTACAAATGGTCAGTATATAGACTTGCAGCCAAGCCAACAGGAATTCTGCATATGGAATGTTTGTTGAGAGTGGGTCCCAACCTATGGTTACGTTATATGGAAGGTAACAGCTCATATATGAGTAAAGTATTCTAACTTACTGAACTATCACATCAAGCACTGTTTGTCTTTTAAAAGAAGAAAAGAAAAAAGTACCTCAAAATCAACATTAGCAATTTATATCTTTGTTCTTCTAAAACCAAATAAGTTGTCTTGAAAGCTACAAGCCCTGCCTCAAAGATAACTCACCTGAGATGTTCTGGTGTAATCTTCATAGAGTCTGTCATATTCTCGACTCTTTTCTTGGAACTGAGTGTTATATTCATGTAATTTCTTTCCCACTGCTTCAATACTGTCTTCCTTCACAACTTGATCCTGGGAGGATAAGCAGAAAGAAATATATCCAATAAAGAAACAAATTTTTGAAATAAAAAGGGTTAAGAAAAAAGTGACAATCATAGAGAAATGTATTATAACGTTACCATGAAATCCCCTCCCCTGGGATATTCATCTGGCGCCAATGCAGACATTGTTTTAGCACCAGGCTAAAGCCACCCTTTTCACCCATGCTTTTACTGGTGTTTGAGTTTGTGTGTGTGCATGTGTGCGTGTTGCCCTTCTTAATAGGTTTTATGCCTCCTTCTTGGGGTCTTGTATTCTACTTTTTAATATATTGCATTTTAAAATTTTGAAAGCTACCTCAAATATTTTAAATGCAGAGGTGGGGTAAAAAAAATAGATAAATAAATAAATAAATATGAAGGAGAAATGAACTGAAGGCACATAATATGCATATCAGAAATGAAATTATGCACAAAAGACAAATTTGCACTGCAAGCATGCAGCAGTAAGATGAAAATGATATATTTCATCATTAACATTATCTTATTTAATCTGGGGAATTTATTCCCTAATGTGTTGTTTACAGTATTTAAGGTTTGTATTATTTAATGTGCAATTTATGGATTGCTTTTTATTTAAAAAAAACAACAACTTTAGATCCACTTTATTCTTATCTCAAATATTAACTGAGATGAGTTTCTCCATATTGAATTTGTCTCCCTCTAATAACTTTTCTGTACATAAGCAGAATAAAAAGAAAATAAAAAATGTTACCTGCTGGTACTTGGATACTGGATAAAGTAATTTTACATCCAGTTTAGGATTATACTGGGCTAGCGACTCATTCCGGTAGTGGTTTATTAGCTCAACCACAGAGTTGAAAGTTAATGGGTCAGAAAAGCCATACTTTCCATCTCGGTGAAATATTTTGATTAATTTGTTATTTCCTCCTTTCCTGTAAATAACATTTGGAAGATAGTCAACCATATTTCAGATGCTTTTGCCTAAAGAAAGTAGCATTTTAAAATGTAGCTCTGTAAGAATACATTTCAGTATACATTTCAGCTGAGTATTTTACCTTAGTGTAAGTGTATAGTCTCCATGCTGTTTGGTAGAAGCATCTCGTACCAAAAAGGTACCATCAGCAGTGTCACGAAGCTTCTCATTTACTTCTTCCCTGATATGAAAGCAAAAGTAACCCATGACAATCCCTTACTCATATCCTCACTATAATCTATCATTTCTCCCTCTATCTTTCTAAAAACAGAAATGCATCTTTGCTTTTTTCATTGGCCTTCTCTATCTTCAGAAGAACTTCACATTCATTTCATAGTTTTACTGGTGAACAAATGGAATATAAAAATGCTGTACCCAATACCCTCCCACTGCTGGAACAGATTTATATGTATGCAAAGTTCTTCCTACTTGTTCATACAAGTCTACACAACTAGAGCATCAAGTGACACTCTACTGTACTCATATATAGTAGGGTTAAAATTTTTGCTTATATTCAGCATTTTGCCTCAGAATTCTGGTCTTGGAAGCAAGGAGGGGGGAAATGATGGTTCTCAGTGTTGTCCTTTCATGCTAGTGTTTCATATAGAGGTCTTAAAATAATATAACAGCTTTCAAAGAATGATATTTGTGGACATACTGCATTCTAACTGACTGTCATGTTTTAATTACCTTTGGAACAAAGCCGTGTATGCTATACTTGTGTTGGAAAATGTTCTAAACAGCTCTTACAACTATAATAGTACTATTATAATAATTTTTTTGTAGTTAAGTAGAATGGGAAGAGAATATAGCAAATAAACACATGCCTTTTTCTGTCTTACCTTGAGATATCTCCCCAATACCATTCAGCATCTTGTAAAGACATGTTGTTATTCATACCGTTGTTAATTACAGTATTAGGTTTTGGTGGCTTAGGAGGCAGTGCTGCAGAGAAGAGGGAAAAAGTTGTTTGTAGCAAATTAAACAGAACATGCCTCATAATTCTAATTTATGCCATCAATCATTACGTCAAAGGAAAATGAAAATGATTACAAAATACAGGTTTCCGTTATTGGCAATCACTGTAAGATAACAAACAAGTCTAGATATTTTTTCTGGAAACAAACTTAATTATACCATAAGGGTTTACTATTCCAAAAGATGTATGTTAGTTGTTGAAGAATACATTTCAAGGAAAACACAACCAAAAAAAGGAGTTTGGGGCAAAAGTATCTATACTAAAGTTTGTTTTCACCTTATGCCACCTTCTACAGAAAATCTCCATCTTGAGATCATTACAAATTACAAAGCATGTCAAGTTTCATTTTTATTTTTCCTCCCAATTAATTGTCCAGGAGGAATTTTGTCCCTTCTTGTATAAGAGGTGCTGTGGGTAATAAAATCAGCAAACCACAGCAATACTATATGTTTTAGGAGAAGGAATTGAGTTTCTCTGATCCTCAGCATTTTGTACAATGATCTGCCAAAAACCACTTTAAGGAACCCATCTGTGACCCAAATATCCCTAGTGTTAATCTTAGTACTTGACAGGATAAATTGTGTTCCAAATGCCAAGACTGATTAAAAACCACATCCCCTTTTCTCAATGTCAAAGCTGCATACGTACACCAATGAGTGCCAAAAAACATACTGCAGTATTTTTGTCTAACTAGCTAGGAGGACAACGTTGGAATCAGGATTAAAAATGAAAAAAGGTTTGAGTTTTATAATAAATTTTAAATTGTCTATGTACATGGTTGTTTGTATAATATATGTCTGGCTGCAAAAGACAATGTTTTTATAATAATAGTGGTGTCCAGATCTCATGACAATTCCAAGATCATATGACTAACTGATACAAAGTCAGGAATTAAGCTATTTCTAGATTTTAACATGTTTTCTCCAAGACTATTATGCATACTGATGTGTAATCACTGTATCAGGAAATACAAGTGTTTTTATAATATCTTGTCAGGCATAACGTAGAGCAGAAATAGCAAAAATAAAAATAAAAAATGATGCAACATTTTAGTATACACTATCCAAAACTAGGATTACACGAGAATAAAATCAAAACTAAAACACCTGAATTCAATTCTAATTAAAGAACAAACAAACAAAGCATTTACTTCAGGCTATGATTCTAATTGCTACTTCTATGCATGACTACCATGGGTTAATTTCTATTTCTGAAAAAATAAATTTGCATCAACAACAAAGTAAATAAATCCTACACATTGAATGAGGATTTTGCAGCAGCTATCATCAAGACAAAAATGAAGTAGGTTTGTACAATAAGACTGCAGTATTACCTGGTGGGTCCATTTCTATGT
Organism: Pelodiscus sinensis; assembly: GCF_052426305.1. NCBI lineage: Eukaryota > Metazoa > Chordata > Testudines > Trionychidae > Pelodiscus > Pelodiscus sinensis. The sequence goes on from NC_143057.1 coordinate 89,515,365, forward strand.
AAAACATCAAATCTGTGCCACAATTTATATCTGTTTTAGGATATTCTATATCCAATTCTTCCATATTCCAAACAGTGTTGTGCATTTGTATGAGTTTCACTGAGTAAAGCTCAGTTAGAAGAAAAAAGAATCAGGCTCTCTTTGTAATGGTGTCTTGGAATTCATTTTAAAACCTATAAGGGGCTGCACTGTAACCTATTACATCATAATCCTCAGCCAATCATGTCAAAATCATGTCACCAGACCACTCCTGTTTTATCATTTTGTTCTATACTAACCTTAACACAATTTCTGTTTCCGAAACAATCTACATTTAAACAGAATTGCAATATAGGAATGTTATACACAAGCAGATTGAGTATGATGCTCTTATGCTGATTTTTCCATTTTATTTTTCTGACTCTTTGCAGCATGGTACATTCCACTGCTGGCAGGTTGACAAAGGCTGATATGCTGCAGCCCACAGCTTTTTTCTTAAAAAAAATATCTATCTATCTATCTATCTATCTATCTTTCTATCTAGGATCTGGGTTTATGGATAGGCAGGTAATTCCAGTTTTAACAGCCCACTCAGCTATCTCAAGATTACAATTAAAGATCCCTTTAAAGCCTTTTCTACGCAGTTTACATATAAAAAAAGGAGAGGGGGGGGGGGGAGGAGAGAATCATGCATTCCAAGTATGTATGAAATAAAAACTGCTTTTCTAAACATTCCAGAGTTTTAAACTTTTAAATAGCCACAATGCCCTGATACATTTTATATAATATCAAGTATATTTACAGGAATACCTGTTTCCTTATTCTGTAGTGCAATACAAATCACTAAACATTTTCACTTAACTTGGAAAGCTGGAAATAAGGCATTGCAATCTTATTCTAATGATATTAATGAGTTTTTTAAACCAGTGCAGTGAACCAAACTAAGCAAAATCTTGAAAAATGTCTCTTCTGAACATGTGGAGTTCTGCCACACTACATAATTCAGCTCTCCTTCTCCCACTGTTTCTCTACCCTGCTTTCATCATTTACCGTGCTCATTATTTTCTGAAAGCAAGAGCCACTGTCATTTTCTTTTTTATATATTCTGACTTTATATCAGCAGAAACCTCCTGTTATTGTGAAATATACCATCTGAATCAAACTGAACATGGAAAAAGATTCTTTGACTATTACTCTCTCAGCCTCCTCTAAAGAATACAATTAACCCAGCAGTAGATTTCTATGCATAGTACTTATGAATACTTTAATATAACTACCCTCCTCCTAGGCAGAAAACTAGATATAAAAAATGTAAGTAACTGGAGCAATTAGCAATGTAGTCATCTTAAGTAATACTTTTGACTGTATTGCTAAAATCTGCACATATTACACAAATGCTTGTTATATACTTTCCTGACCCCAATTATGCAGTTTTAGTTTTAAACTTTTAGACAAGTATTAACATGTGAGGCTATGGCTACACTACAAACATCATCAATAGTTGTATATGTTGGTTTGCCTACACATGATCTTGTCTATGCTCCTCTTGGAGTGCCTTCCCCTCTTCACCATTTAGGAACACTAGACAAGCACCAAAAATTCATTCCATTTGCATAGGCTAACAGGATATTTGAGATGCTCCCAGACACGAGTCTAAGCACTGAACTTGAGGGTTTAGCACACCTGCTACTCCAACATTTAAGATGCCACAGTATATTACTTAAATTAGTTATGAGAGATTTTATACAAAGAAGATATTGCTGCATTTAGTCCGGTTAGTCTGATTTTTAATTTTTAAAACTTCCATCAAAGACTGCTGTCAGAAAAATATTTCTTTCCACTTTTTTTTTTTACACAACTGGCCAAATTCTAGACAGCCACACTTGTACAATCAGGTTCCTGCTCAGCCCAAACTAGTCTAGCTTGCTGTGATACCATATGGCAAACCAGAACAGGCAGGATACACACAGACAGGTGATTTTCCACTGCCCCTGCTTAACCCACATAGGTATTGACTTTTAGGCACATTCTGATTAGTGATCACTTATAATAAAGTACTGAAAATACATACACCCGTATTTCTGTAAAGACTTGGGGGAAATGTGTACACATTCAAAACCACTTACTTTGTAAAGTATGCATCGCAAATGCTTGCCTCTGTAACACTTGTATCCAAGAATCTGAAAAGTTCAGATAGTAATTCTTTCACATAGAAAGTTTTTTTTTTAAGAAATCCCTTTGTTAGGACAATTCTCTGAAGGAATTAGGTGAACAGTTCTAAAGAGATACTCTGTTCTTTCCAATTAGCACTCCATAAAATCCATTCGCAAGAGTTGTAATGTGAAGTCAGAAAGTCCAAACCCTCTTTCCCTTTCTAAAGGAATTAAACTTCTTTGCAGTGCAACGAGTATCCACACATTTCTGGTTCATCATTAAAAAGTGAACAGGATTTTAGCACCGTAAAAGAAAAACCTCAGTAGCTTGCACGGCTCTCTCAGATAAAGATCTCAGTTTCATGATTAACTTGGGCAGGTTCAAATATTTGCTGAGCTAGGGATTTCACACAGGGGCGGGGGAGAGTGGGGGCAGCCAGAGTCAAAGTAAAAGTTGTCATCAGCTAACAAATGGCCAATGCAGGAGTAACTTTCTCATTTTGCCAAGTAAATGAGAAGACTATTGTAACTGGCTTTAAAATAGACTCTGCAACAGGCTGTTCAATGCAGTATTAAAGTAAGCGAATGTCAAGAAAAGCACTAAGAGCAGCCAAATACAGGAAGTGGCTGAGCTAGTTCAGAAAACAAAAAATAGAATCAAAGGCTTCTTGTAAAGTTCTGTACCTCTCAGAGCAGCCTAGCGCAAAAGTAGCTTGTTTGCATGCACTACACCACCTCCTACATTACTTACAGGACCACAACTACAGGTGTTGCTTGAAGACCCTTTGAATGAAGTTCTAAACTGTTTAGTTAGAGTAAGAGAGACATGGTGGGCGAGTTAATATATTTTATTGGACCAACTTTTGTTGGTGAGACACTCTCAAGTTCTGTGCAAGCTCAAAAACTTTTCTCTCTTAACAGAAGTTGGTCCAATAAAAGACATTACCTTACCCAGCTTGCATCTTCAATATCTTGGGGCCAGCATGGCTACAACAACACTGCATAGTCAGATTAGTATCAATGTAAGCACTAGACACAAGGAATATTGATTTGTTCCAGTCACCTTCCTGCACCATGTGTCCATGAGCCATCTTTGTATCACCAAATAATGAAGAGAACACATGTCCAGAACTGGAAACAACTATGGACATAGACATGTACCTACGTGTTTATGTCCATAGTTGTTTCCAATACTGGACATGTGTTCTCTTCATTACTTGTTGATACAAAGGTGGCTCATGGACACATGGTGCAGGAAGGTGACTGGAACAAATCAATATTCCTTGTTTTAGTGTCAGATGAAGTATGCATGCTTGATGTGGGAAGGGACAGGGAATTAAAGGGTCAGTTTCCCCCTTCACCTACATGGATTCACTGCTATACCTTTAACGTGAAGACAATTAAGTAACCACGTCAGTTGTTACACTGAAGGAAATCCGGAGTAAGTGAAAGGAGAAACAGGCCTGAAGAGATGGGGCTTAAAACTTACTGTTTCCTTTTCCATGCCATAACTAATATTTCTTCTAATTAACTGAATTCCTTGTCATCAATTTGGGTTCCTCTTAGTTTGTAAAAAATGCTATTGCAAACCCAACTCTTGTCCCCCAAAGCAAAATAAAAAAATATACACATATACCCAAACATAGAAAAAACATCCTATAGGTGATTATCCAATTAAGTTGTTTCACCTACAATAGTTCTTTGCTTTTGTTGTTTTTCCCCCTTTGCCTATTAAACAATTGCCATTTTTTACTCGCCCTTTGAAGCAGTCCTGTTTGGAAATAACACAGCATATTTCACACCTGAAATATGGAAGGAGGTGTACCAGTAGTTCGAATTAGAGAGCCTAATTCAAACTACCTACTCCGTGCCGCGTGTAGCCGCGGGCACGGAGTCCGCACTAAGGGGGATTTAAAAATGGCGGTGCCCGGCAAGATGCAAATGAAGCCCGAGAGATTTAAATCCTGGGCTTTATTTGCAACTTCGAATGCCTACATTAGCCACCCTAGTTCGAACTAGGGTGGCAGTGTAGACATACCCTGATTTATTAAACAGTGCTGTGGAAGGCTCAGTCATCAGAGAAATCCTGATCTTAGAGCTGGCACAGACTGTACACCTGCTGGAGATGACACGTTTCCTTTTCAAGAGGGGAAGGTACAACATGCACGCACAACCCTCACCAACCAGCCACAGTACACTATGGTATTCCCACAGGAGATCTGAGGGGGAGGAACAACAGTCAAACCAGCACTGTAATTAACATACAACCAAGACATGACTGTTGACATATCACTGCAGAAAGACATTACTAAGTCCCATGTTTGTTTAGGCTCTAAGGACCTGTGCAGAAATGAATTCCCACACATCACATTCAGGTATGTGAGTGTCAACATGAATATGTTTACATATATGCATTTGAGCACTACTGCTGCATCTGAGACATTACTTAGCTTTACAAGTTATATCACCTCCACTGATGTGTGTTTTTTGTCAACAAACCTATAGCTTATACAGCTGTTGAAAGATCAGATTTTATACTAATGCTTATTACACTATGGCTGCAACTGAAAAGTGGTTTGCATCTAAGACATACAATGTAGGAACCAGGATGTAAAATTGGGCATGCAGCTGAATGGTGTATAGTTAATTTCTATATACTTATTATAGTCCAATACCTGTGATTTTACCAATACTTACAAGGCACTGAGAAACCTAAGCTCCGCATACTGTCAAAATTGAAACAGGACAACCTTGTGTTGCTGAGGCTAGAGATTAGGTTATAGTGTACTTTGATTGTTAAGTAGTTTTGAGTGTAAACTGATTTTTATTCGCTTAGAAGGGGAGCCCTCTGCTGGATGGAAAAATGAATGTACAACAGCTCTATGAAAAGTCAAAACATTTTTCGCATAGGCCACAATGTTCACAGGGCATTGACAAAATAGAGTTTAATTATGAGAAACATTTAGACTAAATCTATGACTATGCATGTAAAGTCCTGACAACTGATAATAATCTTACTGGGTTTTTTTTGTTGTACTACAACACGCTGCAATAAAATTATGAACTAAGGGACAGATTCTGCACCAGTGAAGTCAGCGGGAGCTTGGACACATATTTCAATGAGAACAGGAATAAGCCATATATTTTCCTGCTCTGTTACTTCACTAAACTCATCTGAAACAACTAGAATCAGTTACAGACTGTATATTTCATGACATTTAAACTGGAAAGCTCTCTAACGCATTTACAGCTAAAAAAAGAAACCCATTTGTCTTTCACCTTGGCCACTGACATTTATGACTATACCACCAAAGATTTCAACAAGTGACAGTTTGTGTAAGATAATCGTATCACTTCATATATAACCTTTGACCCACAAAAACTGTAAAATCTGACATTTCATACCAAAGTTTGTAACATTTATCACAAATGTTATTTACAAGCCTGGAACAAATTGGCATAGCAGCCTGTACAGAAAAGCCAATGTCACTGGCAAAGTAATATCTTTTATTGGAGGAAAATTTCCTCACCTGCCTTGTCTTTTTAATATCCTGGGAGCACCATGACCATGCTATACTGAGAACATCACTCATGACCTGAACAATTAGCTGGCTTCTTACACCTGGAGGAGCTTATTGCCTCAATTCCCAAATACTCTTTTAAAATATATTCATGTAAAAGGGCATGCACTTTGATTTTTAATCTGTAATATAGTTACTTTTCTATTTGCACTTTATTTCACATGGTATTAACATTCCCTATAAAATTTTTCCATCCATGTGCATAATACATTTTGTTACGTGCACAGAGACATGTGTGGACATGCCCATGCTGCTGGTTGTGGGCAACTGTGGGCGCTCTGATAATCAGCTGGGTGGCATTTGAATCTCTTTTGGGTGGGCTCCTAAGTGCACAGTTTATAGGGAATACTGCATGGCATATATAAAGAACACCCACTTTCTTGCCACCTATCAATTTAATGTCAAAATTTCCAGTGACTTGAACAGGATTAGAAGAAATCTCTTACACCCTTACCTGTTCCACACCTTTATATTTTTATTTAGCTGATCAAGTTTGGAAGTAAAAAAAAAATAGACTGACAAAATCTGACTTATGTACTAATTCCAGTCAAAAGACTGAATAGTTATACAGAACTAGCAAGGAACAAAGTAATACAGAAAATGGAATTGGTTAATCATTATTTCAAACACCAGCCTAGGCCTTGGGACAAGCTCTATTTTTGCCTTAGAGTGCTCATTATATGAATACAGCTGAAAAGCTGCACATGGCTCTATTTAACATACAGGGGCCTATTTTTCTCACTTCCTATGGCTACATGGAGAGAAAAAAATGTGGATTAAAAAAACCTAATCCACGCAATTAAAACATCTCTATCCTGTATATGATACCGCTAAAATTCACACACAACTCATATTAGACAAACATATTTCTTTCCAGATTAAAGGGTAACTGGAAAAAAAGACAAACACAAAGGCAAAAAGAAATCACTTTACTAAGAAGTCTTAATCAAGAAGTCTTAATCTAAGTCCTTCCATTTCTCATCTTTGACATTCCTTTTAATCGGAGTTGTCAAAGACTGCTCAAGTCCAGAAAAAGATCGCTGAAAGTTACCTTTCACTTTTTTAGGAAACTTACTTTATTCTAGTATCTGGCAACATCCCTGACTGAAGGTCAAGCCAGAGTTGTCAAAGAGCCTGATTAACAACATTTCTGCACATGAATATTCTGCAGCATACCAGATATAAGAAATTAATTTTGTCAGTGGATTTTGCATAGGCTTAAGGGTGTGCTATTTTTAGACTTTCAGGGTATGTCTAGACTAGAAGCCTCTTTTGAAAGAGGCTTGTGTCAAATAATCTTTCGAAAAAGCCTCTTTTGAAAGAGAGTGTCTAGACTGCAACCACTTCTTTCGAAAAAGCAAGCCACTTTTTCAAAAAAGAGCACCCAGGCAGTTTGGGTACTCTTTTTCAAAAAAGCCCTGTTTGCGTTCAATAGCGCTTTTTTTTGAAAAGCACTTTCAAAAAAAGGCGTTATTCCTCATAAAATTAGGTTTTCTGCTGTCGAACAAACTGCCACATTCTTTCGATTTAATTTCGAAAGAACGCGGCAGAAGTCTAGACGCAGGTGAAGTTTTTTGGAAACTTTAAAAAAACAAACTGTAGTCTAGACACACCCTCAGTTATGGTGCAATATACCTCTGAACTATCTAGAAATGACAGATTTTCCATTCAGAAGGGAAAATGTTCAGCAAATTAAAGCCATACAAGAGAAGGAGACACTTTCTTAGAGACAGTCAGAAGCCCACTGATGCATTTTTGTGTCATCTTAAAATATAACATACACAAACCACAGTTTATTGTACTTTTGTCTGATAGAACATTTACATTGTGTGTGGTTTATAGGGCATTGGGAGACAGCTTTGCATACCTGCCTTCGTAAATTGCAAATTTCTCTTCCCTATTCATAGCTATTACAATTCAATTAGGATTGTAAAGCAATAAAGTCAAAAGTTCTAGTTTAGCTACCTAAATGATATGAGGGGCCAAATTTTCATGAGAGCTCAATTTCCATTTAGGAACAGTAAGGAGCTGCTGGTGGCTGAACACTTTTAAAAATGTGTCCTTAAATCTTCTATGGGAGCTATGGCGACTCTGTCCTTCTAAATAAATGACTTAGTTTCTCAGGAGAGCAAGCAGAAATTTGGATCTTAAACCTGCAAAGATTTACTCACATGCTCAACTTGTCAAAAAAAAATATATATTCAGGCATGCAAAGTTAAGCACAAGCAAAAGTCTTTTCAGAAGCAGGATTGAAAGGAAGTAATCAGAGGCTGCCAAGTTTGACATTTTGGCCGAAACCTTCTGGCTTACACGTTAATGGATGTGAAGATGTTATACTGAACTGAAAAATTATGTATAGTATGGCAATTACTACACAGAATGCCCTTTTGCCATGTATGCATTTTGAAATATATTGATAACAGTGGAAATTTTTATAACAGATCCTATCAAAATGCAGAGTTAAACCTAGTAGTCAGGGCTGGATTAACACAGAGGCCAAATAGGCATGTGCCTAGGGCTCTCAGTCACGGGGAAACCCAAAATCATAGCCCACAGTCCTCCTCCTGTTTGTCCTACCAAGGGCATGCAGAGTTCCTGCAAAGCACACACTGCCCTGGCACTGCAATCATGGACCAGAGTTGAAAGGAAACACAGGAAGGATGTTAGAAAGCAAGCCCGTCCCATTTTCACCCTGCAGCAGAAGCTCCTGCACCCGGGGGCTCAGCTGGCTCCCCATTCCTGGCATGTAGGGTCACAGCATGGCTTCAGTTTGGCCTGGCTGCCCCTCAAGCATAAAGGTACTATGACACTCTGTGCTAGGTTGCAACATCATAAATCAACTAGTGATGGGCCAAACTCAACAGGCACTATGGCTTTGTCTGCTAGGCCACAGCAAGTGGAGTGGGGAGCTGGGTGAAGACCCATGGAACAGAAGCTGCCACTGTGAGGCGAGTTCTTCATTCCTCTCCCAGCCTCCCTTCTTCAATGGCCCTGGAACAGTGCATATCTGTCTAAGGTCCAGTGATAGGTTAAAACGGCCGTGCAAGTAGAATCTCCAAAATGTGTATATCCATCCCAAAGTTACCTCAAAAGAATTTGTAAAAAATAACTATCTAGTAATTCAATGAAAATCATTGTAGCATCAATTCCTCAGAGTATGGCAGACACACCTGTGCTCTGTCCTAACCTAAATATACGATTATTTCAGAATAATTGGTTTCCACATCCCCAGTCTGTTCTCCTAGCATTGACACCTTTTTCTATTAACATTTTCAAGAGCATCATAGCTAATCACTCAGTGCAGCAAAGTGGTCTGAATAACTGCCATTTAAGATACTTCCACTAGCATATTGAACATCCACCAACCTTCCAGTCTCTGGAGCTGCATAAGTTTCAATTTCTAAATTGTGTGCACAACTATTAACCTTTTCGTGCCAATCCATGCTATCTGCACTTACAATTCTTTGCAATACCATGGGATTTCATGTTTATTTTAATTTTCAAAGCTAATAACATATGGCAAGAACAAAAATGTTCTTTAATCCATTATGTGCAAGTTACATACAGATGTTCAATGCAATATGAAAAGCCATTCTTATATTTTTGATCCCTTCCACTTGAAGAACCTTTTTCTCTACTCAATTGAGGACTCAGTTTCTTCTAAATGTACCCCCCTGGCTTCTCCAAACACATTTTTATAAGACGCTATGGAAAAATGTACAGTAGTTTTGGAAGATATTTTGTTCCAATGCCTTAAGAAGTCTGCACTAGTTCTTCCAATTCTTACCCAATCCTTCAAGACCTTACTGCAGTGATCTCTTTACAGTATTTTGGAAGCAGAGAGGGAGGAACATAAAAACAAAGTTCTGTTCATGTTGGCCATTTCTTTGTTAAAGTACCTTTTGCTAATATGTAGTAAAATGAATTACTGTAAGCCATCGCTTTCAGCTTCTTTAGATTAAAATGTGCTTGCTTTTCTGAAGTGAGAAAGTCGCGTTACACAGCAACAAGTTTCTTTGCAGATGTTTAGCACCACTGCCTCACCCATTCTAAAAAAAAGAGGAACACTTGATTCCAAATACAATCTATTACATAAAGTAGCACTAACCTTTGCTTGCATGAACTGAGTGCTAGCACATACAGTGAAAATGTGTCAACTAGCTATCCTGAACCACTTTTGATTGTAAGTGCCCTAATAAGAATGTAGGTTTTGACAGAAAAATCTTTCCACACATGGGGGCTGAAAAATACACATAGCTAAACAGAGGACCAAATATGAGTTCTTTAATTAATCCTCACTGGGCACATTTCTTTTGAGGAAATATGCTTAGAAAGGCGTGAGCAAAAGCTGACTTCAGAATTTGTCCGCTTTTAATAGCAAGGAATATAAAAAGTACATGCTTCACATGTATCTCACATTCTTGATTTTTCATACTGTGTTCAATAATAAACAATACAAATTCTACAGCTATGAAATAATCTACACAAATTATTCAGTGAAAAACTATTTCAGAGTAAAAGACAGTTCCTTGAAAACAAAAGTTAACTTCTATTGCATATCAGCTTACACCCATAATTTTATTACTTTAAATGCATTTTACATTGAATTTACTTAATTTGAAGAAAATAATAATGAATCTATAATGGCCACCAAACTGCTTTCTGAACATTTTAAAAATCATCCATGGATAATTACTTTTTAAAATGCAAACTATGATTTTTTTTTTTTTACCTGGTACAGGCTGTCTCTCATTCCATTCACTTGTGATTAAAACTTCTAGGATTTTTATGAAGTGTTCAGCATTATCAGAGCTGAAAGACATTGATTACATAATAAGAGTAGAAAAATATAAACGCTTACATTAATGCTTTTAAAAAAGTCATAACAGCATGAGCACTACTCCTACACATTAACTTATTTCACTATTCTGTAAAACAAAGCCACATTATCATGTTTACAAATTAATTAAGATGTCTCACATACCTTCCTAACTGGAATTTGAATAGCAGAGGGCTGAAAATTTCAGCTAAGGATCTTGCATTCAAGAGGCTTTTGCTGGAGGTTTGACAAAGTCTGAAGAAATGCTTGAGTAAATATTGAAGAGTGAGCCAATATTGGTGAGGTATATTTGGAGACCTGACAAGTTTCTTCAGCAACTGAGCATATTCGTCTGAGCTCGGAACTTCTGCAAGCAAATAGACAAAAGTCTTTTGATATCAGAGCAGCAACATTCAACAAGTAAACTGAAACCTTTACATCGTCCCCTGGTAAGTATCAATTTTACAGAAAAAAATAGTCTGTCTTTCACTAGAACCTGGACTCTTTGTTTCTTCTTCTGCAAAAGTGAAAAACTCAAGTAACAGAAGAAAACAACTATATAAAAGTAAAATGGAAACAGAACATTTGTTTGGTAAAAACCACAATATGTGCAGTGCATACTGGTAGAAGTCTGTCTTGTGTTTAGTGTAATACGTGATTGGGTAATTCTGAGATGCAGTAGATAAGAATCCACAGGTGCTTTCCTAATTTTGAAGGTTACCAGCCACAATGTCCTGCCCCTAGCACATGTGATAGGCCCACATACTGAGAGTTATCAACTGTACTCTCTGAAATGACCATTACTGAAGATGAACCTTATATTCACATACTTATTGTTTTGTATTCCATAACTGCCAATGGACTTCAGAACACTGTGTTCTCTAATACATTTACTTTGCCAGCACTGATAAAAGGTTAACAATTAGCTCTTTCTGCACACAGAAAGTCCTTCTGCACACAAGTCCTTGATTTTTTTTAACCAGTGCATGCACAGTTATTCTTACTTACTGAACACAGCAAACATTATAGTAGCTTAAAATCTTCTGAAATTACTTAATAATAAATATAATGAAAATTGTATCAAAACATATAGTATGTGATTAAAAGACATTTTGTTTCTTTTAGGAGCACCACTTATTGTGGTGTGCAAAAATCTTCTGCAATATAGGCCAAGACAGTATCAGCCACTTTATGCTGGCTACTAATGACCCCAATATACTTTCTTTTCCCTGTGAGTGGAAATACTTTCACATTCATACCTTGAGCTCCTGAAATCATTTCACTGTAAACAGATGCTGGAATGACAGGATTTGGCAGGTCCAGGAGATACCTCTTGAGAGCATCTGATAAGATCTGCACATCAGTTTGCTCAAAATCCACTGACGCATCTGAAGAAAAATTCCAGACATATACAATTTAAAAATTTCAGAAGACCTTACAATTGTCATTTCATATTAAACCAGCACAGAAAACCTAACTCTGATTTATGCAGAACAATTTGTAAGAAATCTCTGAAGGCATCTAAATGAGTCTTTGCTGAAAAGTATTAAAGATTGGACCATTCTGGCCCGGCACCATTGGGACCTGAAAGAGGGAGTTTGCCAGACTAGGGGAGATCAATTGCAACCCCTCTCCAGAGCTCTGAGCTCTGCTGGGAGACCACCAGCCTCCCTGCTGATGTCCTATCCTGGCTGCTGCCCCCTGCCACCAGACAGGCTCCACTCCTGGCCCAGGCCATACTCAGAGCTTCCCCTAGCCACTGGACTGGCTCTGCTCTCTGCTCCAGTTGGGCTCCGGATGCCAACTCCTTGCTGCTCGCCCCACCGCCTGGTTCTGTTCCTAGCCATTGGCCCCCAGTCACTGGACTAGCTCTGCTCCCATCCCCAGCTGGGCTCCTGGCAGCCAGACTGGCTCTGCTTCCAGTCAAACTCCCATATGACTTCCACTCCCAGCCGCCAGAGCTCTCTGGTCCAGCCCACAGATGTTGCCAGATCAGAGAGTCCCAGATCAGAGGTGCTCAGTCTGTATTTACAACGTGCAGTGAATTCTCACAGCAGATACCAAAATTGTTCAATATACTGTATTAAGTGACAGGGTTCGGCGCCTTCAATCATTAAGAGATTCTGACTAATAAATGATAAGTTGTAAACGATGCACAGGAGTTAATATCCAATGCAGGAAAATATCCATGTAAATGGTATAAGAACACATAGTAAATGGTATAAAAATACCATGAAAATGGTATAAGAACACAAATTCTCCTACTGAAGAAATGGTTTTGTAAGATGGTGTCTCATGTCCCCTCTACAGGTAATCTACACAGAGACTGGCAATGTACTCTATCTGCTACCTGATAGAATTACTACTGAAAGTGGTAGTGCTATATGTACTGGCAATGAAGGTCCTGAATTCAAATTCTGCAGATGGCCCATAGTGAAGGTTATTATACCCTCACTGGTATTATTTCTGAAGTAAGTACAGTGTTTAAAAACACCTTATTTTCTTTATAAACCAATCTTTTAAATTATATAAAGAAGACCTGGGGTCTACCTACTTTTCAAATGTTACTACAAAAAGTTACACATGATGCTTGTGGCAATATTTGTAATATTGTTATAGGGCTGCAAGTTATTAAGACACCAGGATATTTTTAATGGGTCTGTTTTACATGTAAATATTTTGTGTAAACACTACTATAGTAAGAAGGAATCCACAGTTAGGGATGGGTCCAGATACAGTATTTTTATTGGTAGCTTGATTAGTGAATCAAGTTCCGAACCTACAAACACTTATGTGAATAAACTGAAGCATGTATAGATATATTTGAAGAACTGAGTGCTTGGTTTCATGATCAGCTATCTGAATTTGCACAGTTTCAATGGCTTGTGGTCTGTTAGTGTAATTACGACTTGGGATAAAGTTCAAGAAGTCAAAATCATCATATTACAATTTTAGAAGTGTTTTTACAAGCCTGACAGATTTCCTGTCTGACCTGAAGCTCTCACAAATGTTCCTAAATCCAAAAAGTTCTAAAGGGCCCAATAATTTGGGTTGGAGAATAGGGGACAACAAGGAAATAATTCTTTAAAAAGCACCTTTATTTGATGCAAAAACTCACACTACACTAATCACTAATAATAGCTTTAATTATCTATGCTGGATCAAGTCTGGGTTCCATTGGACATTGGTCCAGCATCTCTAAGAAATATCGCAGACTACTGGAACTAGAGAATTAGTGAGAAAGGGACCTATTTGATGTAGAGCAAGCTATTTGTTGTTGCTGTTGTTGTGAGCTTAATTTTTTGATCACCTTTACTGGTTTACTGGAATAATGTCAGCACTGTTCAAGAAGAATGAAGGACAGTCAGTTCCTCAAAGGTTAAAGCCACATTTTTCAGTTTTCCAACCCAATTAAATTTTGAACTTCCGATGTTAAGCAGTGAGTAAATCATTAACTGTGTAGTCGACAAAAAACTGTCGACTACAGGATTAATCGATAAGGGTTAGCACTGCAAGGACTCAGTCCTGGCTTGAGCGGAGTCCCAGCAACAACCCCCACTGCAGCTCTGCATTATTAGGAGACTGGGAGCTGGCATGTGGGCAGGCTGTCTCAGTTCCACTCGCACTGGGTGCCAACAGCAACCCCCACTGCGGCTGTGCATTAGACACACTTTAAGAGCCGGCGCATGAGCAGGCTGGCTGAATCCTGGCTCGAGGTGGGTCCCGGCAAATACACCCATTGAGGCTCTGTACTAAAAGCACTTTAGGAGCTCAGTTCCCTAATAACGCAGAACTGTAGCAGGGGTAGTTGCCAGGACCCGACTTGAGCTGGAACTGAGCCATCCTGCCTGTGCACTGACTCTCCAGTCCCCTAATAATGCAGGGACCGCAGAAGGGATTGATGCTAGGACCAGTGCAAGCTGGGAGTGAGCCAACCTGTTGGCCAGCCTTCTAAAATATTTACTTGCAGAGCTGAGGGGGGAGGGAGTGGAAATTTTTTATGTTCTTATGTTCTTATGAATTGCATGTAGCCAGTAAAGTTAATAGATAAGCACCCGCTTATCGGTTAATCATTTAATTGACTACTCTATTACATCCCTATTTGACCAAGAATATAGATAAATCCCAGATTTACAGTGGTCTCAGGACACAGGTGGATTTTTCCTAAAAGTATATTTCAGATGTGAAATGCTATATGGATTTTCAATAAATTAAGAGTTTCAAGTATTTGTGGTTTGGAAAGTCAGTATTTAATCTGCGCTGAAGAACAGAATTTCTATTACTAACCCCACAATTGCATACTTTTCTCTCCCATCACTCAAGATGATGCCAGCTAGATTTAAAACATAGTGAACTAAAAAATAATTTCCTCCTCAATTTTTAACCTTTAACTACTTGTAAATTACTAAAATTGAAAGAGTAGAGAAATTACTTCCCTTTTTAAAGTTTGCCTATTTTGTGCCTTTGACACTACCATGTGTGATCAGTTTCACTTCTTAGCCTCATGCAGTGACATGATGCCTTGCACCCTCATGTACTGCTCTGAAAGGGGACATTTATATGCATGCTCTCTCCCACAGCTCACAGAAGCCCGGATAATGCTCAAAAAGCTCTTTCACAATTTGACAGGATGTGGCTCTTCTCCATTAGAGAATTAGGTTTTATTATATTTTTAACAATCACAATTTACCAGTGCTAAAGGAGATAGAGGCACAGGGGTGCTAGAACAATTTGTATGAGGAGGTGCTGAGAGCCACTGAAAAACTGTAAACCCTGAATATCATGGAAACCACTTCATGCCAGGGAGTGCTGCAGCACCCCTAATTCTAGTACCCATGACTGGAGGTGAGAGGACAAATAGCCACATGGGTATCTGCCCACCCCACGAGGGCTACTGCAGGGGCCAGAGAAGAGAGATACCAGGTGCATGTCCCAGGATTTCATTACAGAGAAGGTGGAAAGAGACACAGGAATTGGGGGCACATTTTGTACATGTGAGGTGGAGGAATTCTACTGCGTAAATCCCTGCTCATTTTAGCATCATCATGTAGGTCCTCTTCCTTCAGCAACACCACAGATCCAGGCAGAGAACATGCAACAGAGCCAGAAGCATCTCCTTCAACTCCTTCCCCCAAGTCAAGGAAGCAGCAGGCTGACTCTATTAATGTATGCACAAAACTGTATGCAGCTGTACATGTATAAATAAAATTTAGCCCACAGCATTATTGGGACAGTGCATCTTTATCTTGCTGCTGAATGCAACTCCTTTCCTCTCCCAGAGCCCTGTTTTGTTTTGTTTTTGTCCTCAAAGAGTTAAGTTACTAATATACATTAAAGTGATTATTCTCAGATAAAATACCGGTATAATGAGGGACCTGGAGAAAAATATTTATTCCATGAGACTAGACAAATTAATATTATGGCAAATGCATGAGGTTCAACTTCAAAGCTATTTTTTCAATAATGGAATAAAAACCATACCAACTACATATCAAAATTATAAAGCTTGAATGGAGGGCACAGAAAAAATGTTCAATTTAAATACAAAATCTATTTTTAAGAACAATTGTACCTACCACACTCAAACATTTGTCTTAATTCTGCAATACTGCTTGACCCTTGTATTCTGTACAGCGTTGAACATTCCAGACCTTAAAAACACAATAGATTGGATAAATGAAACAACCTATTTCTATTGTCCTTATTTACAGTATAAGTTAGTATAATTCTTATATATTATGACAAAGAACTGCATGCTATTGTTTTATAGGGCAATAACATACCAAACAGGAAAATATCTCATTCCTGGCATGCATGCCAGCAAACTACTGGGACAGCAGAAACTGCCAGCCAAGAAACAGCAGAAATCCAGCCAATCCCTAACTCTCTCGCCCACCCTCAAACAAGTCACCAAGCTCTAGCTTTAGGAGTCTAACACCAGCAGAAGGAGGAGTGGGTACTAGCCAAGGTAAAGGTCTGCCTGCAGTGGAGCAGAGCTCAGTTCAGTAGTAAACACCTAGACTTTCCCTGCCACTTTACACACCTTTACAGCTAAGGAACAGCTGGCCTAAGCCTTCTAGGAAATACTGCTCCCTTGTGTGTGTCCTATTGCTCCTGTCTCTCCCAAGTGCCTTCATAAAATGAGAAGAGACGGGATGCAAGGAGGAGGCAGAGAAAAGGAAGTAGAAGCAGGTGTCCCACCAAAAGGAAGGGGATGTTCAGGGCCTGCCACCCTAGAAATACAACTTGAGCAAGATGACAATACTGTCTGCCTCAAAGGGAAAGGAACAGTTGAAAAACTGTTTGGAAATACATAATTCATTAAACTATGACAGTGCATGTTACCCAAAGCTGAAGGAGCTATTTTTCCTTTGGGGGCATACTTTACTGTTCTTACCCAAAACCAATCAGTTACTGTTTTCTACATATTCACTTTATTGACTACAGAGATACTGATCACACACTCGTACACGCAGTACACAAGTTGTCAGTGTTAGGTGTTGTTGCAGTTATGTTTTAGCAGTTGCCCTGTATTTGCCCCATTTCAGTGGGGGAGGGAGTGACCCCTATGTATACTTTGTAAAATGCAGACATCCTTCCAAATGAAAGGATAAAATGTAAGATTTAATTTAATGAAATAAAATGTATGATTTTTTCCTCCATATTTTAAATTAAAGAGCATGCCAAGGGATACAGGCTTCATCCAGCGAGGCCTCCTAGAAACAGTGACTGAGGATGTTGCCTACCATTAGTCTATGGCTCTCAGTACTGGCATCAGCAGCCCCAATCCATCCGTTAAACTTTTGTGCCTTCCCAATCCTCAAAGTGTTGATGCTGATTAATAGCCAGCCCACAAATCTTGTGTTGTCCTGCTACGTGGCCTCTAAGAGAGCAGGATACAGTGGGTATCACCTGACCACCTAAGGTTGATGAAGGTGACATCAGGAGAGAAGCTCGAGAAAGATGAGGGTAAGAAGGCAAGAGATGGATAAAGTGTTACTTAAACAGGTGAGGAACAAGAGACTCAGAAGCCAGTAGAAGGGGAGAATGGTATAGGGAAGAAGGTACCAGGGCAGAGAGGGACATCTAGGAGTATGGAAAGGGAGAAAAGTCAAAGGGCATAAAACAAATACTGGCTGATTGAACAGACAGTAGCAACAAAGGACTGTCTCTTCGAGAGGAAATTGCACCTCCCAAAACTTAGCGTTTTGAGCTGTTTTTCTCTGTTCTCTCATAGCAAAGCGTTTCTGCAATTACTCTTGTTGTGTTGGATACTTATAGTATATTATTCAAAACCTGAAATGTTGGGATAATCTCTGTTTTAGCTCTGTGGCAGGTTACTAGGTGTCAAGTGGTGTAAGCTGCATTATTCCTGTGTAACCCAAGTAAATTTTGTTGAGCACATACCTTGACAAGATAAGGCTATGACTAGATTTGCTTGAACACCAACTGAGCAATGTGATACATCACAAACCATTAGTAGGGAAGTTTACAAACTCTAGACCTGATCCTGTGATTCCTGTTCATAAACATAATTAAAACACTGGGAGACTATTCATCAGCATACCTTTATTTTCAATAGCCTCCACTATCTTGATAAGGATTGGTGGAGCAACGTCAGGAGGCAAAAACTGCTCGGTAAGATCTGGAAGTGTAAAAGCTGTTAAAAAAAATCAGATAAAAAACAGTTAAATACAATTTCAGTTTATGAAAGTCATGCAATATAATGCAACTAGTTAATTTTTAAACACTGAACAAATTCATTTTATCAGCTATGAAAGTCCATGTAGACATTTTGCTCATCAGTTCTACATCCAAGGTAGAACACTACACAACTACCTAATTTAAAAAAAAACCTAACCTAAATATCATTGCTATATTTAAACTAAAGATAAACCTCCAGTACATAATTAGCACAATATTAATAAATATTCCCCTAAATTATCTTATTTTTTTTGTCTTCTTTTTTAATTAAGCACAGCCATCCACTTCATGCCATATCGTTCCTCCACGTATTCCAGACCACCACTTCTTGTACTTACATAAATCCATTTTCCAAGATTGAAAAGTGATGATAAACAGTGAAGAAAATACATTTTATGGCACCTTCATTCAGAGAATATCAAAAGGGTTTATAAATCATTAATGAATTTTAAAAATTCCTGGAAAGTAAAATAAAGTATAGAATTCGTACAGAAGCCATATACAATTCTCAATGGTGGATAAAAAATAACACTTTTTTGGACGTAAAATGTTTTCTCCTATGGTGCACCAGATGAGGGAGCTATATATATGTCCTTGGAAATGCTAATCTACTGAATGAAATAGCTTTCTATTGGTATGCCCTCTCTGCAGGAACAATCAACATGTCACATTAATGTGAAAGCTCAAAAACAGTTGCAGTTTAATTTTTATAGGTTCACAATAATGACAACACATGTCCCTTGATGCAGAGACCCTCCTGTTTTGTACAATGATCAATAAACAAAGAAAAATAAGATACTCTAAAAGGAAGCCTTTGCAAAGTGAAGCAAAGCTGCAAACTGATTTATTTAAAGTTAGTTCACACACAATGCAATTTCTTTACTGTAAGAACAAACTGGATAAAAGAATATTCTAGCTCTGTGATAACTGCATTATTGTTTGCCAAAAAGAGTAATTTCAAAGTTTAAAAACAATTTTGTTTAATTTTTTGAAAGCTAGGACGTTTACAGAAAGATATTCAAACTAAACAGCTGCCAGCAACATCTGGCATGATTGACAGATTATGACGGATAAAGACAAATTACTCAGTGGACTGGAAGTTTGAGGTTGCATAGGAACCAGTAATCATGACTTTCTTACATTCAATACTGGCAAACAGAGAACAGTCCCACACACAGTAATATACAAACCTGGTACTCAAAAAGGGCTACTTTTACACTGCTGAAGAATATTATGAACAAAACTTATTGGGAAGAAATATGTAGACAGAATGTGAATGAATATTAAGAATTGTTTCTGAAGAGTTTATTAGATGGCTAAAAAGCCACAATTCTCCAATCAAGGAAAGAACTATTTTGGCAAAAAGCTCATCCTGGTTCAGTGGAGAAGTGAAGACAGCAATTAGAATTAAATAATAATATATAACAAACGGAGAAAGGGAAAACAGATATCCATTGATAGAAATTAGATGTTATGTAGCGTAGAAAATTGATATGAGAGGCTAAAGGTATCAGAGAAAAATTCATGGTTGGAGGGCTAAAGAAATTAGAAGGATTTTTTTAACATATATTAGGAATAAATATCCTAGCAATGGCATAGGCATGAAACAAGGCTCAGTGCTCAAGTTCCAGTCCAGAAGCTCCTTTTTAGGCCAATTAAGAAGGTGGGGCATCATGTGGGGAGCTATAACAGGCCCGGTGAGAAAGAGACCCAGACGAGATAGGTTCAGTCGGGAACAGCAAGAAATATATGAGAGAGAGAGAGATATTCCTGAGAGAGGGCAGCAGAGCAGCAAGATGGTTTTGCTGGCTGGTGTCAGAGAGCCAGGGCTGGATGGTTGTAGCCAGGAGAATTAGGAGAGGGAGATATCTGTTGGCTCTCCACTGGGGCCAAGGGACAGCAAGGGCTGAAGGAGAGGGGAATAGCAGAGGGCTTACCTGCTGGCATCGCCTTACTGGAGAACTGTATCCCAGAGGAACCCTGAAAGGGTCAGGGATAATGTTCCTCTGACAAGGATTCTCCCAGCAGAGAGGCTGTGGGAATTCCCACTGGGAAAAGCAGGACTGCACCCTAGAAGGAAAGGCTGTATTGCTGTCCTGACAGTGGAACAGAGCTCTGATGAAGAGTCCAGGTGTGGCAGAAGACAGAAGTGGCATGTGTGAGGAGGCAACTTGTTTACACGGCCCAATGCTAGATGGAAATAGTTAAAATGTTAATAACGATTCAGAGAAAGTGGCAATGTTTACTAATTGGCTGTATTATGTATTTAGAAAAAAAATATGATGGTATGTTTGAATCACATGAGGATGATGATGTACTTTCCAGTCCAGGATGTTAAGACATCATCTAGGAGGGATAAACATTTTTAAATTAGGAAGCCTAACTAGCTTGCCCCCAAAGTCTTCGAAGAGTTGTCTGAAGTTATCTCTAGCTTGCTAATGTTAATTTTTAATTAATCTTAGACTACCAAGGAATTCCAGAAGACTAAAGTTGTATCACAATTCAAGAAGGCAAGCAGAAAACTAAAGTCCAGTTACTTTGACATCCATCCCAGGCAAAATAATGAAAAAGCTAATAATAGAATCAGCTGATACATGAGGTCCCATTGTGTTGCTATGGCATAAAGAGCCAACACAGTCCTTAGATATACACAAACTGTAGGAATAGTGGATAGAAGGGAGGTAGTTTAACTACTGTTCTTTACAATGCTGGAGGTAGTTCTGGTAGCTACATTTTTAAAAAATGTTGAAAAACTGGGAAAAGTGGGGAAAAAAAGCCATAACAATGATTTGAAGACTGGAGAAAATGACATATGAAGAGACTTAAAGAGTTTCCTCTGTTGAGCTTATCAAGAAGACGATAGAGACATGGTGGCTTGATTGCAGTGGTGCAAGTACCTTCACAGGAAGAAAATACCAGGTACTAATATGATGTTTAATGCAGTAGAAAAAGGCATGTAGGAACCAGATTAGAAACTAGGCACAACTTTTAACAGTGAGAGCAGATAAACGCTGCAACAAACTACCAAAGGAAGTGGTGGAATCTCCATTTCTTGATATCTTCATATCAAGATTGCATATCTTTTTGGAAAATGTTATTTAGCCAGACAAGTAACTGGGCTGAGTGCAGGGGTGGGTGAGTAAAATGTAATGATCTGTATATAGCAGAAGTCAGACGATGATCTAATGGTCACGTCTGGCCTTATAATTTATGTATCTGCCATAATGTATATTTATTCAAAGAATATGACAGTGTCAAACCAAAGGCTCTGCCAAGAAAATCCTCAAATTACAAAATATCAATTGCAAGATATAATTTAACACTACTACTACTATTAATAAACCTCATTCTGATGTTTGGAAAGGCAAAGGCATAAAATCCCTCTGAACATCAAGGTGAGAATATGTTTTAAAAATAGAAAGTACCTTTTCCCATGACACAAGTAACCTTTTGCTTGGTTAGGCAGTTAATTGCATTAATTACTCTCCCACTTTCCACCTGCCAAGTCACAAAATGGCATGTGTTTTGAGCAGAGATGCTCACCTCATTCTTTGAATTAAAGGCAAGATGCAGAGCTATGACAAAACTGAAAGGGGAAGGCAGGGTTAAATGACATCCAGGATGATAGAGGGTTGGAGAGAAAGCAGGAGAGGGAGAGTCCAGATACTGATCTTAATTCACTGTATCCTCTTTGGTTCATACAATAGAAGGAACTTGAAAGCTACACTAGGTCACATTAAGTGAGCAGTGCCTAGAGATGGGGTAGGAAAATATGGCCCACGGGCTGCATGTGGCCCACTAAATATTTTCCTCTGGCCTGCCATGACCTTCCACTGTCCCGCAGCCCAGTGGGAATCGCTCCCAGAAGTGGCCAGCTGCTGTTAGGAAGCATGTTTCTACCTGCCTTTTGGGGCAGGGAGAGGCAGTGGTACTCAGTGCACTGCACCTGCCCCCAGTGCCATCTTCACAATTTCCATTGTCTGGAAACTGACCAATAGGAGCTGCAGGGACAGTGCTTGCAGACATGGGCAATGTGTAGCAACCCACTTTCCCCCTCTCCCCAAGAAGTACACCGATGCAAGCAGGCAGCCTGCTTGCCTGAGTGCTCTCCTGCACCGCCAGCTAGGAGCTGCCTATGATAAGCACCCTCCAGATAGGGCCAGAGCCTGCGCCTGGCACCTTAGCCTCCTGTCCCGGTCAGCACCCATTCCTGGATGCAAACTCCCTCCCAGACTCTGCACCCTCTCCTGCACCCCAATCTCTACTCAGAGCTCCCTCCTGCACACACATTTCATTTCAGACCCCAGAACCCCCTCATTAATATAACAGACCACTTACCAAATATAATATATAATGACCACTTACCAAAATTTTGGAGCAGCCCCCATGCAAAAATGATTGCCCACCCTGGCCTAGATATTCTGATAACGGACACATTGCAAATGCCTACTTAGAAAAATTAAACTGTCTCTAGGAAAAGGGATATCCTTCAACTAATTCCTAACTTGACTTTTATTTGTAAGTTCAATAAAATACTTTGTGTAGTCCAGGCAGACCAAAAATGAAAAAATATGCTTCTGGTGTCTCCAAAGGATTCATGTAATTGGAGGAAGCCACGAGGAAGGCAGAGAAGAATCTCTGAAGACATGTTTTCTTCTCAAAAGGGCAAAGAGAGAGGGACACAAATAGCATCTGCTCTACTCCAATATGGAAAGCTTATTTTCCTTTGCTTTTCATATATATTTTAAACAGGATAAGCAACTGTGAGGAAAAAACCAAAATGCAAATAGATTCTTCGTCATGTCATGCTTCTGGAAACAGAAGCAGAAGTTAGCTCTAGGACCCTGTGATGCTAAAGACTATATGTCAATGTTGTAAAAACCCACCTAAGCACAGAACCACTCGTCTTTAAAAAAAAAAAAAAACAGTCACCCCCAGTCACCCCTCTTCCGTGCCGTCTTTTGACCCTGAAATCTGTCCTGCTAGAACAGAGATGATTTTTCGATGGGACTTATGTTCCCAACTCATTTAGACACTTTTGAAAATTCCACCCAAAACCGTGGACATACAAATCCATCTTTAGTCACTTATGTAGCCAATTTTTCTTCCTTAGGTCCTAGCAGCTGGTGTTCTTCTCAATCAATGAGAAGTGTTGGTGCCTAACACCTTTCAAAACTAGGCCATGTTTTTAAAAAATGAACTCTAGGGAGCCACGTTTAAAAATGTCACTCACTCATACCACTCTCATACACGCCGATGCCTAATTTAAAAGCTATTTAACCTGTGCACAAATCCTCTTTTGACATATCAGTCTTGGATTATAAAGGCTTTAGTGAAAAGAAAGCACTCTCTGAAGTATATATTTGCATATAAATATACACAGAGCACTTTAATCTTGTTTTAAAAAATTAACCCCTCCTTTACTGTTTCTCAAAAGAAAAAGTTTGTTTCAGAGGGAAAAAAAAGAGAGTTGGAGACTTTTGGTTTCATTTTTTCTCCACAGCCACAAATAACATTATTCCATGAAAGAAATTATTATTTTTGCAAGTATTTAGAATGCTTTTGAAACCACAATAATATTGTTTTATAATTCCATAAGTGATAAAATATTTGGAATTCGTGACTATTTGGGCTATAAATCTCCATTTCACAATAATATACAACAGAAATAAAGAGTTTACAACAAGGGCTATAAAATTTTTACAAAAAGATTTTTACAAAACAAAATAATCTTTTAATATGCTAATAAAAGGACAATGCAACTGAACAACAAAGATGCACAAAATTGACTAAATGTCACAATGTAAGTTTAGGTGATACTATTTAAAAATCAATTTTTTAAACAATTCTACAATTTTCTATTCTCTGCTGGTACTTACACTATTCAACATATTTCCTTTATAAAATTCCCATAGCATTATACAGTCAATGGGAGTTTAGAGCATAAACTTTCCACCTTTGGCAAAGTCTGAAAATTATAGACATTTCAAGATGAAAGACCTCAGAAAACACATGTCTGCCAGAATAGAGACTGTACGCTGCTCTTAGAACTAAATGCCAGTTCATAACATTTACACAGAAGAAAGCCAGATTTTGCACAGTGCCCTTCACTTTTAAAGTACTGAAAGGAAATGGCAGCAACTGAATTGGAAAAAGTATGACCAACTCTGGAAAAAGTCTCTGTTTTAACTTCTGAAGCTGTAAAACAAGTACATCCTGCACACGGATTAGATGTTCTAGAGCAAAAGACAGCATACATCAGGAGAGCTTCTGTGGGAAGGAAAAAACCCCTTTAAAGCATGCCATTTTTAGTGAAAGCACAAAGAATCAAACCCTACATGCAGCCTGCATTAAGTACCTGATTTTAAAATTATCTTTTGCTTTGAAGCATGCTGTAGCACAGCACACAGGTTTGGAGAACCAAATCCATTCTTAAGAATCTGAGCAACTTTGTAGATTCCTTTGCTACAATCCAGAATCAGTTTTTCACTTAAAGTAATCATTTCACTTTTTCACAAAACAAATTCTGAAACTTTTTTTGAAAAAAATCCAACTGTCTCCAAACTATGAAAATTCTGAGTTGTTAGATGCTACTAATGCCTTCTGTGCCAGTCATTATGCCTGGGAGTAGTATGTATCTCAGATAGTAGAAAGCCATCTGATGACACATCATAAATGCTGAATTTTCCACTACTTCTATTTTTACCTTGCCACAGTGGTAACCAATCAGATGAAACAGAAGTCAGGATTCCCTCCAATCTGAGAGCTCTTCTCTCACTAATACAGGCAGGCCTGAACAGCTCTAAGGCAACAGCAATGGGTGGGAGACCACAGCATACCTTATGTTTAAGCGCTGCCAACAGCGCTAAAGTGCAAGATGAAACCAGCACACAGCTGCACCTTTTGGAGGAGTTCTCAGTAAAAAGAGATATTTCAGAGTTAGTACCTGGCAAAGCCAAATGGAAATTTAAAGGTGGAATACTGGATCCACACGTTTCTGTGCCAAATCTTTCATTACTTCTGGAAGAAGCATGAAAGTGGATAGAATTAAAAGCCTGCTCTTTAAAATGTAATAAGATACACTTATGGAAAAAAAGTTCATTTACAAGGCTTTCATAGAAGAGATCATACATAAATAACTGAATCTGCATGGGAACCAAAATAATTCCACACATTTTTTTTTGAGATTTTTAGACATGGGTATGTGTAACTGTGAAGACTTAAATTGCATGTGCAAATACCAGAGCGGTGCATGCAAGTCTGATATATGAAAGCGTATAGGTCCTACTATGTTCAGAGCTCGTTGTATTTGTGCAAAAATACCTATTTTGTCCACTCAACTTTATAATTCTTCATATGTATATCATACACACATCATATTTGAGCAAGTAAATCCTGAGGAGCATTATATTTAAATATATAATAGTATATGTGGATTGGGTAATGCTTTCAACACAATTAACTACGAAATTGATTAAGAAGCAATGTATGTCAGGAGCCACTCAGCACATTATTTTCAAACAATAACCTCAAATACAAAGGATGCCCTCAGTATAATTTATTACATTGGAAAAGAACCTCCAGATAATTTAGCACCCATATTAAGTATTGAAAATTGATGGGAAATAAATGATCGTTCTTGGCTGTTTGCACATTTAGTTAAATACAGGAAATAAACAGATATGTACAACTCTGGTAGGGGAAAATGAAAAAAAAAAACATTTTAGCATCCCTATTCCCAAAAGTAGCTTCTGCATTTAAATTTATAATTCATAATGACTGAGTTTAAATCCCTGAGCAGTTTATTATTTAAAAGTTAAATGAGAACACAAATTAGAGATGAGGCAATCTTTGCACACCTGTTAAAGGCAACAAAATAAACTGCTTGGCAGCTTAGAAAACAAATGATCACCACAATCCAACCACAATCAATTAAATAAAACAATCCCATCACCACACTACTTGAACTTGAGATAAACCAGTCTACACATACTTGTGCACAAATCTGGACTCTAAAATACAGAGAAAGTGAGATTCAGGAAGGCAAAAGTGCTATATTTTCTCTACTGATACAAAGGTACAGTTTTACAAAGCCTGATGGGTAAGCACAAAGTAGCTCTAAGTCTTATCCCAAAAACTTCCCTTTTTTCAGACCATCAGTTGGCAGTTTCCATTAACGAGAGAGAGTCTGTATCCTAGTTACTACCTTCAAACTGGCTTTCATCAATTACAGGCAAACATCCTTGGAGACACTGAAACTCTTAATTCATGCAAATGATGTTTTATCATCACAAAATATGGAGGTTACTTACCTGTGACTGAGGGTTCTTCAAAATGTGTGGTCCCTATCTGTATTCTACATATGGGTTTGTTTGCACATCATGTACCTGTTTAGTAAGCAGTTATTTTAAAATAACTATTTTGAAATAAGATATTTTGAAATAACACTGTAGTGCAGACATACCCCTCTGAGTGCTCCAGCCCCAGTCCACGGATGCCAGACCAGGGATGTTGCTGGATGAGGGAAGTCCAGTTTATAGAGGTCCAACCTGTAGTGAGAGACCTAGGGTGTGTCTAGACTACATGCCTCCTTCGACGGAGGCATGTAGATTAGCCAGATCGGAAGAGGGAAATGAAGCCGCGATTAAAATAATCGCGGCTTCATTTAAATTTAAATGGCTGCCCCGATCTGCCGATCAGCTGTTTGTCGGCAGATCGGGGGAGTCTGGACGCGATGCCCCGACAAAGAAGCCTTTCTTCATCGACACAGGTAAGCCTCGTGAAACCAGGTTTACCTGTGTCGATGAAGAAAGGCTTCTTTGTCGGGGCATCGCGTCCAGACTCCCCCGATCTGCCGACAAACAGCTGATCGGCAGATCGGGGCAGCCATTTAAATTTAAATGAAGCCGCAATTATTTTAATCGCGGCTTCATTTCCCTCTTTCGATCTGGCTAATCTACATGCCTCCGTCGAAGGAGGCATGTAGTCTAGACACACCCCAAGGAGCTCAATCTATTTAGCTTAAAGAAAAGGTGGAGAGTGACTTGATTATAGTCTGTAGGTACTTTACTAATGGGCTCTTCAATCTAACAGAGAAAGGTGCAACATGATCCAATGGCTGGAAACTGAAGCTAGACAAATGCAGACTGGAAATAAGGAGTAAATTTTTAACTGTGAAAATAACTAATTGTTTGAACAAAGATTCTCCATCTCTGGCAATTTTTAAAATCAAGATTGACTATTTTTCTAAAAGGTATTTTCTAGGGATGTTAAAATGTGTTTATTAAGGTAAATGTATAACCGATGAAATTTTCATCGGCTACAGTTTATATGCTGGGGGAAAGGGAGAGCTCCCAGGAGCTGTGCATATGGGGAGCTGGTATGTGCAGGAGCTAGCTTAAAAAACAGCTCTCTGTGAATACTGGCTCCTGGCTGCTTCCACAATCGGGGAGGGGCTGCGTGTAACCATGGATGTTAACCAACAAGCCCAGGTTCATCGGTTAACTGTGTACACGTTTGAACTTTCACATCCCTAGTATGTTCTAGTAATTGTGTTAAGAAAGATCTATGTGAGTTTAGACTACATGGTCAAAAAGGTCCCTTTTGGCCTTGGAAACTATGATCACAAGTTCGCTTCAGAATTAGTAATGTTAAGGAATGCAATGGTATTAGACAAAGGGGAAAGCAAGGCAGGGTCTTTTAACCAAAGCTTTAACTGGATTATATATATAAAGAAAGAAGTTGTGGGTAGAGAGAGAGACTAAGTAACAATGCACAGTCTGTCATAAATTAGTCAAGTATTGTAACTGCGAACAGAGAGTCAAGCTGTTGGGAGGGAAGAAGGAGGCTCTTCCTTAAGGCCTTCATTATCCAAGAAGGCTAGGTTGGCTATGTAAGGGTGAAAGTGCCGCACAGCACAGGAGAGAGATCTGTTCAGGCCTCTGCAGCCTATTAGAACAGAGCTATCCAGCACTTCATTAAGAAGATACTTTAAAAGTCAACATGGTTCCTGGAAAAAAGAGAGGGCTCAAGCATCTCTAATCTTGACATGTGTGATTGCAGGTGGCTTAATAGGCCTGTCTACTATATTTGGCTTTTTATTTTTAACTGATGTTGTCAACCTGGCACATGGTACAGACTCAGGTCACCCCGAAAACCTTGGCAGTCTGGGAGAAATGTAGCATGTCTCTGAGCTAGACACAGAAGCAATTTGGCCTACCTAGGGTTGTCAGGTGTCCAGTTTTGAACCGGACAGTCCAGTATTTGAGCTTTCTGTTCGGGAAACAGATTGAGAAAATATAATTGAGAAAATATAAATGTCTGGTATTTTCTAAATAAGACATAATATAATGTCGATTTTGATGTAATGTCAAGTGTGTCCAGGTTTCAACAAAAATACATCTGGCAACCCTATGCCTATCTGGTCTAAAACTAATGGGAGACTCATTTTTGTCTGAGCAGAGGGGTTTGCTAGTCAAGATTTATCCACCTGTGAGCAGTCCCAAAGTCACGAGCAATTCTAACAGGAAAAGGAATGGGAGAAAGAAACAATGCCATTCACCTGATGTGAGGCAAAGTACAAATGGGAAGCTTGGGGATTATGCCTAGAGTCACATCAGAAATTTCTTCATGCTATGTTGCTAATTAAAGATTTATTTCAAAGTTGGCCCCTAGTACAATCAAAACAAGGGGCTGTGATTATGATTTGGAAGATGAGGATGACAATACCATTTAGATGTTCCTTTTCAATGCTACTGCAGAATATTTAGCCACATTTAGAGGATTTTTATTGGTAGGAGTATTTACCAAAGCAGCCCATGTCAGGCCTCTCCTTTCCCAAATGGAAGGAAGAGAGAGCAAATTGACCCAGCATTACCTTTCCTATGACTTCTCTCTCAACAATGCCAATGACGTATGATACAGAACATTCTGTTACATATCTTTGTTTTTTAAGAAAAATGTTAATAAAAAAAACCCCAACCTATTTTGATCCTACACCAGTGCATAGAATAATGGCAAGAACTCCTCTTGCCATTATTCTATGCACTGGTGTAGGATCAAAAACTTTTTTGTTCTTTCCTAAGAGGGACTGGGAAGTCAAGGGGAGGGTCAACCTTATTAACCTGAATATCTGAACGTCAATCAATCCATAACGTTGCTCAGAATGCTTAGTGAACATCTGTAGAATTCCATAAATGAGATAAGTACTTCTGACAAAAATATTCAAGTCAAAAAGGTAACCTGCAAAAATATTTTTGCATGGTGGTTGAGACACAGTAATTTGCTTGCTACAGTAATGCCTATAAATGCACATAAACACACAAAACCCCAACAATATAGCAGATTTTCAAATGGGTAAATACAAGTACAATCCAATTGGACCATCCATCTGATCAACAAAATATATGAGAGACATAGCAAAAACTGAATGTACCCTCTTTTTTACCCTGTCTACTCATTACAAAGGGAAATAAGTTTTACAAGTCAGTCATACACTCACTTGTAGAAATTAATGTGATAAGTGAGCTGAGTCACATACTTTGCCTGGATCTTTTCAGGCCATACCAGTACAGCTATGCAATCAAAGATCTGGTTAAGCAAATGTCAAGTTTCATGTGATGGGTGGAGGGCATGAGGTGAGAGAAAGAGAACGATCCCTGATGCAGTCAGTACGTACAACACTGAACAATCGACTTGGGGCAAAGTGTGTGGGAGGGGGCGGGGAGGCGCTTAAAGAGGTAGTGCAAGGGTGAAAGTTAGCTTGTTATAAAAATAATGTAGTAGTCACTGCTAAGCTGAGTGATAGGCTGCAGAATTACACAGACCAATTTTCTGAGCTGGCATAGTAAGTCATATGTTACTATATATTGATCTTCTGACCATCCCATCTCCCAAAAAAGAGAGGAAGGCAAAGAAAGGGATCACTATTTATCTGTCTTCCTCCCACAGGTACATTTTTGCGTCAGACAATGCAGCATGCTAGAGCTCCAGAACTACTCATGGAAAAATCCCGCCATAACAAACTTTGGGGGGTGGGAGGGAAGCATCTGACAAAAAAGCTTGGTGTAAATGTGCAACAAAATACATTTTAGTGACACTGTGCCATTGGCTTACAGCCAATAGGTGATATTTTTAGGATACTATTTTCCTTCATTAAGAATACTTACAAGCTACAAATAGGTTCTGCACCTATTAATTTAATGTTTCGTAAAGCCCTGTTTCTGTCATCTGTTGAAAAGGAAGTGATATTGTCTATGGTGGGGAGGAGTCGTGTACATAATGTTCTATCAGATTAGGCCTCAGTAACTTTATGAATTATGAGCTGTCATCCACTTTTTCATCTGCTATAGAGTATACTTCTTAGAAATAGGCGCTATAAATAATCCAACAGATGTTTTTTGTTGGCTTCAATTGGAGCATAGATAATTTTTTAAAAGCAGCACCCTGAAGTTAAGAGTACATTATAAAGACTGTATTCTGCTTCCCCCTATGGGTCAATTTTTGCAGTTTTCCTTAAATGTCCGATTGTATATACCTAAGTAAGGTTGTAGCCGTGTTGATCTCTCTCACCCATAGAAGCTCACCCAATAATATTGACTTATCTATCTTGTCTTTCTAATTGCATTTAGTTATTGAAATCAGTATGTTATATTATTAATCGGCACCCTTCTACAAAAATACATGTACATAATACAATTAAAGAAAAAAGAAGTCTCATTCTGGAAGGGTGGGGTTGGGTAACACATAGAAAGCTAACAAGAAAGTAACCAGATCTACAAAACATATAGTCCATCACAAAGCTGTATATGTTGTTTGTATGAAATTTTAATCTGTATTGTAAAAAGCATAAAAATGGGTGAAGAAAGTTAAATGAAAAAAACAGTTGTCAATCAAAACTGAAGTGCAACAAGGAGAAACACTAAAATAAAAATTAATTCCTGCTTTTACCTCACTCTGGTTTTCAAACTACTTGTCTGACTTCAAGGATGGGAAAGCACCCAGGAAGAGCTGGGAAGAACAGGAACAACCTCTAACAGGACATTTTCAACCCTACAATGGGAGCAGAATTGGGCTCAGGATGTATACTACCGCCTGTCTGGATCAAAGGTGGGTCTTATCCTTTCATTCCTATTGTTAGGAGCATGTATGTATCAAACTGGAAGCTCAGTAGTTCACACACTTTTCTAACTGATACTGCAGCATGAGCCAATGCACATTTCCATCTAGGTTAGTATATCACGTCCCTCCCCCTAAGTATCCGAGTAACTCTGCAAGAGCACAGTACTGTATATACTAAGCCTTTCCCGAGTCAATCTTTTATTTAAATGACTAAATCGGGAGCACTGCTCTCTAAGCTAAAGCAGCCCACATGATCACCAGGGTGAAAATGTATCCCATATTTTGTGGAGGACTGTCTGGTGGCCTCCCCACTCCTTTGATTTGTTTTATTAATTATTAATTATTATTTATTTATACAGAAGCTTCCTTCTTCAGTTGCTGTTGTCATGTGCATGTTCTGAGGCATACTCTCCCCTTCTCTTTCTTGTTGAGGGCAGTTCCCGAATTACAGCAGTGCTGTGCCCCTCGGTGTGAGTAATCCTATCTAACTTCCTTCACAGCAAGCACTGTGGTTAAGAACTTTAGTGCAGCAGAGTGGCTATAATTTAATGTTCCTGCCTGTAGCAGTGGTTTCATAGCTAAAAGAAGGCGGGGGGAGGGAAGGTGCTTCCCTGAATATTAGAGTGGATAGGGTGTAAGGATAGGGTGTAAGCACTACCGGTGTGTTGTAGTGAGGGCAATGTCTTGTGATCTACTGCCCAGATCCTAACAAATGTATAGTGCACCAATCCCGAACCAAAGCACTACTGTGGAAGACACAATTTAATCCCTGGCCTAATGATCTTACAGTTAAGTGTCTGCCCTGTCAGAACATTAGCAGTACTTAAATTTATTACCGTGCAACTATTTCCAACACTACTTCTGCATTTCATAGTCCCATTTAAAAATATACTGCTCAACTTTAATAAGTCTCAGTAGGGTAGCTGGTTTAGTTTCTAAAGTGCCACAGAACTACTCATTTTTTTAAAACGTTAATAAAAACATACTTTATTTTAAACATACCAGGTGCAGAGAGAGAATACCATTTTAGTTATCTACATAGGAGTTCACATATCTTACTATACACTTTAGAAACTTTGTGTGTGTGTCTGTCTGTCCATCTGCTCAAGAACTCCTCTTAAATGGTAAGATCTAGGATCACCAAATTTATCATAAGCAAGGTAATGGTTTGGTTGTGCCAGAACAATGGGATGTGCCTGGAATCTGACTGGGAGCGGTCTGAGGTCTGATAGCAGGAACAATTATGCTCTTAAATGATCATATGGGCAGCAAACACTGGCGACAGTTATACTGCAGAGCGATCACAAGGGAGTGGCCACACATATAATAGAGTGGCCACCTGGTGACAGGGCTCTGCATGTTGCCATCCACTGGTTATGAGTAAATGGTCCCCTCATCACAAAGCTGTAACCCAACCCCCTACCCCATCCTTGGTCTTAACACCGGACCCCAGGGAAGAGCCCTATCACCACGGCCCGCCTGGGGAGCAGCCACCAACCAGGCAGTGGAGTTGCTGCCAGCTCGGGCAGCACAACCCCTGCTACCACAGCTTCTCAGGGCACCAACCACCAGCTGTTGGCTGGGCAGTGCAGTTAGTCACCCCAACCAGCCTGGGGAAGAAGCTGCTGGCCATTCGGCCTGGACAAGTAGCCACCAGCTGGCCTTGGGCTGCCTTGAGCCCTCTTCCCCCCGAACCTCCTCTACCCTGTGCCCTGACTCCAGCATCCCCACACGCTACTCTAAACCCCACCCCCTATAGTTCCTAACCTCTTTTCCAGACTCCTGCATCCTACACTTCCCAAGCCCTTGACCTGAGCCTCCACAAGGACCCCACAACCAAGTTATGAACATATTGAAGGGACTGTTAGGAGCAGCATGGCTCCCTCTGGTTGACATGTGGGATGCAACAAAAACAAATGACTCTCACACACAAGAATATCCCACCATAAAAGAACATTAAGATTGTCAAGCTAAGCACTCAGAAGTGAGGAAATACCAGAATTAGGGTTGCCTGTGAAACCTTAATTTGCCCACTTTGTGCACATATGCATTATAATAAGCCTTTAATTACATAGGCTATTTCCCCCCACGGGATCCCTGCCTCCTTCATAGCATAGAAAGGAGAGTGCTCTGGGGATCAAATGGGGCTAAGAAGCAGAAGAGACTGTTTTCTTGGGTTTAATTCAGGTTCTGGAAAAGGAGTATTCTCTAGTGGGCTCAGACCCTTCTGCATCTGTGCCCTTTCAAGCCTATCTTGTTAGGCCTGACATTCCTCCACACAGCTCTTCACACTGGAGGTGTTGGGAGAACTTTGTTGTATAATTTGTTTTGGATCTCTATTTTTAGCCATACCCTGGTAAGTGGGGAAATACTAGCTCTCTTGTTTGTAGAGATTGCGAATGCTGTTCTAAGAGAGGGAACTTTAGTTTGAACTTTAGAAGCTACCGCAAAGTAGTTGAGTACATGCATGCATCTGATGAAGTGGTTTTTAACTCATAAAATATGCACAAGCAAATCATTAGTCAGTAGTAAGGAGGTGAAAAGCCTAGAACAATTGATGCTACAGATAAGTGATTCAATACACTTTTTTTTTTTTTTTAAATCAGACTTGTTTTAAAGTAAGCTTGTTCTGAAACCTGCTCAGTTACACAGATGTGTAACAATGCTATCTGGACAAAGTAGCAAATAGGGATAGTGATATGATATAAAATAAAATTGCAACTGAACTTTGATTCTGTGACTAGATCTTCAACTTTAAGATTACCATTTAATCTTGAGTATAATGTACACTTTGTTTCCGAGTTTTTTTGGGTCAAAGTCGGGGTGCACATTATATATAGTAGTTATTGTTTAATGTTTTATTTTGGAAGTTCCGTGTCAGAAGACAACCTCCGCTATGCCAACGCCACACTAAGACAGAAGTAACCTTGAAATTAACATCAACTGAATTGGCAGAGATTCCTAGAATGCTTTAAAATATTTTAAAACAATAAATAATATGAAATGTATGTCTTACTTGTTGTATGAAATAGTTTGTAGTTAATTAATTGCTGACATTTATGAAAATAAGTTATAAACATTACTAAAATCAACTGAATTTAAAGGTAATAGAGCATCGAAACGCTGCGTAGTCTATAGTCGTACGCTCACGTGCAATCAAGCGGCAATACAAAAAGGCAGGAAATACGACGCGCCGGTATACCATAGACTTGCAATATAATAGACTATATTTAACGACGCCTTCGTATCTATGACGACGGGTATCATAAAATACATGTACAATAGGAAGTCGGGGTGCGCATTATATATAGGAGTATAGATTTTTTCATATGATAAAATTCAAAAGTCAGTTAAACAGTGCATTATAAATCGGTGCGCATTATATTTGAGATTTTACGGGTAAATATTGCTACAGTGCTTTAATAGTTTGCCGCAAATTCCTTGGCTTTAAGGTCCTCATCAGAGTCATCGAGTTTAAGGACAGGAGGGACTACCTGCTTGATGTACATTTTTTCAAGAGACTTTTTTTAAATGACTCTGTTTATTCAATAATTTGAGTGAAAATATACAACTTTGAGGCAATAAAGTTTTGTTCAGAAAGAAGATTTTTTTTAATGAAATGACTGTGCACGGATGTGGAAGTGAAGGGGGAAAAAATCAAATCACTGTCATGGCATCCAACCAGGTGAATTAGGGAAGTAGGACAAAATCTTCACCATTGCAGTAGAAAAGTACTATGTGCTTGTTGAGTTTGAAATGTTAAATTGTTTAGATTTGGAAGATTTACATACAAATCCTGGCAGAAGCTTATGACAGACAAAAGCCAAAAGAACTACTTCATCTTGGGAATTATGGAAAGCATTTATAAGTATTCTTCCAGAGGAATGAGAAAGCTAAAAATAATGAGTGTGCAAGTCACCCACCAACAAAAATTAACAATGGCAACAAAATTCCAGCATTAGGATGATTTTCTTTATTCTGCAAGTCAATATGTTTCACCTCAGGTCTCTTTTTCTTCCGTACCCTGAAAGGCAAGGGGAATTGCAGCTCTTACTCTAGGAATCTGAAATAACAGAACAATGCTGAAAGTATGATGGCAAATCTGCTAAATGTGAAATAAATGTTTATTAATCCATATTACCGTGAACTCACAGTAAACGAAATCTATGCTTATTATACCTTAGAGTCATTTAACTACGGTTTGATGTCTCATTAATACATTACTGGTAAGGAACAACAGAAGTCCGTATTGGAGACTTCCGTAAGTCAGATTGTCTCAAATTCACAAACAAGCTGTAGAACAGCTATGGCAAATTTAATCTACACTATTAAAAAAGGAGAGGTGTCCATCACGCCATCCGTCACACAGAACATTTGAGAAGACTTGAAAGTTTCTAGGGAGAGGCAGGCCTTCAGTCCCACCCTTGCAGCCCCACCCCCACCATAGGGAGGAGAGGAGTGTATTGCCTGTGCGCATACCCCTTCCCCCTCTCAGCACAGGGAAGGGAAAAGCATGCACCCGCCCCAGCATCCCCGGAGCAGCAGGGAGGGAACAGGCTATACAGCCCCAACCCCAACTCCAACCCCACCCCCATGAGCAGTGGGGAGGGAGGAGTCCCCATAGCCCAAGCTAGCCCATGCCTTCCCACTCCTGGGAACAGCAGGGAGAGAGGTGGCCATGTGCACATCTACTATCACAACGGGATGGGTAATGCTCGTAATTATAGCATTTTATTTAAGATGCAGAAGGTGATTCTTATTCTGGCTATAAGAAGACGCTTGAACACTTCTCCCCCTGCCCCCAGCCACTTAAGATTCCTTTATGCACCAGTATCAGGGTATGTCTGCACTGCAATTAAGAGTCCGTGACTGGCCTTTACCAGCTGAATTAGGCTCACGTTGCTTGGGCTAAGGCACTGTTTAACTGACATTCAGTCTCAGGCTGAGGCCCTAGCTCTAAAATCCTGCAAGTTGGTAGGGTCCCAGAGCTCAGAGCAATTAAATCAGAGTCTCTTAGCCTGAGACTCTTAACCTGAGTCAAATGGCACAGGCCAGCTGTGAGTTTTTAACTGCAGTGCAGACATATGTTTGGTTTCTCATTTTAATGTGCTTCACATTCATCACATACCAAGCAAGGTGCTGTCCAAATGTCCTTCTGAAGAACAGGAAGTACTGGCAGGTATTACGCAGAAGTTCAAAGTAATATACGCTAGTGCCTTCACAATCCATTGTAAATTTGTTCAGACTTTATTGTCTGAGTGACTTCTAGGAGCTTGTCTTTTTTATTCAGGGCTTATTTGCTAAGTTAGCAATTAGTCTAACTCAGAGCAGTAAGTCTCTGAACTGTACTACCCATTTAATCTAAACTGGGACAACAACAACTTGTCTTTCTCTCCATGATGCAGAGCAGTGCACAGTGTAAACACTCAAACAAAAAAAAGTCTTATTTTTTGGTAAGAGAAAGAAGATGGAGAACTGGAAAGTTCAGCCAGGTTGGAGCTAGTGAAAATCTGGAAGTTACACTAATATCAGCTAAAGCATTAATGTCTATGCCCATGGGTGAAATCCTGACCATATTGAATTTTTCCATAGATTTTAATGAGGCCAAAATATTACCCTGTATGTTTTGGTGGTGGTAAGTTGAAGAGACAAGGGAAATAGCATGCAGATGTTTTCTCTTTAAGGAAATCCAAGTTTAATTTTAACCAACTGAGCTGCTGGGACAGGGTTTGACTTCCACTTCATGCAACACTGATGTGATCAATGGGATTGCATTGGGATATAAATTGAGACAGGATTTGGCTCCCTAGAGTAATGTAGTATGTTAAAGATCAGATTATAAATCAAACATAACCGCTGTGTCTACACTGGCGCGATCTCGAACAAAAGCGGCCGCTCTTGCACAAAAACTTGCTGCCTGTCTACACTGGCCGTGTGTTCTTGCGCAAGTAAACTGACGTTCTAATGTATGAAATCAGGGCTTCTTGCACCAGAACTCTGACGCTCCCGCCCAGGAATAAGCCCTTTTGCACAACTGTTCTTGCACAAGAGGCCAGTGTAGACAGGCAACATGAATTTCTTGCACTAGACAGCCCTATGGTTAAAATGGCTATCAGAGCTTTCTTGCGCAAGACAGTGTCTACACTGGTATGGATGCTCTTGCGCAAAAGCACATGCCAGTGTAGACGCTCTCTTCTGGAAGAGTTTTTGCACAAGAACTCTTCCGCAAAAGAGTTCTTGCACAAGAAGTTGCCAGTGTAGACGTAGCCAACATGCGAAGCAAAAAGCAGCATGTCCAATAGAGAGAGTGCGATAGAATATTTCATTCTCCTTTCAACCACTTATGAACACAAATGAGCCTGGTGGTGCTTAAAGGTGGCTGTGCTTTAAAAAACACCACCACCACCAACACCACATGTATTTAATTAGAAACTGAAGCGGTGTCCCCTGCAAAGTTGATCGCAAATGTTTGAATCAGCGTCATTGCTACAGAGAGGAGGTAGGGGGCACGGCTTCTCACTGTTACTCCTACATTGCTAGGATAGGTGTTACTGGGATAGGGAAGCACTCTGAGCATCTGTTGTCCTTTTCCTGCTGCAGCTTCTCCGCTAGACACCTGCCATGTTATAAGTCTGAGCAGAGGGAATAGCTACTGTGCATCCTTACCAAGCTGCGAGAATCTTAGAAGAGCAGAATAGGAGCTTGAGTCAACTGGCTCTGTCTGAGCCTATGGGAGCACTAAGCGTACAACTCAGTATGACAAAAAATACAAAATCTGCCATATATTTGTTAAAAGTATTCAAAGTGAAAGGCAAGGTCCTTCCCCATCTCCATAGATCATTCTGCAAAATGTGACAGCTGTCTCTCCCCTTAAGTTACCCACTATCTTGACAAGCCCACTTGTCTCTTCAAAACATTTTGTTTTTAAAAGTAACCTCTCCAGCTAATTCATAGAGAAAGGGAAAAATATTCTAGCTGTGCCCTTCAAATATATGATTAATGACTAGTAAAATATCCACAGTTGCACAAGCTATGATAAAATTGTACACGAAAAGGTCTTCCAGCTATGACTCATCAAGATTCAGCCATAAAATGGGTGGAGGTTTGCTGAGCTGAGAAGCTTCTGGCTAGAGAGAGCTTGCTTTCTTCTATGCTGGCTAGTGAGGGCTTGGAACTGGCTGCCCTTACGTTAAGAGACCAGACACTTTCTACTTGTTTTTTGCTACCCTGTGAAAAATGGAACATTTTTTCTTTTGCTATTATGCTCAAAAGGAAATCCCTTGGTTTTCTTCTTGCCAAAAGACAGAACCAGAGTTGCCTTTTTGATGACCCTGCTAAAAGGGGACCTTCAATTTTCCCAACTTACAATGAGGAATAAAGATAGTTGCTTATTTGGACCCTGCTGAGGCAGGAATAGAACTTCCTTCTTGCTTGCCAAAAGGGGAATCCTGTAGAACTGTTTCCTGCCCAAAGAAGAGGAAGAACCTATCTTAAGTAGACTTCGTTTTGATTTAATGGGCTAATAATCCCCTATTCCTGATGATGCTATAGATGTTCCCATGCAGCTCCAGAACACTGTACAGGCAGTCCCCTACTTACGCGGATCCGACTAATGTCGGATCCGCAGATACGAACGGGGCTGCCACAGAGTACACGGACTGCGGGACCTCGCGGTCCTGCCGCCCGTGTACTCTGGGGCTTTCTCTGCGTCTCCCTGGTCTGCAGACCAGGAAGACGCAGAGCAAAGCCGCGGAGGGGCTCGGGCAGCGGGGCAGCCCTGCTGCCCGAGCCCCGCCCCCCACCCCCCCACTCCCCCCGCGCTGCTTTGCAAAGCCACGGGGAAGCCGGCGGCGGGGCAGCCCAGGTGCGCCTGAGGTGCCCCGCTGCCCGAGGCCCCCCCCCCCGCAGCTTTGCAAAACCGCGGGGAAGCCGGCAGCGGAGCAGTCCAGGCGCGCCTGGGCTGCCTCGCTGCCCGAGCTCCCCCCCCCCCCAGCTTTGCAAAACCGCGGGAGGGGGGCTCGGGCAGCGAGGCAGCCCAGGCGCGCCTGGACTGCTCCACTGCTGGCTTCCCCGCGGCTTTGCAAAGCCGAGGGGGGGGACTCGGGCAGCGGGGCACCTCAGGCGCGCCTGGACTGCTCCGCTGCCGGCTTCCCCGCAGTTTTGCAAAGCCGTGGGGGAAGCCGGCAGCGGGACAGCCCAGCCACCCCGCGGCTGTCCCGCTGCCGGTGTCCTCAGAGGCTTTGCTCCCCGTCTCCCTGGTCTGCTGGTCTCCAGCAGATCAGGGAGACTGGGAGCAAAGCCGTGGAGGACCCAGGCGGCGGGACCGCAGTGCGTCTCGGTCCGCCGCCCGTGTCTTCCTGGTCTGCTGGGGTGGGGGGGGGGCGCAGCTAGTACGCCCCCTCCCCCCCCCCCCAGCAGACTAGGCTTTTCTCCGGACGCCTGTGGCAGAGCAGCTGGGGTGCTGCCGGTTGGTCCCGCAGCGCCGCTCTGGGCGCTACTGGTCCAACCCAGCAGCACCCCAGCTGCTCTGGTCCTGATTCAGCCGCTGCTGGTCAGTTTCAGCAGCGGCTGAATCAGGACACCTGGGGCAGAGCAGATGGGGTGCTGCTGGGTTGGTCCAGTAGTGCCGAGGAGCAGCGTTACTGGAGCAACCCAGCAGCACCCCAGCTGCTCTGCCCCAGGCGTCCTGATTTAGCCGCTGCTGAAACTGACCAGCGCTGACTACAGGAAGCCCGAGGCAGAGTTGCTCTGCCCCGGGCTTCCTGGAATCAGCTGCTGATCAGTTTCAGCAGCAGCTGACTTGGGGATGCTTGGGGTTCTTAAGTTGATTCTGTATGTAAGTCAGAACTGGCGGTCAGTTTCAGCAGCGGCTGAATCTGGACGCCAGTTCCGACTTACATACAAATTCAACTTAAGAACAAACCTACAGTCCCTATCTTGTACGTAACCCGGGGACTGCCTGTAATGCTTATCCATGTCCATTTAATTTCACCTTACTGGATCTGAATGCGCCACTAGAACTAACTTGCTTTAAATTTTAGAAACTTAATATATAATATTATAATGGAGATTGCCTATCTCCTAGAACTCGAAGGGACCTTGAAAGGTGATTGAGTCCAGTCCCCTGCCTTCACAGCAGGACCAAATACCATCCCTGACAAATTTTTGCCTCCACAAGGATTGAACTCACAACCCTGGGTTTAGCAGGCCAATGCTCAAACCACTGAGCTATCCCTCTCCCTTTTCTATAAAGTTGTATGAAGATGATCTAGTTTAAAGCTGTTGATGCTTCAAATAGCCACATATTACAACCAAAGTACCTTTTCCGCATATTACAAACAACAAAGCTGTAGTTCTTTCAGGATTCAAGTCACTTTTTGTAACATAGTACCTTGCCTCCTCACAAAAATGGGGGAGGGAATTGTTCTAGTATTTCATTCTAAACTTACTATTTATTGACTGTCTCAGTGAGGTCACAAGAAGGAACTCACAGCCTTGTTTTTAAAGCCTGGATTTCCTATATCAAGAAAATTAGATTATTTCTCAGAGGAGTCATCTAGCTCTTTTGCTTCTTTTCTCTCACACTGCAGTCAGCTTTGCACATCATCTCTACAACACCTAAATCAGAGACAAAGCCTAAGGCAGGTATGCAGGACTGTTTGTTAAGGTTGCAGGTTAATATAACATCGCACATTATGGTTTGTACTTAGTGGGAAAATAATGGCGGTATTCATGACATTTAGCTAAGAGAGCATAGTGAAAGAGAATACTATGTTCTTGCCTACACTATGTGAAGTTGTTGCAAAGTTTTATAGGAGCAGACCAGAATGAGAAAATGCTAGGTAAAAGGTGGAGATACAGAAATTCACCTTGTTTGGCATCTCTCTCCAAGTCAGCCTAAGAGGGAATCAAGCCGGTTTTAACCTGGTGTGTTGGAATAGGTTACCAATTTACCTGTATAAATTTAAGACTTATTGGGAGTTGTCATTATCACGTCTTACGAACCAATACAAGAGAACAAAACTTACAAGATGTTCCAGCGTCCATTTAAGTCAACGATGGCCTTTCCACTGATTGCAGTGGGTTTGAATCAGGCCCAAAATAAGTTTACTCTTCGTTTATTCTTACAGAAGAGAAGAACACATAGGCTTCTTTGCAGTCTCCAACAAGTAGTAATATCATATTAATAGTTAGTAGAAAAGAGAGTTCTAGATTTTCCAATATATTAACTTGATCTTGAAATAAAGTTTCATTGTTTAATGCTGAACTGCTATTATCTCTAACAATAAAACAGACTGGAACCATATTTAATTATACTTTTCCCTGTTCACTTTATAGAATCATAGAATACTAGGACTGGAAGGGACCTCGAGAGGTCAGAGTCCAGTCCCCTGCCCCCATGGCAGGACCAAATACTGTCTAGACCTGTGTTTCCCAAATGGTGTTCCGTGGATCTCTGGGGGTTCCGCGAAGTAAAAAGAAGAGTTCCTTGAGAAAATTCCATTACAATAGCATTGTATGATTTTAAAAATAATAATAATTAATATTATGTGATTTTTGTTTTTAAATATGTGCAATTCAACATTTAGTTTCTCATAACCTTGTTTAGCATTTGTTTATTATTATCCTTACTTATTTGTGGTCTACTTTTTCAGCTCCATATATTAGACTGTTATTAAGGGTTCCGCAAAATTATTTCGAGTTTAAAAGGGTTCCGTGGCTAAATAAAATTGGGAAACACTGGTCTAGACTATTCCTGATAGACATTTATCTAACCTAACTCTTAAATATATCTAGAGATGGGGATTCCACAACCTCCCTGGGCAATTTATTCCAGTGTTTGACTACCTTGACAGTTAGGAACTTTTTCCTAATGTCCAACCTAAACCTCCCTTGCTGCAGTTTAAACCCATTGTTTTTTGTTCTATCCTCAGAAGCCAAAGTGAACATGTTTTCTCCCTCCTCATTATGACACCCTTTTAGATACCTGAAAACGGCTATCATGTCTTCTCTTTTCTAAACTAACCAAACCCAATTCTTTCAGACTTTCTTCATAGGTCATGTTCTCTAGACCTTTAATCATTCTTGTTACTGAACTGCTTCCCCATGCTCTAAACACACTTTCCCTCCGTCCACAGAATATGGTTCATTTTTTTTTTCTTTTTGGTATTCCATAATTTTGCCAGCAGACAAGCTTTGCTTTTAATAAGTAGATTTGCCAATTTAAACACCAGTCTCCTAGAGCAATCAAATAATGAAACACACATGTATGTACTCGCACGTAATCTGTCCAATGTCTTTACAGCCTAACACAAGGATTCCTATAATTTTATAAGAATGTATATTCAAACTCCCTTGGTTTTCAAAAGTGGAAATACTGGGGTTTTCCATGAGTCCTGGGTCCATGCTGTCCCTTGTCTCCACCCCTACCCCTCAGACATTTTCATTTGCATGTACCCTTTCTTTACACATGTCAAAGATCCAGGAATGACAGCTAGTTGAATTCCACAAACACCTCAAAAACAGAATATGCACATAGTACTTTCCTGTGCCTTGTGCCTGCAGGGATCAGGTGTCACCAGTCCCATTTCTCACTCAACAGCCAGAAGCGTGGGAGTCATTCCCAGGGAGGAATTGTTCAGGAGCAGGGTGACCTCCCCAACAGCCAGTCTTCTTCCTTGCAGTTCAGGGGGCAGGGGAGGATTAAAGCCTCCTGGGCACCTGATCAAGTGTCACCAGTCCCATAGCTATGAGGGAGCCCTCTGCAGCTCAGCTGTCACAGCCCTGCTCCTGCAACACTGGGGCTGCAGAGGAGGGCTTGGTGCAGTCACAGGGCTGGCGACACCAATCCCTGGTGGCATAAAGTGCAGGGAAGGTTAGATTTCTAGCACTGAAGAGCAGAGGAGAGAGAGAGGGTGTGCTAAGAATGGCCATACTGGGCCAGACCAAAGATCCATCTAGCCAGCAGTGTCTGCCAACAGTGGCCAATGCCAGATGCCCTAGAGGGAGTGAACACAATAGGTAATCACCACGTGATCCCTCTCCTGTCATCCATTTGCAGACAAATGGAAGCTAAGGACACCGTTCCTGCCTATCCTGGCTAATAGCCATTGATAGACCTAACCTCTATGAA
Source organism: Pelodiscus sinensis (assembly GCF_052426305.1). Lineage (NCBI taxonomy): Eukaryota > Metazoa > Chordata > Testudines > Trionychidae > Pelodiscus > Pelodiscus sinensis. Next base: position 89,558,853 of record NC_143057.1, read on the forward strand.
TTTATCTCGTTTTTTTTTAAACCCTGATAATATCCCAGTCTTCACAATGTCCTCTGGCAAGGAGTTCCATAGGTTGACTGTATGCTGCATGAAAAAAAAATCTTCCGTTTGTTTGTTTGTTTGTTTTAAACCTGCTATTAATTTCATTTGGTGACCCCTAATTCTTATACTATGGGAACAAGTAAATAACTTTTCCTTAATCACTTTTTCCATACCAGTCATGATTTTATAGACCTCTATCATATCCCCCCTTAGTCTCTTCTTTTCTAAGCTCTAAAGTCCAAGTTTTTTTAATCCCTCTTCATATGGGACTTGTTCCAAATCTCTAATCATTACTGTTACCCTTCTCTGAACCCTTTCCAATGCCAAGATCTCTTTTTTGAGATGAGGCGACCAAATATGTACGCAGTATTCAATGTGGGCATACCATGGTTTTAAATAGAGGCAATAAGATATTCTCTGTCTTATTCTCTATCAAACATTTTGTTTGCTTTTTTGACTTCCGCTGCACACTGAGTGGATGTTTTCAGAGGACTATCCACAATGACTCCAAGATATCTCTCTCGAGTAGTTGTAGCTAAATTAGTTCCCATCGTATTGTATGTATAGTTGGGATTATTTTTTCCAATGTGCATTACTTTACATTTATCAACATTAAACTGTATTTGCCATTTTATTGCCCAATCCTTAGTTTGGTCAGATGCAAAGAACTCACTGCACTGACACCAGAGCGCCACAGACAGATCAGCTCACTCAGTCCTGTAATAGCGGGGCTGCAGGAGCTTTTTCTGTGCTACTGAAAGGGTGGTAATACCACCCAGTTTCTCTCGTATGCAAGCCAACTGGTACCAATAAATATTTTTTCCATTGACTTCTGCATCAGCCGAAATCAACATTTACCAACACCTATTGATTAATTCTGAATCCGGACAAGCTGAAGCACAATGAAAACACAAAACAAGGCTAACTTAAGATTGTACAGGATAAACTTAAAAAAAAACAACAAAAAGTCTGGTAGCACTTTAAAGACTAACGAAACATGTAGGTGGTAACGTGAGCTTTCGTGGGCATAGCCCACTTCTTCAGATGACCCTTTGCTTAGTTGATGGATTTCCATTCCATACGGCTAAATGTAGTGCCTTGCTTGTTCAAAAGCTTCATGGGGCAGCCGAGTTAGTCTGTACAGTTTTGTTAGTCTTTATTAGGTGATGAGATTTCGTGGGCCAGACCCACTTCCTCAGATCAAATTGTGGAAGAAAATTGGCATGACCAAAGGGATACAATAAAAAAAAAAAAGTGAACACACATAAAAATGACATCAGATTTTACAACAGAGGGGGATAAGGCGGGGGAGGTTAGTGAGTTAGCTTCCTCAGTCATCACCCCAGTATCATTATCTCATAGACACTAACTCCCCCCCACACTCCTCCTCTGTTCTAAAATCTGATTTGTCAATTTTATATGTGTTCACTTTTTTTTTTATTATTGTATCCCTTTGGTATAGATGGTCATGCCAATTTTCTTCCACAATTTGATCTGAGGAAGTGGGTCTGGCCCACAAAAACTCATTATCAAATAAACCATCTTGTTTTAAAGTGATGCATAGTCCTGTCTTTTGTTTCAGCAAGACCAGACTAACACGGCTACATCTCTATTACTACTCAGCTACTCCCTGAAGCTTTTAAGATTGTACAGGCAGTTTGAGTTCTGACATTGTTAACTTTTGAGCACTTACTTTGCAACCTTATTCTTTTAAATAATTTTCTGTGTATCATACATTCTATGTATGCAAATACATCCAAACTATAAAACAGCATGTTTACTCTTGTACAGTAATATGTTATTGCTTCAGAATATTACATTTAGATGGAGGCCATTTCATTTCCTCGCTTATGAGAAACCATAGTTACTGCCATACTAATTACTCGATTGTCAATGAGACCTCTGAAACCAAGTGTGCTTGCCAGATTATCTAGCCTTATGGATGTCTTTTATTTACATTAATTAGTGCAGATACTAGACAACAAAGTGACAGCAATTTGGCTAAACAGAATCTACTTATGAAGTGACATGTTTTAGGCATCAGTTGTAATTAAGAACTTAAGTTTGTGGCAATTATATTATGACTCCAGAAAATATTTGTTTGTACAGGATAGATGCATGGTGTAAACGTTAAACCAACTCCATTAAATGTGCATCAGAAAAAGGAGATAGATGATTAAGAATAGGTCTACACTGCAAATAAAAACCCATGCCAACTGGCTTGGGCTCACAAGGTGGTGTAAGGAGCTGTTTCATTGCAATGTAGACATTCAGGCTCAGGCTGGTCTTCGGGCTCCAGGATCCTGCAAATAGGGAGGGACCAGAACTCTGGCTGAGGTTCAAGCCCAAACATCTACACCAAATTTAATTAGCCGGGCAGATGGCTCCTTGGGCCAGGCTGGGCCCACTGTACAATAGGGGGAGGGAGTGGAGGTCTGCTGTAGTCGAGCCAGGCCCACTGTGCTGCACCGTGGGGGAGAGCTGCTCCAGGCTATCAGTTACCCAGTAAGCACTTACTGGTTAAGTGGTTAACCCTTCACATCCCTATTTTGAATAAAACATTTTATTTCTTTATTTAGAAGAGAACTGCTCACATCTTTTTAACAAGCACATGCAGGTTCCATCTGAAAGTTTTGACATATTGTGATAAACAATGTGTTTGACTGACTGGATATTTAGAACAGCAAGATAACAATCTTCTTTGCTTTCCATTATTTGGTTGGTGTGCTCTTACTGTGTCATAATAAAACTCTAGATATTTGTCTTAGAGGAAACATCTGGAGAAAAACCATACCAGCCTATAACTGCCTTCCCCTTTTCACTAAGTTTATTTCACTATGTTTATTATTTCACAAAGTTTATTTTTTTTTATCATCGAGATACTAATTTATTACTTGCTGTCAGATTTCACATAAGTTTGAAAAACACATTTGAGATTTGCAGATCAGATTGTTACACTAACATAGTTCAGGACGATAATTAACATTCTATACATTAGATGGACATAAAATGGCTCCTTTAGCTCTGAAGAGCCACAGAATTCTACAGTCAGCTTAAAAGAATCTGGGCATCTTTAAATGTCCTCTGATAATTGCTATTAGTTCAGTGATTTACTTCATCAAAAAGAAAGTATCTTGATAAGAATAAAATTATGAAAATTTAGCTATTTAAAATGTGGGACTGCAAATTACATAGATTAAACAATGATAGGGTTATATGCCAGCCCTAAATTTGAACTCCAGAGGAAGTTAGAAACACATAAAAGCAGTAGGGAATGCAGGCTAATCCTTCAACTAATAAATTACAAATACAGCAGAGCAAAAAGAATTCAACAACCCCCAGTGCCCTCAAGGACCCCTTACTAAATGAACAGAGGTCCTTTATTTCCAGATATTTGATACACAATGGTAAGTAGTAAAAGCTTGCTTTGTAACAGAATGTGTGTTCCTAAACACTTTCTCTGGCTAACAAGCCAGAAAGTGAAGACTACAAAGACAATTTAAGTTTCAGAACAGGCTTATTCTGGAAAAAAAAAACTCGCTTAGCCTTGCTTTTCATAAGAAAATTGCTTATGTAGGCTAATGAGTAACTATGTTATCTTGGCTTTAGAACAATTGAGTAGATTTGGATTGGCAGGAACATAGTTTAAACTGAATTCAAACCATTGAACAGAATCCATTCCAAACTACCCAAAATAACTTGCCTCAAAAATGTCAAGAGATGACATTTTCTAGAGTTTCTCTCAAGGGAAAAAGTACATTGCAAACAAGTAAAATAAACATGAAGTGAAAAAGGAGGGGACAGATCTTGCCAGTGCTGCTATGAGAGGGCAGGAAAGCAACCAGATCTGACTACTGAGAATTTCCCCAGTGTGGTGGAACTCTCAACTGCAGCAAAGTAAGCATAACTGACCCTGGCATCACCCCCTCATAACTAGCTTGCGTATGGGGGTGGGGAATTGAGGCAGGGAGAGGATATGGCTGCAGCACAGTGCATTCTGCCCCTCACCAGACAGTTAGTTCACAGTTCCTAGGAATCCAGTGCCTGATTTATAGGTCGGAGAAACCTATAGGGCAGGGGGTGGACAATAATTTTTTTACAGGGGGTGTGTGTGTGAAGAAGGTAGTTATAACCTGGCACATGGGACTGGGGTGCAGGAGGGGGTTCAGGGACTTGGGCTGTGACCGAGGGCAGGAAGGGGTTGTGACCTGGGGCAAGGGATTGGGGTGCAGGGGTTTGGGTTGTGACCTAAAGCAGGAGGGGATTGTGATTTAAGGCAGGGGACTGAGGTGCAGGAGGGGGCACAGGGGCTTGGTTTGTGAACTATGGTGGGGACTGGGGTGCAGGACCTGGGAGGGGATATGGGTACAGAAGGGGGCAGAGGGTTTGGGTTATGTAGAGTAAGGGGGCAGGAGTGGGAAGGCAGAGGGTTGGGGGAAGGGAAGGGCGGGATTGGGGTGCCAGTAGTCCAGCATGTTTCTCAGGCAGGCTCCCTGCCTACTCTACCCCCGCACAGGCTGCAGGGGCCATATGCGTCTGTGAATAAGGGCCAGAGAGGAGGGAGAGTGGTGCTTTTCACACTGCCTGTTCTTGAAACAGGCAGTTACCATTCGCGGGAAACCAGCAAGTGGGATTGTGCTAGGGGCAGGGACAGCGCATGAAGCCTTTCTCCCTGCCCCAGCTGTGAAACACAAATGACCCACCAGCTGCTTTTCTGAGTGGTGTGCAGGAGGGGGCAGGGCAAGCAGGGAGTCTGCTCAAGGCTCCCTGTTGCGTCCACAGGCCGGATCCAGTGGCTTGGCAGGCCGCATTCGGCCTGCCACCCTTAATTTGCTCAAGCCTACTATAGGGCCAGCCCCAACCAACTCAGGAAATAGGGAGCTATAATGGACTTCCCAATAGCCCTTCGCAAGCTGGAGGCTATTTGGGCCTAACTCTTTAAATAGTGTAGATATTTGTATTCCTGCATTCAACACCATGAGGTGGCAACAGAAACCAAAACCTAGCAATGGCGCATTGGGTTGCACTATTGCTAGTGCTGGAGGGCCTATCATCACTAGAACTATTAAAAAAGTCAATTTCCTTCAGAAAATGTTGAGTTTTTACCAAAACATAAATCCCCTGCTCCCAACATTTCCACTAAAAGTGGGAAAGGATGGCTTGTGTTGTGGCTTTTACTTCCATTCTTCTCTATGGGCTACACTCTTCGACAAAGCCATACATCCTGTGATTTGCCATCTTTTCCCTTTGTGGTGAGACGTGTCTCACAGAGGTGCTGCCAGAAGGATGCATAAGGCATAGAAATTACGAGTCCCACGAGGCACTGCATACCATTTTCAATTAAAATATTTGGTTTTCAGCCATGCAGTTTGACAAAACTATCAGAATTTTCCGTAAAGAAGGAACTTTCCATTATTTTTTAATGTCAAAAACCCAATTTAATGTCCAAACAAATTTTTGTCCAAAAAATTTCAGCCAGTACAAGTCATCAATCCATTATCCATCAGACATGTGAATCCTGGATGCGGGCAGAAGATGACATACGTGCATCCCATTCTAACTTCTGTCCCTAGGAAGCATCTCTCTCAACATGTCACATGTGGAGACCACCATAAAAAACTGAATCAGGGAGCCCCAGAGCTAAAAGGATTTTTGTACAGTTTGTGCTGAAGAGTCTCTCTCTCACATTAAGGAGCTGTCACAAATTCATATAATCTGTGGATTGAATGAGCACCAAAAAGGAGACGCAACACACAATAATGGTTAATTTACACAAGTAGAATGCTTGACAAATTACTGAAATGTGAAACACATTTTAGTGATTCACACTAGTTTACAAGATGAGTTTGGATGTACCAAATAGAAAGGTTCTTTCACTGTGTCAATCATATGTAGTCATGTCATCCCACACCATAGGTCAACAATAGGTTTTGAACACCAGCATTTTTAACCCTTTAGTTTAGACTTTTACTCCTCGAATTACACTATTCACTGTTAGACATGGGAGCTGGAATTCACACATGTTTTTTGGGAGTTGCACAACTATTAGTCAGCAGTAGACTATTGGTTATCAGGAATCCTGGATTCTACCCTTATTTCTCACTGTGGTTAAAGATTGTATCAATTTTGGGCATCCTATCGCATTGACAGCTGCTTTGGTACAGTGGCTAAAATTGAGGTTTGTCACAGACACCTGCCTGGGTTCTGTTCCTAATTTCATTAACTGACTTAGCATAAGTTCTTTGCTAACAATTTAAAAGATGGGGATCCAGTAGCTCTTTGCCAGGACTTTCCAGGGTTATAATTTGTGACCTTAGGCAATACAGGCAGTCCCCGGGTTACGTACAAGAGAGGGACTGTAGGTTTGTTCTTAAGTTGAATTTGTATGCAAGTTGGAACTGGTACATATTGTAGGGGAAACTCTAGCCAAACATTTCTCCAGAGCTCAGTTTTATTCTCCCACACCTCACTTCCCTCAGTCCTTTATTCTCAAGCTGAGGTGTCTGCTGAGAAAAGCCGCTCTATATCTCCCTGGTCTGCTGGGGGGAGCGCTAGCTTCACGTCTCCCTGGTCTTCTGGGGGGAAGCAGCTAGTGCGGGGTTGCCTCACCCCGTTTGTAAGTAGGGATTCGATGTAAGTCGGATCCATGTAACCCGGGGACTGTCTGTAGTCAGGGAAATGCATGAAAATGGACAGCAGCTAGAAAAGATGAGATTTGAACTCCAGGAGGCAACTTTCCTAGTGCATGGAACTTCTATATTAGATAATATTGGAGATTGCCTATCTCCTAGAAGTGGAAGGGACCTTGAAAGGTCATTGAGTCCAGTCCCCTGCCTTCACAGCAGGACAAAGTACCATCCCTGACAAATTTTTGCCCCAAATCCCTAGATGGCCTCCGCAAGTATTGAACTCACAACCCTGGGTTTAGCAGGCCAATGCTCAAACCACTGAGCTATCCCTCCCCCCCTTTTTAATAATGGAGATTGCCTATCTCCTAGAACTGGAAGAATATTACAGAGGTAGGCGTTTTATCTTTTTCCTTCTCTCTAAAGTGAGTCAGAGATAGTATCCACATGCTAAAGAGAGAGAAATAATTAACTGTGTAGACAAATGCTGTATTTACTTGATACTGGCATAACTGAAACCAGAAGGCACAACAATGGAGACAAAAAGACAGATCCCAAAGTGTTTAGAGTTCTTGTAAAAGACGTAATCCAATAACAATCATCCGATAAGAAACTGCCAAAGGAGTTGATTTTAAAACTCATATTATTCTCCCTCGATCAGTTAATTTTTCCATCAAGCTTTCACTCACTCAAATTGCTCTCAAAGTTTACATTTCTATGTCTCTGTTTGTCATTTCAGGTTTTTTATTTAATAAAGATTTAAGTCTTCAGTAAAGGTGACATTTCAGTTTAACTATTCAAGAACTTAAATACTTATATCAAGCACATGTTCTTATTTATATTAAACACTTATTGCCCCCATTGGAATGACTAGCTTCTGATGCCATCCAACTGTAATAGATTTTATAATACAAGTCCAAAGGTGAAACTGCAGACTAACACAAGTGCTATTACTCCAGACTTCAATGTGGAATCCAAACATCGGTTGTGACAAAGGGAAATTGAGTTGGTACAAGCAGTTGCACCTCCTTGTAAGTCAGTGCAAGACTTCAGGTAATTTAATTATAGAGATATCACCCTTCCTTGACTATGCCAATTAAAGGGAAAATGTATTTTAATTATAATATGCCTTCCTGTATCATTGCTGTTGTATTCAAATATATACATATGAAGTTGCAGTTAAAAAAGAAATTTTGTCATTTAAGATAGTTTTGATAGGTCTTTTTAAAGTAATGTGCAAACAAGCAAGTCTTAATAACCAAACTGTGGGTTATTAATTTCAATTACATTGCTAAATAAAACCTAACGTTACATTTTTATTCTCTTAAATACAAATATATAAGGCCCCTCGTTATTCATAAGTATTTATCATGCAATTTTCCTTCTCATTCTTAGCTATTAAAATAATGCAATTCTTCAGATTTCAGTCTTCAGGCTGATTTCATGGTAGCTTATCACAGAAAGCAGCTTGGGAGAAAGATACACATGTGAAAGTTTTGATGACCAGCTGTATTGCTAACATCTGTGTTCTTTCATACAAGAAAAATTAGATGTGTAATTGGCACCATACAACTATTTAAGTTGATATGGTGGTTAGCTGGTGGTACAGAGTTCTTCTTTCTTGGCAAGTAGTCAACAGCTGTACCACACTATATGTTGCTGAAACTCAACATTTTAATTTTCTCATGTACAAATCTGAATGAAAAGCATTTACCAGTCTAGTTTAATACAGTTTAAGACAGCCATGAGTTATAGATGATAGAACAGATTAAGATGATCCTGATTAAGATGAGAAGTCCACTTGGTATTTGCCAGCTTAAATCTGCGGTGCTTGTGCTTCAGAGGTACCAAGAGTAGTGAACAGGTAGTACAAAAGGCTGATGGTCATTTAAGGATTAGTATTTTGTACTTTTAGAACAATTATAATTAGCTAAATAATGCTACAGATTGAGGAGGTAAAAAGATTAGAGAGGTAAAAAGGTTAACCAAGTAAGCCTCACCATTAACTGAAATTGATAAGCCTCACCTGCTAACTGGTAGTGGCTGGAGCTGCTCCCCACCTGCCCTGGGCAGGGAGCTGCTCCAGTCCTGTGGAGCCCACCTCAGGCCTGCCCCCTCCACAAGTTACATACTGTGGCTCTGTGGAAGTGGGACCAGAAGGGGCTGCCAGTTGCTACCAGGAAGCTGGCTACAAAGCCCACAGCAAAGCCTCCTCCCCAGGAGTGGGGCTGGCAAAGTAAGCTTTATACTGCAGCACGTGTAACTGCTAAGATTTTTAGCGGTTACACAATTACCTTTTAAAATGACTTTTTTAATATATCCCTAGTACAGATTAGGGATGTTAAATTGTGGTTAATGACTAGTCAAGTAGTCAATTTCCATCGACTACGCGATAGGCCCATCAACATTCCTCCTTTGAAACGTACAAGAGCCCCTGCTGGGGGCCCCTGCTGGGGCTCTTGTACATTTCAAAGGAGGAATGCAGAACTCCGCATATAACCCAGGGCCAGCAGGAAGTCCCGCTGACTCCGGGCTGCATGCAGGTGCCTACTTTGAAATGCACAAGAGTCCCCAGCAGGCGCTGTTGTGTATTTCAAAGCCATGATGTCATGGAGTCCAGGTTCCAGCTGACCCTGGTTCCGTGGGGCATTTCTCCAGAAGCTCAGAACTGGGAGTTAGCTCGGGAGTCCCCAGTTAACCCCGGGCTCCATGGCGCTTCAGCATTTTAAAGGGGCAGTGCCTCTCTGAAACGCCGCCTTGGGGTTTCAAAGCAGCAGCCCTGCACAGCTGATCCCCAGCTCAGCTGTGTGGTGCTGCCGCTTTGAAGTACCTCTTTCCCCGCCTGTCGTGGGGTGCCCCATCCCGCACTGCTCGGCCTTGGGGTCGAGCCATTACACTCCCAGGCCCGGAGGCCTAGTCCACGGCAAACGCAGGCCCAGAGGCCTAGTCCAGGTTCTGGGTAGATGTGGTAGGGGGCTCCGGGCCCTCCCTCTCCATCGGACCCCAACCCAGGGCCCTATTAGTGGTGGGTGGCTCCCACCACTGGCTCAGCAGGGAGTTCTCCCCAAAATGCACCAAGCACACCGGAGGGTTCCCTGCCCCAGCCTTGGGTTGCTTCCTACCCCAGCCCCGTGGTCGACGGAGACCCCACCTGTAGGCACTGGGCTGGTGGTGACCGTGACGTTGGCAGGTCCAGCGTCTGGGGAAGCAGTGATGGGGTTGTCCACCGTGGCGGGGCGGGCTGCCCACTGGAGTCAGTGTTGCAGTCACGCTCCAGGTGGCAGGCCCGGCGGCTCTTGCTCCAGCGGCAGGTCTGGCTGTGGCTCTGGAGGGTGGGCAGGAGTTCCTCCATCCCCGAAGGCCACCCGCAACTGAGCTGTCTACATGGCCTTGTTCCTGGCCTGCAGTTGGAGCATGCCCAGCACTGCTGCGGGGGCGAGGCTCCCCCCTTAGCCAGTGTGGGGCTGGACGGCCCCATCACACCCCTTCTATGCTGCCTCTTATCTTACAGGCTATCCAAATGCTTATCAGAGTCGACTAGTCCTTAACATCCCTAGTACAGATATGATTAAAATAGCAACATTAAAATAACTGCACAGCCAATCTAACAGGCGAGTATTCCTTATAGCATAAAATAGGTAGTTTTTGTTAATTTGAGATTTTTCAGTATTAGCATGTTCACGTCCCTCTATCAGCCTGCGCAGTCAGGCAACAATCATGAGCCTTGCCATGCCTTATGTTTAACAAGCACTTTAAGATAAATTGTACAAATATCTCAGTATACTTTCTGTAATGGAAGAAATTTGATTGGAAAACTAGCCAGTCCCATATAAAGTTCTCTCTGATCATTGAACTACCACCAGTTACAGGCAGTCCCCGGGTTACATGGATCCGACTTACATCGGATCCCTACTTACAAACGGGGTGAGGCAACCCCGCACTAGTTACTTCCCCCCAGCAGACCAGGGAGACGCGAAGCTAGCACCGCCCCCCCAGCAGACCAGGGAGACGCGGAGCGGCTTTTCTCAGCAGACACCTCAGCTTGAGAATAAAGGACTGAGGGAAGTGAGGTGTGGGAGAATAAAACTGAGCTCTGGAGAAATGTTTGGCTAGAGTTTCCCCTACAATATGTACCAGTTCCGACTTACATACAAATTCAACTTAAGAACAAACCTACAGTCCCTATCTTGTATGTAACCCGGGGACTGCCTGTACATTAGCATAAACGAATAAAAATATTTATAGAGCCATTCTCTAGTTTTGAATAAAGAAGAACACTGTTAGGATTTTTCCTTTACAATTCTAAGGACAATTTCCATATTCTTTTATAAAAAACATATAGGCTGCTTGTTCAAAGTGAAGCATGATTACTCTCTTAGATAACTAAAAAAGGACATATGAAGATAATGTCCTTTTGACAACTATTTGTTCAGTATTTCCCATTAACTGCTAGAATAGGTCACAGACTAGAGCTTCCTTCATGCTAGACATTTATTTTTTATGGTTTTTATTACATTACAGAGCTCATGGCATATGAAATAGAGGGCAATTATTCAACAGTATTCACAAAGAAATTCATTAAGAAAAATCTGACCCAACTTACACCCAATGCACACACAGTGTAAGCCATAATTTGGCACAAGAGGTCATTTAGATCTTCGTTTGGGCCAAATGGCTTACTCCTATGTAGAAAAGGCTCACAAAAATGCCTATAGCTATAGAAGATTTGACATTTTCTCCAGTATTTTTTGTTTTAAAACATTTTGCATGGTGGGCACCATATTTTTGGGGAAACAAAATAAATAAGATTCACAAAAGCACTTCAGACTTGGAGGTGGGGAAAAAAAACCCACCCTGCACCCTAAAGAGCCTTTGAGACCAGAAGCCAGGAATAAAATATGAAAAGTGACTTTTCAGAAGTTGAATGTTGGTGCTTATCTTTTTAAATATTTACCATAACAGACAATTGTTTGTCCTTGTTGCTATTCTGCAAGGACCAGACAACTACACTAGTCTGCTAACTTGCAGATTATCCAGACCAAAAACAAATAAATAACTAAAACATCTAAAACACTCCTTGCACAATTTTCAGGGAAATGTATTGCAAATATATAGCTATTTTGTATACCTGGTTTGCATATTTTGTACATTTTGTTTTTAGCAACTTGAACTAAAAATCAATGGCCCGACAAGTGTGTCACAACCGAGCTCTCCTCTTAAATATTTTATATAATGATGAGAATATTTTCCCTTTGCTTCTTCCTCTGATTAAAAAAAAGGCAAAAAGATCTAAAAGACACCTTACTCTTAAGCTTCAAGAGTCCATATAATTGAATACAGTAGCTCAAATACTAGGCACTTGGCAAGACAACTTTCTTCGACTATTAAATGCAGTTTTAGAAGTGTTAAACTACACCTAACCAAATCTAAACCTAAAATCAATAGCCCTGGTCACTCAAGTGACACCTTCCTACTCAGGGCAATCCATTTCTTGTTCAACTAATGCTTGCACTAGCATCACTGTATCTGTGAAAGTAAGTCATGCTCTGTTCTGCCTCATCTAAATGTAGACTGCAGAATATTCATTCCTGTTAATCACATAACTGTTAGTAAACTTTATTTTCAGAGACATTGGCTGATCTGGCAGATAGAAAAATGTTTAGATTTGTAAAAAAACTAAATATGAATAATGAAGTCCCCGATATACTATATTTCCTAGTGTAGACATGGCCTGGGAGAGAGAATGATGTGGCTGGAAGACAGAGTCATAAAAAAGGAGCACTCTGAGTCAAGAAATCAGAATAAGTAATCAATAGAAGACAGCACCACACCAGGCAGATCCCCAGAGGAAGGCAGAAGGAGTAATCGCTGTAATGAGCATTGCTCGACAAATTGCTGTTTTCTACTTGCCCATGGCGAATAGATTTCAGCCGGTTGTCCCGTTCACCGGCAGCGTGCGCATGTGCAATGCGGATCTTGAGCATGCACAGTGCGGGGCTGGCAAATAGATTTCGCCACCGTTTGTCAAGCCCTGGTAATGAGCGTACCCGAGGGGTGGGTAAAAGGGCCTCCGCGGGCTGGATCCGGCCCACCAAGCAGGTTGATGCAGGCCATGGAGGACCTGCCGCTCCCCCGCCCCCAGACCAATTAGGGCTTGGGGGTGGAGGGAAGCGCACGAAGTTTCCTCCACCCTGCCAGGAGCATGCCACACTTAGAAGTGCCACAAGCTCCTGACAGGGCGGGAGGAGACTTTGAGAGCTCACCCCACCCCCAGGCCATGATTGGGCAGAAGGGGGAGTGTGCAAAGTCTCCTCCCACCGCCAAGTGCATGAACACCTAGGGGGGCCCTGGGATGGAGGGGAGGGGGGCAAAGACTTCATGCATTCTCTGACCAATCATGTCTACATTAGGAAACTATTTTGAAATTACTAAATTTGACTTATGTGAACTAGTGCATCTTCACTACAGGGAAGCATTGAGATTAGTCTGAGACAGACTCCAGTAATGTAGACACACTACTTCAGACTTAGAGCCCCAGGAAGCACTGGGGAGTAATTATTTTGCAATAGCAGCACTAGAGTGTCCACATTGCCGTTATTTCAAAATGACTATTTCAGAATTAGCATTACCCCTAATAAAAAGCAGGAGTATAGATTTCTAATTCTGCCACCTGTTACTTCGAAATAACGGGCTTGATAGTGTGGACACTTCACTTATAAATTCAACTGGGGTAGGAGTGTTATTTCAAAATAAAGTACTAGTGTAGACCAGGGTGAGGAAGCAAGGAAGTGTCACGGCCTCGCCCCTTAAAGTGTGGCCCAGTGCCACTTCAAAAATTTCTGAAGTGGCCTCCGGCAAAAAATTATTGCCCAGCCCGGCGTACCCCATCACAACCATTATTGGTTTAATTTGTTGATTTGTACTTTTATAGCCAGAGAAAGAAGCGTTTACTCAAAAAAAAGTCAATGATGAATCTCTGATGACGCTCACTGGCCTCTACTCCATGACTACTAATTCTTTGCATCTCCTTTGAGCAAGTTCATTGTTAACAGATGTGATACTTCCTGTACAGTTTTTAACTAACCAAGCTTTTCGCAACAGTAAAAGTGAAACAAATGGCTAATGTGAAATTCTGGTCGAACTATCCCCCTCATTCTGTAAACTGAAATTTTAAAAACCGAGGACAGCTTAGCATATAAATTTATATCTGAAACCCTTTCTGTAAATTCACACCACAGAGTCTAAGATCCACCACCAAACTGATTCAGACATGCATAAATTATATTCTAAATCAATTAATACAACATTTGATCATAAGAGAGCTAAGCCAAAAAAAAATGCAGGGAACCTAACAAGGCTACAAGTAATCTGTTAATTTCAGCTTTAGAAAATTATTTGCAGGGCAGAGGAAACTAATCTATAAAATATGAACTTATGTCCTTTAACATCATAGGGATGATTCTCCAGCCTGCTAATCCTACTTTGAAATGTGTAAATTTCAAGAGGCTATACAAGACTAAGAGAATTCCTGCTGTGCTAGACAGCAGCTCTCCTGGTGGAAGTGGCTCTGCTATCTACAGTGCCAGCATTCTTATGTTCTGTTTTCCTCTGTTCACCAGGTTCACATCAGGGTCAGGAAGTCTGGACCAGTGGCACAAGGCAAAGCTGGCTCTGTGCAGCGCAGCCCTGACCAGCACCGAATCAACATCCTGTAGCTCAGTGGTGGGCAACCTGCAGAACATCAGGGTCATTTTGTTTTCCTACCAGTATTACTAAAGTGACATGCAAGTGAACCGAGGTCTGTGCCAATTGCACAGAACATTGTCTAAGAGAGCTGTGTGCTCCCTCTGTGTCCAGACAAAGAGCTGTGACAGTTCAATCAGCACACCCCACAAAATCTAGGGATTCAAAATCAGCTAGCAAAACTACTCTATCCTGGAAAACCGTCTTGGTTATGACAATCTTGCAGTCTTCTCACTGGCCTGGGTTGCCCATCGCTTTGCGGCTCCTCTCCTCCCACCTGAATTATGATCCTCTCATATGCAGTAGAACAATCAACCTCATCCAGACCAGATGTTTTCTGAATTCAGAGAATCGGGGAGCAAGGGGGAAGATGGATGAATTTCAGGCCTTCTCATTTTGCCTAAACAACCAGAATTCTAGCCCTCTGCATTCCCCTATAAATAACTTAAATAGGACACTGTCAGTTCAAATGGTGCCCGAAACTTTAGTTTAATAAAAACTGCCTTTAGAGAATTTAAGATTTATTATTCAGATGTACAAGATATTAGAAATAGTAAAGATTTCTATGCAGTTTAATCAATAAACACTTGGATTTTGAAAAGTAATTTTATGCATATTAGTATTCCTATGAAACTTAATAAGAATACTAACATGTGCAGTTATTCATATGGGCCAAACACTGTAGCTCTAGTCAAGTGGAGGAAAGCTGAAAGTAAAGTTGACTATAAAGTGATTAGTCTGAGAAAATGCAAAAACAACAAAATCCAAACAATGTCATTAGTGAAGCATTACCTTATTCAAATTCTCAACTTTAGAAAGATTAAAATTATTTTTAAAGGTACTGGCATGGTATAGAAACATTAAAAATCCCATTTATCTTTCTGATAAGCTCTCTAAAATTACTATCATCGTGCGCACGCGCGCATGCACGCGTGCGCGCGCACACACACACACACACACACACACACAGAGAGAGAGAGAGAGATGGCTCAAATTACAACAAAAAGCTCACACACTTAGCCAGTTTGTAATCCTAAAGAAAGAGATGTCATTCTTTTCAATTCCCCCACTAGTCTATCCCTTTGATATACAGCAGTTTCAAATTGTTAAGCACTGAAAATATAAACTTGACCAAATACAGTCAAGCAAGTTTCTCAGTAGGAATTAGTACATTCAAAATGAATTGTAGGGGTGTGCAGAGCAATACTTTATCATCCTGGGAAGAATCTTGTTGGCCTGCCGCCATGTTAATTTGGCCTGTAGACAATACTAACTCTTCCATTCCCTACAGCAATTTTTAAAGCAGAACTACCCATCTAAAAATCAAATACTTTTCAACTTCTCTTTTTCATCTCATACTGTAACTGAACTATATTTCTCTTTTCACCTACAGGTCTCATTGCAGTGACTCCCTCTTAACTTTTTTTTTTTGTTCAAATGACTTGTATTTTGTGTGTTCAATATCTAACAGTTTCTATTCCTTTCTTTCATTTTGATTTTCTCCCTCCCCCTAACCCATCCTCTTTTGACTCCAGCATTTGTGCACATACTCTTGTGCCCTAATTTTTTTTAAAAAAGATGTTTGAACAGTATTTTATTTAACTAAGGTACACGTACCTTTTCAACATTTAGTTTTTTCTAATTTCTCTCAAGTGAACATACAAGCCTTCAAAAATAAATTAACTCCTCATGATTCCACTTGCAGTTCAAAGTATTATGTTTCCCTTACAACTGTGCAGAGACCTCCATTCGGTCATTTATGTGCCAACCGTGTAGTCAACTGTTACAAGCTATAAAGACACACCTGAATTCAAATAAGTCTTGGTGAAGTAAAAGATTTTTTTTTTATAAGGAAGTCACAGGTATAGGACTGCAAAAGTGATTTTAATAGCTTCTGGCCAACAGCCAAAGTGAGTTTTCAATCTCCTTTCAAATTATTAAATTCTCTGTTAAATTTGGCTTGTTTTGCAGTAGTAAGTCACCAAAGCTGCAAGGTAACAAAAGAATGCTAATCTTGCATTTCATTAATACTGTAGATTGAGACAATATACTGCAAACTTGGGGAGATTCTGACATTGGAGTTCTAGGCACTATCCCACTCAAAAGAGAGATACTTATTTTCATCTCGGATTTTTAGCAATAGTACATGCAGACACAAGCCAACAATGGGCTCTTAGGCTACAGTAGAATTTCACTGATCAGCCAGAGCCAAAGTATGCATAAGCGCCCTTAATGAACACATTCCATAAGGGGCTCCAGAGCATCAATATTAGCCAGATGACTTCTCTGAACAATCTGACACTCACTAAACAGCTCTGGATATAACTTTCTAAAATGCCCTAAAGTAAATGAGGAATCATGTGGAGCTCAGAGAAGTTACCATGAATCACCTACAACTCTGACTCACCCATCATTGCCTGTTAAAGGTGGCTGCCAGACTAAAATTACATCTGCGAAGCGCCATGAACACCTAAGGCAATAAATATATTCCACTCCTTGCTTGCTGTATTTCAAAACTAACACTGTCTGCTACCTGTGTTTACACTGCTTACGTCTTGTTCTTACTGCCCACCCACGTAATTTATTCTGTGGGTAATAACTTTAGGACAGAAATAACCAATTTTTACCAGACTTGAAGTTGAACCAAAAAGACAGTTGAAGGTTAGGACTTTTGAAAAGTATCTAGTTGAGTTACATTTGAAAATGGAAGTTAAGTTAAGTTCGGCACTTCAGAGCTTAATTCCCATTGAAAGCCAATGGGATTTAAAGAGCCTCTGGCAGGCAAGATTAAATATTTAGATGCCTAAAGATACAGAAAGGTACCTAGTGGGGTTTTAAAAAATGTTTACACTATGTAGGCAGTAGGGTTGTCTCTGGTTAACCTGTGGCCTGGCCCGTTGCACAATGCTGGACTGGAGCAGCTCCCCCACCTGGGGATACCATCTAAGTGGTTAACTAGTTAACTCAATGTTTAACCGGTTGACTGATTAAATGGGATTTTACATCCCTATTAGGTACCATGACATTTTCATGGACCTATGTAAACCCACCTAAGTGCTGACATTGTGCCACAGCTAAAGAGATGTGTCAAGCCCTAGCTTAAGTCCAAGCCCAGGAGGCACCAATGTAGGATTTTTAAACCAGCCAAGGAACACTTACATCACCAGCGGGGGCCAATCCTACAGGTAATAGGCCTGCCAACCTCTGTATCACGAGTCTCAGAGGTAGACTACCAATAGGTGCATGCAGAAAAGGCAGTGAGGGTACAAGGAGTCATAAGACAGGTTTCAAGAATAAGGAGGAGAGATTGTTCTGGCTGCTAAAGCATGAGCTACCTAAGAGGCTGACCAATCTTAGGTGCATAACCCCAGAAAATTCACAGCTTTAATGGAGACAGGTAGTTATTTCTGGCCCAGTCAACCATTTCAATGCCTTAGCCTTTCTTCCCTCCACTTCACTTATGAGTAGCTTAGGCAGCTTCTGAAAATCCCTTCTTACATATGTAAGCTCTCTTCATGTAGTGTTTGGGGAGGTGGGTACCTAATATGGGGCAGGCCGGGTAGGGATTAGGCATTACAACAACAGACAGAACACAGTATAAGTACTTTGAAAGACATGGGCCAAAATACTTCTGAAAATCCCACTAGGCAAGTGAATACTTTTTATGAATAATGTAGGCACTTAGAACTAGAATTTTAAAAATAGCAAACGCTTTTAGAATTTTTATCCAGGGTTTAAGTCCCCATGATCAAAACAGAGAAAGAGTTACAAATAACTCAAATATTTGAGGAAGAGTGACTAGAATAGGTCTCATGAGTTTTTTTATTAAGCCTCTATCACATTTTAAAAGTGTGTTTTAGAAATTTCCATTTAGTTATATATGATTTTCTGTATTCTCCTTCCTGTCACTGTAGATTATTAAAGCAGCTATGTACAAAGAGAATCTCTTATCACCAGCTTCCATCCCTCTGTAGCTGATTGACCAATGTCACGATTCTGGATGACAATACCACCAGGTCCATGGTATACAATGTGATGTCATTATATCTGACAGTTGTGCCACCATACAAATCAGGGAGCCTTAAAAATACTACTACCTGCAGTTAATACCTGGCAAAACAAACAACAAAAACTGTTACAGAAAAATTACTTAAGTGATTCTTTGTGTAATTATTTCTGCACCTGAAATAAGGAAGAATGCAAAAAAAATTTTTTTAAATTTAAATATCAAAATACTGCCTGCAGGGTTTGACTGGTTTCTTTTGGTTTAAGGCAAATATCTGAGGCTATGTCTACGCTACTGACCTGACCATGCATGGCACAGAAGTATCGCTATAACCACTATGCTGTAAGGTCTCCTGTGTAGCTGCTCTACAACAGGAGTGGGCTCTCCTGCTAGCATGATTAACCCTCCAATGAGTATTGGTAGCTATGTCAGCAGGAGATGCTCTTCTCCTGACAGAATACTGTCCACACAGACACTTTTGTGAGTGAAATTTTGCCAGTCAAGGTTATTGGTTTTTACCACATCCCTGCTCAACAAAAATGTTTTGCTAACAAAAGCGCTACTGCAAACACAACCTAAAGGTCTGAATTTTAGTAGATAGGTTAGACAAATCACTTTTAAAACTCCTTCCACTGTCAGCTGCGGGCCATAGGCCAAATCCTACCTTCATTCTGACCACCATGTTGCAGAAGTTAGTGAAGAATGTACTTATAGGAAGTTGTTTCTCCTTTATACAGAACTAAACTCGACAGTTTGTGGACAGGAGACATAGTAAAAGAACTAAAGTTTCTTCTATGATCATTCTATTATTTATTTTATAGATATTTGATCTTACGTAAGAGAAAATGTTAGCAATGTTTTCACTTAGGGTTATATCTCTCTTGTTAAGCCATTAAGAACTGAATAGTGGGAATATAATATTTGCAGAGAATTCCTGCTAGTGAACTGGATGCACCAAAATGGAAAAACTTCCAGAAGCTTTTAAAAACTTATATCTACTCACTCTCCATATGAAATTTTTATAGGATTTCTATAAATTGCTGACTTCAGTACATTTGCCAGGTTGCCTTATAAACAAACTTGTAGTTAAATGAAAACTGTAGAAAAGAGAAAAAAAATCTGAAAAGAGCAAAAAGTCACACACAAAAATGTTTGAACTACCACCACTAACCTTGCTGTTCACTGTCTGTTTCAACTTTTGCAGAGCTTGGTGCTACAGGAAGGGGTCGAGGAGGACGAGGCTTTGGAGTTGGGGGAGAAATTTTTTTTCTTCCAATATACTCTACATAAGTTCCTGGAAAGTCACCCTTCTCCCCTGTGGTTTCATTACAGCCATTCAACCAACCAATTTCCTCAGGCTTTGCTTCTTCCCCATCACTAAATCCAAGTGCTACTAAGGTACCTTTATTCACCGTTAATATATCCCCTTTGTGCAAGTCAATGTCGTCTTCTCGCTCTTTTTTGTAGTCATATAAAGCTCTGTACTGGTATCCTTCTGCACTCATCTTGGCAAATATTTTAATGTTCAATAATGTAATTAAACAATAACAAATCTCAAGTTGTCCAGATTAAACTTTATGTACAAAGAGATTAAAAATGTACTAAATGGGATAGTTAAAAAGTCAATAGCAATTTCTAAAGAATACAATCCTCCAAAGATTCATAAAGCACCAGGATCTGGAATTGGTTTGCTGATGTTTTACTTAATGTATCTGTTTATTTAGAATAAGAAGAACGTGTTCCACTTCTTCTATGTCTAGATCAATATTCTTCCAATTAATTCCTTTTCTGAGTTTCCTGGCTCTCCTGGGACCAAGAATTCAAGTGTAGCTGAAATTTGCAGACTGTTACACCTTCTTCTGATGTACTTGCCATAGAACATCCATGTGTCTCAAGTCTTTTGTTATTGAGCTCTGTGCACATGCTGTACCTAGAAAAAGAAAGAGATTCATGACCTTGTTTCAGACTTCATTAAGTTTAAGTTTGCAACACTTAAACTATGTTACATTTAAGCTATATTCAGGACACACTTTTCAAACCATGGGACAGGTCATACATTCACATGGAAAGGCCCAAAAGCTATAGACCAAAACTATGGCCATTTACAACTGTTAATTTTCTGTCAGAAGAGGCTAATTTAAATCCTTCAGTCAAATAGGTGGTTTGTTCCTCTGAACCTCTGTATCTCAAGACACCGGGGCATGCGTTATGGATATTAGCGTACCTGCAGAGGACTAGCTCCACCACACTTCTTCCTTCAGCACACTATTTAACCTGGCAGCAGTGATCTATCTAATGCCTTTCTTCTCAGGAGATTTGCCAAGACAGAATGGGAACCCACTAGTGGAAGTGATGACATGGTCAGAATTCACATCCAGAGTATTCCTTTGAGGGTTTAGCAGAGAATAAAGATGCCCAGAAATGTTTTCCTGTAGCCCCATGGACCTCCATACAACTTTGCAGAGAGTAGCTCACTTGCTTGTTTGTGTTGGAGAAATAGGCAGAGGAGTGGAGGGTTGTTTGAGCAATTTTACCACACTTGCCTTCAATTTTCACGCTCTGCTCAACAGAAGTCAGAAGTGATTCTACTCTGGCTCTCTGTTTCTTAAATTAAGCTACTTTGTGTTTTGGTTAGGTGAGGGTCTTCCCCCTCAATTATTAATTTGTTTTTTTAGATAAGATATATTATGCAGCAACTGAAACTGACACACCCAGACCACCTAAGAAGGAGCAACTGAGCAGGGTTGGGAGGGTG
Organism: Pelodiscus sinensis; assembly: GCF_052426305.1. NCBI lineage: Eukaryota > Metazoa > Chordata > Testudines > Trionychidae > Pelodiscus > Pelodiscus sinensis. The sequence goes on from NC_143057.1 coordinate 89,580,025, forward strand.
GGAGTTTAAAATAACTTAATGCAAAGACTATAGGTCTGAAAGTTAAATCAAATCTAAAGAGAAAACAATAAGTTAAACACTGTTGAAAAAGAACCTTTAGATATACTATATAGAACTACAGAATCTTTTTAACACTTTATTATTTCAACTATTATCCCTTTGCATTCACTTATGTCCCGTCATAATTTGAACTGCTTTGTTGGGATATCAAAGACTGCAAAGTATTCAATGTCACACTGAAAAACTTTTAAATTGCAGCATAATAAAAGTCCTAAGAGTGTTATGTAATATGAGCAGGCAACAATTTTACTGTATATTGAAGTGCTGTGCAAATGTTTATAAACTAGCTTACAGTAGTAGAACAAACAAACAAGTCTGAATAATCCTATATCAGAAGAATAAAAGGAGAACAAAGGGCCCAATTCACTGGTATGTTAGAAAACCTTTGTTCTGCTCAAGTAGCATGAAGTTGCCCTAAGCCCAATTTAGCTGGACACTGTTGGATTCATCCTGCATTGTAGAATCCTCAAAAGAAACAGTTGCCATAATGGCTGCTACATCACCTTCCATACCATCTTCCCAAGCAGGGAGAGTATACAATCCCTGCTTCTAGTTAATTTCTGGCAGCTATAATGGGACCAGGAGATGCACACCGCTGTAGTTGGATCAGGAAGGAGTTATTGGGGCCTCACTTACACACAGCTAATGCCGCAAACAATGACACTGAGATTGCAGATAGCATGCAGCAATAGAGGTGGTTGTCAGGCAGTAATAAGGGTTTCTGAAAGATTAGACCATGATATCAGACGAGTCAGTTTTTAGTGGGTTGACAGCAGCCATTTTGTCCATCCTCCCAAAGTTCTTCACATAAAGACCAGTCAGTTTTTGTACACTGATGGGCAAATATGATCTTAAATAAAGAGTTTTAAATGCAGCAATAAACTAGAGCCTTACATATTAGTTCAGATGCATGGCAATACACTTTTTAGAAAAATCAATGGTGTCACCAGTTGCTTATTTAACACCTGTTAAGGTGTTAAATAGACAATCATTATTCCAAATGGAGTTATATGGTCTCCATCTTCCGATATTTGAGTTAAAAATAAATATCTAAGAGGTTGTCTTAAGTATTATTCATCAAATGGAGCTTAAAAAGGAGGAAAAATGACGCAGCAATGGCAAGAAACATAGCTATATTTAGGGAGGAAATATGAATGAATAGCTAGGTGCCCAAGAGAGCTGAATAGGGCATGATGTGTTCTATTGCAGTCTAAGGGTTTGAGCTTAATGAGATAGGGATTGATAAGGGTTACAAGTACTCCTAAGTCTGGGCAGAATTCCAGCTCTGAGTTGTGCTAAAACTCCTTACTAAAAATTCAGCATTAGATTGCTAGGGGTTCCTACAAATCATTCTTCACTCTGATTTGTTTTAAGCATTTTTCCCTGTTTCCAAAAAATAATGTTCTGGCACCCACACCTGTGGTACCAAAGCATTTCCTCCCACAGCAGCATTCCTCTGTTGACTAACTGAAAAAGAATATGGTTCTGCCTTCCACCCTCATGAATACATGTTGCTTTCAATCTTTGTCAGACTAGAGGGAGACTTGTTTCAATCTTCTCATGCTCACATGTATCCTCAAAATACTTATTATCAGGGTAACAACAATCCACCCCCTCCCCACTCTCGACAGACTATGCACAAGATACTATTGTTCCTACCATACATGCATTCATATGACCTAACGATTCCCCTAATCTGCTGCAGGGAAAAAGAAAATTCCTAGAAAATCTGTATAGCATAGGAACTTTCCTTCTTTAATTATCACATGAGTTGTCAGCAAAAGAACAGATCAACAAATTTAGAGCTGCAGTGGATATTTGCTGGACTAACTTCTCCCCACTAGGTGTCTACAAGGTGCAACTCAAAATTTTAGTTATCTCTACAGTGAAAGTGTGATGCTACTATTCTCTAAATAGAAGTAAGCAAGGTAAATAGCTTGTTTAGATGCTATTTTTCTAAAGAAAGTTAATATAATACTCAATACATTTTATGATAAATAATAAACCAATGAAATATCGCACCACTTTAAACTGCTTCATTTAAGAATAAAGCATTATAAGTAACTGTGGTTTTCTGTAGAGAATTAATTCAAATTTTCTACACAGACAAACTACATTGATCAATCCCAGATTCCAGCAAGGAATGAATGCCCTTCTGAAACGTAAGCAGACATACCATAAAAATTATATATACACTGACTGCAGGGCCATACTGGAGATAAGTGACAGCGTCTTGATTTTTTTTTTTTTTTTTTTTTTTTTGGTATTTGTACCATCTTATATTGCAGCCAGACCTAAGTATCTTTCCATCCTATTAAGGAGGAGGAGAAGTAATCCCATTTGGAATCCTCTTCTGACAGGCAATTAAGGGGTCACTCATAGACTGAAATAACTTCTGCAAAGAAGTTAGCTTTCCATCAGTCAGAAGGCCAGAATTCTGTCCCCACAGGTGTAAGATTGGGGGACAAGCTAACAGCTGACAGCACAACATACTGCAAGTACAGTCAATCCATTGCTTGGAGGCAGGTATTTGGCAACCAATTGTACTTTTTTCTCCCACTTCAGGACCAGAATCCTTGAACTATTAGATTGTATCTACAAAAGCAGACAGGAAAGTTGCAATACTCTTAATAAAAGCTATTCTTCCTTCAACTATTATTATTAAGGCTCAGAAAGAAATGCAGTTTCTCAAAGCAGTATGAAATATTCCATATCAAGCTGCCATCTCCCAAGGAAAGTTTGTTGTATAAATCTGTATAAAAGCTGGCTAACTAAGGACACTGGTTATATTGCTAAATAATCTCTCTAAAAGTTTTTTGTTTTATTTTTTAAATATATGGGGCAAGTTTTTAGAGATCACTGAGAAAGAAAGGCAAGACAAAGCCTAGTTCTCTCCATAATCCTCACAACATAAAGGCAAGTAAAGATTCATTGATTTTTAAAAAGTTTCTAAGCACAGTCCATAAGAAAGAGGGAACACGAGCATTATGTACATACATCTGAGTTGTAAGGAGCACGTGAAAAACTGCCCCATTTCTTTGTTAAACTCATATTGGTCACGAATAAGAGAGTGAACGCTGAGAGAGTTAAATCTAAAATTGCAATGCTATGAATGCTTTTACTCAACAGTTACCCATCTAACATCTTGCTATGCTCATACACTACACACTGCACAACTGCCTTGGGAAGTGCCATCCACTCTTTGGTGTGTCAAGCCAGCCCATTCCTTTATTAAAAAATAATCGGCAGGCCAGCTGGGGGACTTCAAGCTCGCTTCGGTTCCCGCCGGGCAGTCAATAAGCTCTGGAGCTTCAAAGTTGGAAGCTTCCCGGAGTCGCTCTGCCTCCCGCAAGGCCGGGGGCAGCAAAAACGCTGCACACAAAGGGGGACGCGACTCCTGCACAGAGCCTGCCTGCACAGGGCAAACCCGCCGCGCTCTCCCTCGCCAGCTCGGCCCGGGGCAGGGCTCCGCGAGGTTCTGTACAGCCCAGCGCTTGCCCCGCCGCCACGGGCTTGCTGCAGCTCGGTCCCGTGGCGCCGCGCAGGGCAGCGCTTCCTGCCACCACCCCACGGGCGCTGGGCTCAGAGCTGCCCCGGCGCGAGAGGCCCCGGCCGCGTCGGGAGGAGCCCGGCTGGCTCGGGCAGCTCCTCCCCGGGCCGGGCACAGCCCTTACCGTCCGCTGCCGCTCCGCGCCGTCCCTCGCTCCTTCCCCGCGGCCGGGAGCCCGCGCCTGGTACCGCCACCGCCGCGTCCCGCTCGGCTCCTGCAGCTCCGCCCGGTGCCCCCTCCCGGCCCGGCCCCGCCTCCCCGCTCGCGCCCGACCAACCCGCGCCCGGCTGCGAGGGCAGAGCGCCGCCCCCCCCGCTCGCGCCGTCATGCAGCGGGCAGCTCGTGCTGCTGACCCGGGCGCCGCCGCCGGCCTTGCACCCCGGGGGCCGGGTACCGCCCTGGAGCCGCTCTGCCGCCTGCACCGAGCCCCCCCCGCCCTGCCAGGGCGGAATTGGGGCCCTGCGTTGTCGTCCCCAGTGGCTGCGCAGAAGGAAGTCCGGGCCCGCAGCGGCCACTTGGTTCCCCCGCGGGGCCCTTTGGCTTTTGCTGGCCGTAGGGGCAACACGGGTCGGGGTGCTGGGCTCCGGCGGGGTAGCCCGGTTGTGAGCGTTCTGCCTGTCTCCCCGCAGCGTGCCCAGCCGCATCCCCAGGGCTGGCCAGTGGCTGTGGGAACGCACTCAGTGCAGCAAAGGAGGAAGAAGAGTGAGGGTATGTCTACACTACAAAGTTAGTTCGAACTAACTTTAATAGGTGCTACACTAGCGCTCCGCTAGTTCGAATTTGAATCGAACTAGCGGAGCGCTTAGTTCGAACTAGGAAAACCTCATTTTACGAGGACTAACGCCTAGTTCGAACTAGCTAGTTCGAACTAAGGGCTGTGTAGCCCTTTAGTTCGAACTAGTGGGAGGCTAGCCCTCCCCAGGTTTCCCTGGTGGCCACTCTGGCCAACACCAGGGAAACTCTATGCCCCCCTCCCGGCCCCGGACCCCTTAAAGGGGCACGGGCTGGCTACGGTGCCCGTGCCAGGTGCAAGCCTGCCAGCACCCAGCTAGCAGACCCTGCACCTGGCACGGCACAGAGCCACCCACCCGATGCCCCCCAGCCCACCCCCTCTTGCCGGGACCAGGCTGGCGGCTCCCGGGAGCTTGCCCTGGACCGCAAGAGGCGGGCACCTTCCTGGGCTAGTGCGGACATCGTGGACCTCGTCCACGATCTCCGCACTAGGCACAGGAAAGTGGCCGGCTAGGGCAGGAGAGCTGCCAGCCTGGCCACCCAGGACCAGGTGTGCATGAAAATCAAGGGGGTCCACTGAGACCCCCGACACTGAGCCCTGAGCTTACAATGGCCGTCCTGGGTCAGACCAAAGGTCCATCTAGCCCAGTAGCCTGTCTGCCAACAGCGGTCAACCCTAGGGACCCTGGAGGGGATGGACCGAGGACAATGACCAAGCCATTTGTCTCGTGCCATCCCTCTCCAGCCTTCCACAAACTTTGGGCAGGGACACCACTCCTACCCTCTGGCTAATAGGACTCCATGGACCCAACCTCCATCACTTGATCTCACTTCCCTTTCAACTCTGTTCTAGTTCTAGCCTTCACAGCCTCCTGCAGCAAGGAGTTCCACAGGTTAACTATTTGCTTTGTCAAGAAGAACAACTTTCTCTTACTAGTTTCAAGCCTGCTACCCAGTCCTTTCCTTTGGTGTCCTCTAGTCCTTCTTTATGGGAACTCAGGAAGAACTTTTCTGAATGCACCCTCTCCACCCAACCCCTGCTTTTAGAGACCTCTATCCTGTCCCCCCTCCGTCTCCTCTTTTCTAAGCTGAACAGTCCCAGTCTCTGTAGCCTTTCTTCATCTGGGACCTGTTCCCAACCCCTGATCATGTTAGTTGCCCTCCCCTCTCCCAGCCTTTCTCTTCCCCTCTCCCACCTCCTTTTCCCAGTCTCCCCCAGTTTTGTTCAATAAAGACAGAGTCAATGTTGGAAGAAACGTTATCTTTATTTTGTACATCAATAAGAAGGGGGGCTAGGGAAGGGTAAGTGGAAGGAGGTGAGGGAGGAATGGGGTACGAGCCCCCGATGGGGAGGACTGGGCTGGCTCTGCAGGCTTCTGGGGGTGGAAGCTCTCCTGCAGCCCCCCAATTGCCCCCTCTCCCCAGATGGCAGCCTGCGGCAAGTGCAGCCGGGCTGATGGCCGAGTGGTGTGATGTGCCCAGTGTGGGCACTCAGGGCACTCCAAGCCAGAACTTCTTTGCAAGCGGGGCACCCCTTAGAACTGTGTGTCCGGGGTGGGGGTCGGGACCCTTTAAGCGCAGCCCTCGGCTAGCCTGAGACAGCATCTCCATGCTCTAAGTCCTCCTTTTATGCCCTGCCGGCACTGCTTCTGGCCATCCTTAAGCCCTGTTCAGAGTCCACTCAATGTGGACTTACTAGTTCGAACTAGCAAAACGCTAGTTCGAACTAGTTTTTAGTTCTAGATGCGTTAGTTCGAACTAGCTTAGTTCGAATTAACTAATTCGAACTAAGTTAGTTCGAACTAGCGCTGTAGTGTAGACGTACCCTGAGAGAGGCCGGGTGTTGGGACAACCAGACATCACGTCTTCTCTGCATTCTGATCCTCCTAGGGTGGCTTTTTAAAAATAACGTAATATATGAATGTTCAGACGGGGCTGGTTGTGCCGCTCTCTATGTGTATGGGTACCCAGTGCAACCCAGTGTCATCTTCGTTGCTGCCTGCCCCATCAGCATGATGCAACAGGGTGGCATTGTGTCAAAAAATCATCCTGTCACAATTTCGTGGCATTTTCCAAGTCCTGAAACCTGACTATGGGACAGTCCAATTTAAAAAATAAGGCTAGACTGCAAAATCAGAGACAGATGATAATGAACCCTTGTGCACTGCTCACTTCCATCCAGTGGTACATAATCTAAGATAAGATGTCATGGACCCAAAGCAGTAGGCAAAGAGGGGGTTAAAGCAAGAAGCACAGTAAATGAAAGGCAGTGGGGGCCAAGATACTAGACAGGTAAAATTAGTTAACATTTTACAGTGCCAAAGTATTCTAGAAACCATGCAGTAAAGATTTAAATGGCATAGACCCTGCTCCCAAAGAATTTACACTCTAAATTGTATGTGACAGCAACAGGTGTGACCGAAGTACATGGGTTGCAGCAACAGGATCATGCAGTTAAAACATGTTCACATCAAGCAAGAACAGGTATTTGGTTGTCTAAATAAATATGTGTACAAATGTTGTTCACTTGTGGGTGTCAGTGTGCAAGTTGGTTTTGAGGGATTTCAGAGAGAGAGTGGCTTGGCAAATCAGTTCTGAGAGGACATAATGCATAGAGACCAGCAGCATGGAAAATATGCAGACAGCAATGCAATATGCAAATGGGTAATCAAGGCCATGTCATTGCTGGGTGAGTGTGAGTGGACAGAGTCACTGGACAAGACACTAGGCTGGGTGTGTAGGCACAAGTGGAGGTGTGTAGAACTTTGAAAGCAAGGATAAGGAATTTATGCTTGTGGTAGAACAGGGAGAGCCTGGAGAGATTCAGAAGGGCAGGATATAGTCAGACTGACTAGCCAAGATTATTTTAGCAGCTGTGCTTTGTGTGAATTGGAGAAAGGTGATGTGAGTGTCAAGGAGGTCAGAGAAAAAGAGGTTGCAGTAATTAAGACAGGACATAAGGCCTTGCACAAAAGCTTTGCTTGTCTGGACAGTGGGAAGGGATCAGAGCCATGAAATGCTGTAGAAGAAACAGAGAAACTTAGACTGATAAAGTGATTCAGATGCCCAAAAAGGTATCTGATGTGGAGCCTAATGATTAAAACAAAAGTACATTTTTATAGGGAACTGCCCTGCTTTCAGTGCTTCACTACTGAAAAAGTAAATCTGTTAATCAACTGATTGTAGCCACTTTTGGTAGGGAGCAAAACAGATTCACGCTAATTAGTTTTCACTACTGAAAGGTTAGTTGATAGTGGGTATGAAGGAAGCTAAATATTTTTTGGAGTTCTGAGTTAATTTTGACCATATATTTTTATTTTTTATCAAGGAATTTTTAATCAAAACTCTGAAAAATCCTGAACTCTATCATTAACTTCACATTTCTTTTTAGAATGTTAAATTAGCAACCACTGTTATTTAGGCCCACTATTAAACAAATGAGTTTCACTCTAGGGTGTATTTTGCAGCAGAAGCGTTTTTTTTCTTACTCCACAAGTTTTTAATTAGAACACAAAATCAAACTATTTTTGTTTTCAAAGATGTCTTCCTTAAGAAAGTTTCCCCATGCTTTCAAACTGGGGACCATTTGAATCCTCTCTGAATCCTTCAGCTTTATTGAAACAACTAGTTTTGTATCCAAGGGGAAATGAATGGATTCTCTTTGAATCCTATGAACACTACTTCTTCACTGGTTCTTTAGGATGACTTACCTATGCACTGGTGCTTTCTGCTTCTGTGTACATTAATAAGTGCAACTGGGCCCCAGTCATGATATGGACATTCTGGAGTGGACATAACTGTAATTTATATATTAAGTACAATAAATTGAGGGAACTGCCAGGCCTACCATCTTTGCTGAAGGCTTGAAAATGCAGGACTGAAGACAATGGTAGAGTAAAGTTACCTTTTCTGTCCAAACTTCTAACTCTGGTAGTGCTTCTCTGCTGAACAGCTGCTTGGAAAGAGATACATGACCCAGTCCTGCAAGTTCCCTGCATGTAAAGCTTGCATGTAATTCCATTGGTGTTATATTTGTGGAGGACTGGCCTGATCCTGCTCAGTATCTCCTGAAAAATTTCATTGACCAACTGAAAGGTAAAGCTACACTGTCACCTAAAAAGCAAGGAAAATTGTCAAATCAGGCAATTAAGAAAAAAAAGAAAAGACAGAAGTGGGGGAAGGGTGAAATAAAAGAGGTCTCAATTCACAAAAACTGGATTAGCAAGGTGAAAGCCACAATCACATGAGGTGTTTGCTGTAAAGGACAGCTTTAATCTTCATTCATCAGGTGCTCCACAGAAGCCCTGCTGGCAGAGGTTGCCTAAGGGGTGCAATAAATCAGCAGAACTTCCATCTGCCTAAGCATGCCATTTTCCTGAGCTGCAGCTACTCACTTTGAGGTTTGTCCTTGCTGTCTGTTAGCGACCAAATGATTTGACCCATTACAACTCATATTTGGGTAGACTTTCTGCTTACAAAGGCTCTCCTAATGCAATACTTGAGTGAAATTAGTCTCGGGAGTATACTTGAAGCAAAGAGGTTCTGCCTGATCTCAAATTGGAAATTCAAAAAAGCAAAAAATTCGGTGAGAGAAAGGAAACTATTTCTATTTGTTTAAAAGATCTGACATGAGGGGCTTTGCACCTACCAAACAGGATCCAGGGGGAAGCCAGAGTTCCTGCAGAATCAGTTCCTTTAATTCAATTTCACCCTTTTGTGCATTCACAGGTTACTTTTTGGGGCCAGGGAGGTTTCAAAAGCCTTCTGCTACTTTCAAAATCTGTTATATCTTAAGTCAAATTCATCCCATGGTAATTTCATTGACTTCAGTGAATTTGCAGTTGGATGAATATGGTCCATTGGGGCAGAGTTAAAGGAGTGGCATTGTATGTAGGGAAGTTTTATTAGAAAGTGCTTAGAGAGGAGTGAAGTGTCTGGATCACGTGTCATCAACTGACTGAGGTTGGAGCAGAGTCCTGTGGATGCTTGAGAGGAACAGATGGATTTCAACCAGCAGATTTAAATGCAGTTGAAAAGATTTGGTTGAAAGTGAGTCCAGCATTGTTCGCATTGTCTTTCCGAACTTATGTAAAACCCCAAGGCTGTGTCTAGACTGGCCAGTTTTTCCAGAAAATCAGCCGCTTTTCCAGAAAAACTTGCCAGCTGTCTACACTGGCTGCTTGAATTTCTGCAAAAGCACTGACTTCCTACTGTAAGAAATCAGTGCTTTTTGTGGAAATACTATGCTGCACCCGTTCGGGCAAAAGTCCATTTTGCGCAAAAGGGCCAGTGTAGACAGCTGAGATTTGTTTTCCGCAAAAAAGCCCCGATTGCGAAAATGGCGATCAGGGCTTTTTTGCGCAAAAGCGCGTCTAGATTGGCCACAGACGCTTTTCCGCAAAAAGTGCTTTTGCGGAAAAGCGTCCGTGCCAGTCTAGACGCTCTGTTCCAAAAATGCTTTTAACGGAAAACTTTTCCGTTAAAAATATTTCCGGAAAATCATGCCAGTCTAGACGTAGCCCAAAAGATTAAGCAGAAGTATGTGGAATCAGGATTAACATAGTAAAACAAGCCAAGTTCATTGCAAACATGAAAGAAGGTAGAAAAAATCACAGAAAAGGGAAAGAATTAAAGGCTATGAACTGTGATGTATTCTTGTCACAGCTAGGACAAAGGGCATATGGAATTTCAAAGAACCAAGCTTTTGGAAGGCAGATCAGTAACATGAAAAGCAAGCTGCTTCTTTTCTTAAAAGTGTTTTTAACATCAATACATTGTCAGTCACGACATACAAAGTTTTGGAGGGGATGCTAAAAATTATAGGAGTGTATAAAAGGAAAAACTCAAGCTTGCTATTATATAGAGATGCATGGAAGCAAACCCAGCCAAATACATACTAAATAGACTGTAAAAAAGCTGAACAGACACATGAGTCATGCTGCAAATAAAAGAGGGAAAGAATGGACTCCTTTTATGACTAATATTGATATTAAAGAGCAAAGGCTAGTTGCTAGTTATGTATCTTTACAATACCATGGAAGATAACAAAATCATATGTACTTACAGTCTCTACTTATCACAAATGGAAAGCTTTTGCAAAACTTATTAGCTTTGATGCAAGAATATTTAGAGAAGTAAGTGTGAGACTTTTGTTCTCCAGTCCACAAAATATGGCTGTTATGACAATGTCTCAGAAGCTCTCAAGATATTTCTACAATCCACCAAGAACACTCCAACCTGCCCAGGCACATATAAAAAGCACATGTATATCACTCCTTTGAAGGAGACAGAAATCCTGATCAGTCATACTTCTAGACCTTCCTCTTTGGTTAAACTTTTCCACAATAACTAGAATAATTCAGAATGACTCTTAGCAATTACCCAACCTCTATATACCCCAAAAAATCCTTACCCCATAAATAGTTTTTTTACAGTCAATACAAGGAGGAAAGCCAAAGATTTTTTTACATTCAGTAGGGGACCCTAATATGCTAGTCTATTAGCTAGAAATTGTTCCAATATTGTGATGAAAAACAAACTTACAAAACACTGCAAAACTATTTTGTTCCTGCAGTGGGCTGCAAAACTATTTTGTTCCTGTAGAAAATGTCAAATTGGAAATGAATTATTTTGTTTTTGTCAGAAAATTTCTTTACCGCTGATTTTTAATTTTTTTCCTACAAAACTCCAGAAATTTCCAACAAAAGCATTTTTTGCAAAAATTTCATTTTGTCAAAAAACCATATTCTGTTAAAAACAAAACTTCAGTGGATTTTTTTTACCAGCACTACAACACACTAGTTTTTCTTAACTGCAACATTGTAGAAAGGGGTAAAATAATGTATATGCAAATGTGAGATCTGTATTTATTTTTCAGTCAAATAAAATGATATAAACATGCCTCTTATGAAATATGAATAACTATTTTTCTGTTGATGAAATTCTTTTACAATAGCTCTTACTGTCCTGTATAGATTATTTCATGTTCATGAAAAGTATAGATTAGGGACCTCTGCAGACTAAATTGTTCTGTGTAGATAACAAATACATCATAAATAAGGCTATGATTTAGTCACGGGTGTTTTTAGTAAAAGTCATAGACAGATCATGGGCAATAAACAAAAATTCATGACCTCTAACCTGTCCATGACTTACACTAAAAATACCTGTGATTAAATCTTGGGGGGGAGGCATGCTGCAGGGCCACACCTGCCAAGGGCCTTGGACCATGGCTTCTCCCAACTGGCTGGCAGGAGCACTGCCCATGGTTGTGGGACATGGCTGCTCCATCTAGTTGGGAACCATTCCCAGAGGCTGCTGGAGTAGTAGCTGGTGTGTCTGTCCCGGGGCCACTTGAACAGCTGGCCCCAAAGCCAACTGTTTGGGCCAGGCTCAGTCACATTGGCCCCTGCAGAAGTCACAGAGGTTGCGGAAAGTCGTGGAATCAGTGATTCTGTGACCTCCGCGACAGACAGAGTCCTAATCATGAATAATAGTCTTACCAGGCTTTCACAACTACCACCTCACTGATGCACCCTATGAAAGTCAACACTGTCTTATAGGGACCACCTAGGAATTCAAGAATGTAATTAAATTTCAATAGCTGTGAAATTTATGTCTTTTGAGGCTTAATAAAAGTGAGAGTTGTGAAATGGGTTTTAATATGGACATCTGACCTTGGGGGGATTCAGCTTCCATGATGATAAATTTGGATAACAGGGTGGTGTGTCCTCTTTAATAAGTGGGCGAAAAGGCCAGTCAACCCTAGTTCCATGACCTAAGACTATTTAAGAAAACAAGTTCAAAGGAGCAGCAGACAAGATGGAAGATGGGTTCCAGGTCTTAGTCAAGTAGTCATCCCTTGAACAGGGCCGACTCGAGCCATTCCTGCGCCTCAGGCAGCGGGTGCGCGACGCATGAATGGCTCCACACACGGCGCATGCACGGCTCCACCCCCCAGCGCGCTGCGCACCTTACAGCTGCCATCGGGCGCGCGCCGCCTGATTGCAGCTCTATGGGGTGCCACGCGGCCCCAGGCGCACAGCGCCTGATGGCAGCTCTAAGGGGCGCCATGCGGGTGGGCACACAGCACCCCTTACAGCTGCCATTAGGCGCTCCCCATAGGTTGGTGACCCAGGCAGATGCCCAGCAAGCCCCCACCTTAATCCAGCCCTGCTCTTGAATATGATAAAACCCATCTAGGTGATTCTCAGGAGGGGAAAGAGGGACAGATAGTCTAGAGAAGAGAATTGCAGGGGCATAGTGAGACGACAGAGAGGTTCCTTGGAACAGGAACTAGAACCAGAAAGACTGGTAACCTGGGGAAGTCATCTGGCATCACAGTACAGCCCCAAGAAAGACAGCTGTGGGGCCTCTGGACCAACGGGAAGAGCCAGCAGGGAACAGAGCAGAAGGAAATCTGTGGAAAAGACTTCAGCAAGGCCAGGGGCTGTAGTATGACTGACAGAGCTTCCTGATTCAGGGAACTGGGAACCTGTAGCCCTGGAATAAGTATAATATGGAATCATCAGGAGACAATGGTTGGGCCTGAAAGGACCAAAGGAGACAGACTTTTGTAAAGACATAATACATTAGGCCCCCCAAAAATGGTCACTTGAAGTACTCATGGATGTGAATAAGTTACTTGGAGATCCAGAAGGGAAAAGAGGACAGGTGCCTGGAGGGCCACATTGGACCATGAGAGGTTGTACTCTGAGATGTCACTCTGCCACAGTTAGATTTAAACAAACTGCAACGCATTTTGTATAAACTCTTAATATGGTAAAGGCTCTGCAGTTTATTCCATGGACTCCATTCACCTGAGGTATATACTTCCCCTCAAAACAGTTATCATAGCAGTCAGTGATCACCTTATAGTAGGGAGGGCAATAATTGGGCTGCGGCTTACCAGGGCTAGCCCCGGGCAGGCCCCTGGAGATTTATTTACCTGCGCTTCTACAGGCATAGCTTCTTGAAGCTCCCATCAGCTACAGATTGCCGTTCCTGGCCAATCAGAACTGCGGGAAGTGGTGTCCTGGTCCTTCACCTCTCCCTGCACCTCCCTGTCTCTTTTTTGAGTGATAGCAGCAGAAGCTTGAAACTAACATGAAATTAGGATGCCATCTTGTGAAATCAATGGGAATTTAATGTTCACAAGGCATGCAGGATCTAATAATTTTAATTCTGCTGCTTGGGCTGTGGAAATACCACTAGACAAGAACGATTTTTTGCTGCTTATTCTGGACTAAAGTTGTTGAGTTTTAAAACAGTCCTTTGGGATAGTTTTCAAATGGTGAATTTGTGTAAAATTGACACTGTAACTGACAAAATTAGGGTTATTTCATAAAACTGAGAGTCCTGGATGTGAGGGAGTGGAAGATGAATGACAAAACATTTGTCTCTAGCCTTCATGTATGATAAATTACAAAAGCAGTGCTTCTATTATTCCTGCACGTAATATTTTTCTGATGGGAGTAGCAGAATGAAACTTACAATGGTTGTGTTAGTTCCACCTCCACTGTTACATCAGAGCCATAGGACAAGTGCCATATTCAGGAGAATCATCACTGGTAGTTTTTTATTGATATAAATGAAAATAACCAAACATCCTCTGACATAAGCATTTTCATGTCCAACATTGCACACCTACATTTGAGATACCATTAGCAGATACTTTTGAGAAATGGGACTACAATACAGTATAAACATATATAACACTGTTCTTATTGCAATTATCCTTTGTGTAGTGTGTTGTTTATAGTTGCTATAAAAATTCTGTATGATGAAACAGTATGCGTTACAGTAAAGGCCAGTGTAAAACAAATATAATAAAATGTGAGGTTGCTGTATTGATACACAACCCTTTTGGGAAACAATCATTTCAGTTAGCATTGGCAGATATAATAAGTTGTTACTGAACAATTTTTTTTTGTAGTACAGTAATAATTTTTTAATAATAAAAAAAGTAATCAAATGCATTTTAGTTAATGTTTTTAAATATAAACTGAATTGTCTAAGGTTATTTTCTTACAAAAGTAGAAGAGGAGAAGGTGTCAGCTATCCAACATAAAGGAATACTGTATAGGAGTGTTGTTTTGAAAAATCAGTTATGGGTAGCTGTTTAAGGACAACATAGCAAAACAAGTATACCCAAGACTTTGCTAAATTGGAAACAAAATCCATCTGTTACTAATAGAATGAGAGCAATATTATCCACATGCTTCAGTTGTCATCTTCCTATTATCAGGGAGCCTCAGAATAACAGAATAATATAATGTGCAACTCCCTCCCTCTTCTCTCTTTAACTGTTAAACCACATAAAAAAAACCCCTATACTAAAGTAAAATTTAGAGTTCAGAGGAAAACATGTAAGTTCACAGATAAGGCTGCAGATACGCAACCCCTTGCTGTTGGAATTGTTCTTTGTTATTGCATATCGCATGTGAACTGATGATCCTGAGCTTTTGTACAACTCCAATAATTACAAAGCTTATTTTAAATGTTGTGGAATATAGGATATCTCCCTGTAATGTTTCAGTTAGGGAAAGAATGGCCAGAATAGAGGTAGTTAATCACTTCAAGTAATATTTGTTACAAATTTAATCCTTTTTTTTTATAGCAAAGAAGGGTGGGGTTTGGCTAATAGATATCTACAGCATCATGCCCTCAAAGCTATGTGAAAAATACCAAAGTGAGTTAATGCAGCCTGGAACTGCATTAGTTGTTCTGCAGCCTTCTACATCTGTGCATAGACATCCTGAAATAAAAGCATTAAGAGTTGTGAATTGTCCCATCCAACTTAATTCCTCAATCTGTAGCCCCAGAAAGTCTTCTTCATGATCATTATCCCAGCAGAGAACTCTATGGGGGTACGTTACTATTGTGGCTACCACCTCATCATAATTCTCATAGGAAAGCCAAATCCTTTAGGAGAAGGTGTTACCAGATAGCTTGATATCAACGCTTCACTTGCTGGGAATTGTAGCTCCTCAGGAAGAGTCTTGTGTCTCAGGGATCACGACTGCCTGCAGGGGAGTCCTATAGGAAGTAGCCTATGCTCAACATAGACAAGGACTGGAAAGGGACCTTACTAGGGCTGTGTGACACTGGCCCTACGGAAAGTCTGGGATAAAAGACCTGGATGGAGAAGAGTGTTTGTGAGTCTTTAGAGGGAGCAGCAACTGATGGAGTCTAGTCTTCTTCATAGTCATTAGTTTTAGATGTCCAAGTCTAGATAGGTGACTTAGTTGATTGCCTCAGGTGATGTAGATTGCGTAGAAGAAATAACACCCGGATATGACTGAATGAGACATTGGTTGATTACATGTTTCAAGATTTGAAATCACAAATATGAGGATAGTGTCCAGTCTTCATTTATGAAGGAAGTAGGTGCATCTGCCTTTTAATGTGGAGAGGTGGTTCAAAGTGAACCAATTTTTTCTATGAGAATTAAAAGTTACTGGGCTGTGTGGTTGGATCCTTGATCAGGTGTTTTGGATATTGCCATCCTTCCATCTTGCTGTACATTGATCTTTAAGGAAAAACCCTGAGTCTTCAAGTTCTTGACCTTGAAGCTAAAGTTTTTCTAGATTTGTGTCAGAATCTTGAAGTTATTTAGGTCTTCACATTGCGTGGGATGGGTGGAGGTGTGCTAATACAGGTGCCAAGGTTGTGGCATTGATTTTACTATGGAGGTAATGATTTTGTCATGGTGGGATCATATCTTATCTGCCATCACAGAAGTCTATATGCAGTTCCGTTCTAGCCTTAAGATGTTTAGATGAAATGCTGCCACAACCATCTTGGTGTGATTTGGTTTTAGTCACAAATATAAGTTGTTAAGGTTCTTGATTAGGATTTGTTCTATGGTAGATAAAGCTCATGCCAGTGTAGTCAGAGCAATGTCATCAGCATAGACCAATTTCCACAATGAAGTAAACGGAAGATCACTGGTGTAGCTATTAAACAGGATCAGTGCTAGGACTGATTCTTGTGTTACACTGTCATTGGCCATCTGGCCTGGTCATCAAGGAAAGTGTGTAACCTCTATTATATTATAACATTGCAAAATAAAGTAATCATTCCATTGCATGGAATAATTTTGTTGGCTTTCAGGAGAATGCCATTCTTCTATACAAGGCCATAGGTGGCAGATAAGATTGGGGCAGCTTTGACTTAAGAGTTTTGACAGGAATCCCTCCTCAATGTGTGTTGTTAAGGCTAATACTTGGTCAGTGCAGCTGTGGCCCAGTCAGAAACCTGCTTGTTCATTTAGTAGTATTTTGCTCTATAACCATGTTATTCTTGCCAGTAATAGTCTCTCCATGAGCTTATACAATGTTCAGTGGAGAGATGAGGGCTAGTGAGATGAGGGATTACTGTTTATATTCCAGAGGTTGGCAATGGCAATGGGCATAGCCTTGTGCCAGATCTTCGGGATGAACCATTTGTGTCCATTGGCTCTGAGGTTTTAAAGAAATTCTGGAAAGAGGTCACTAGGTCCAGCAGTGGCGGCCCGTCAATACAGGTGAATGAGGTGGTCACCTAGGGTGCCAAGATAAATGGCCGTTGAGGGCTTTGGAGGCGGGGGTGCCGATCGCGCGCCAATCGTGTGTTTCACCTAGGATGCCAGTTGCCGGCAGCTCATCTAGGGCCGCTCCTGAGGCCCAGCAGCTTTTCTGATTTTCATGAGTGAGAGGGCCTTATATACCTCCTTATCTGTAAGGGCAAAGGTAGGGAATGCAGCAAGTAATAAACTCTCTCTGCACACTTTGTGTTTGCCCGTTGGTGCTTTTGAGTTCATAAGACACTTTCTTGTGGTCACATCAGCAGAGACATCTGTGTTTTGAAGTTTTATTGTATTTGCATCTTCATGCAAATGCAATAATAGCTAAGTTTTGTGGATGGAGCAAAAAAAGTCCAAAACATTAACCATTTTGCGTCTTCTTTGACAGAACATTACATTCAGTGACTCTAGTAGGATGTGGCAGCAAGGAGTGTGGGGAAGGGGCAGCAACCATGCGATCCAGGACGTGGCTTGCTTTTCGTCCCATTCCCAGGGCACTAACGGAGTAAGGGGAAAGTGGTTACATTCCGTGCATCCTCTCACGCCTGTCTGGTGAAATGACAAATGATTGATCACTCCAATCCCAAATGGGTGATTTTGAGGGATTCCAAGCTGATGTTCAGTGAGGAACAGAGATCTGGGCTTAGGCTCTGTTTCACCAGGAGAACGAAAAGTGCCTCTTTCTTTCACATTGAAAAGAAGCTATGTGTCTGATGACCATTTCACAAATGCCCTATCCACAGTATTGTTGTTGTTACAACCCTATCTTGCGTGGAGCTTATTGAGAACTCCAATGTATATAACTGGTTGGACAACTATGGAGAATGGGGAAGAAGGCCAATCTGTGTTCAGTAGTTTATAGACATTAACGACCGTTACCGATTCTTATTGAAAGAGTAAAAATTCCAAGGTTGCTCCAGATACATATCACATCTTTATCCTTAATGCCATGCTTGTGTTGTGTGCACAAAGGTTGTGTTTTTGAGGTGATGAGATTGTAGCCAGCAACATGGTAGTATGATTTTTAAGTGCCATCTTTGATATCAGTTTGTTGCAGGATGATGAGATCCATCATATCATGATGCATAATGTGAGCTAGATAGTTGCATGGAACATAATAATAGAGGTCAATATGTAGGCTGGAGAAAGACCCCAGGAAGGTGCAAATGATGACTGAACTAACCCTTTGGTAAGGCTTAGACATGGTGGGAGCAAACTGATCTGATAAGATGAGCTCTACTTAAAGCCAAGCTCCAGGGGAAGGCTCAGGATGGTGGAAGGATCTCTGCTGTAGATTTTTTTCAGTATTATGTTAGACCCAGAAGGGGTGGTTCTGTTAACATCTAGAATGACTAGTTTTAAAACTCTAGTATCTTTGGTTGTAATTTAAACTCAAACCTCTACTTGAAGAGAAAGAGACTGGAAACTGGATTCTAGGAAGGGCATAAGACAACCCCCTTGCACCACCCCACATATACACTCAGGAAGAAGACTGAGTCCTCCCTTACCTGTGGCACACCCCAACCTGCCAAACAATAGAAGTGATGTTCCCGGAGGCCCAGTCTGCCAATATGTACCCTTTATGGCAAAGACAATCTTCTATTTTTGATAGCACCCAGGACAATAGGACTCCAGTCCCAAATGGGTGATTCGTAACAGAGTGTGTGGCTCTGGGTGATTGTAACAGGGTATGTGGACTCAGGAGCTAGCTCAGCACCATGTCACTTATCTCACCACACCAGTTTGTATCAACTCTGTACTGATTGAAAGACCAGCAGTTGGCAGAAGCACATTAACTGAGTGGAGATACAGTGAAGATCTGGGCGTAAGTATCCCAGCAGCTAGGTCTATATAAGTAAACAGGAAGCGATTGCTGGGAAGAGGGTTAGGAGCCGGAAAACAAGGCAGATATTGACAAGCCTGGACGATGCTATTGTACGCTTCCTCAGATCTAAATGGGGAAGCTGGCTACTGAGAGGAAATATAATATACACTAAAGCACGGTGGTGGATATGAAGACCTCGAGTGGTTTTGGTATATGATTAATATCTGAAAGGACTCTCAAGGGACAAGCTCAGTGAGTCTGTAATATATTAACCACAAGTACAAGAAGTGGTGGCAGGTTCTCCAGCTCTTGTCTGGGTGGGCTCCTTCCCTTTCTGAGCCATATTGGGGTGGGCATTTGAGGGGCTCCATGTGAGTTGTGTCTAGTACTCTAGATTTCTTAATCCAGTTTTATTATGGCTAGTTATCTGAATGCCCCAAAAGTGAGAACATTTAGGCCTGGTTTACACTAGACCCGGCAGCTCGGCTTACAGTATGGAACTCCAGCTATGTACAATATGTAACTGGGGTCATCTTATTTTAAGCCAAACTTGTTGGTGTCTCGACAGCAGGAGGCTGTCAGCTTCCCTTACTCCTCACAAAAGGAGGCGTACTGGACACCAGCATGGGCACCCTTTGAGTTCAATTTAGTGAGTGGTAGTAGACTCCAGAAGATCAGTCGTGGTGGTGGCGATCTTCCTTTTAGTGTAGACAAGTCCTGAGGAATAGCATTTTAGACAACTGATCTATTGAGTTCTGACTTGGAAAACATGCTTTTTAGGGTACAGACTATTAAAAAAAAGGTCTATACTTTGTGAAGATTCTGCACTATTGGCTAAAACTCTTACACTATTGTCATTTTTTAGAGGACCATCTACGCTGCACTTTTTAATAAGGGATGATGTCTCTCATTAATTCTTAGAAGTAGACTTGGATAGCAATCCTTTCAAAAGTAACTGCTTTCAACAATTTATTGTGGGAACAGGATCAGAAGGGCACCATTTATCCGCAGGTTGGATAGACATCCATTCTATGCAGTTAGGCAGTGCAAAGGTGAGATTTTAGCGAGGTATTGGCTTGTTGCTAGTTTCCTGAACAGGGGTAAATTTTATCTTGTATCTGGGGTACCATCGTAAGTTTTAAAAACAAACAGCTGCCTTTTTTAGGGTGTATAAACAAAGGCTATTTTGCACCCAAATCTCCTTCCTGAGACTTTAATATGCATTGAAGATCCCTTCCCCAAGTAACATAGTGTGCATCTACACTAAGGATGTTAAATAGCAAGTAATTTGCTAGTCAAGTAGTCAATTGAATTTACTAGCCAATAGGCACTTCCACATTCCTCCTTTGAAATGTACAAGAGCCTCAGTGAGGGCTCTGCACATTTCAAAGGAGGAATGTGCAACTCCATGTGCAGCCCAGAGCCAGAGGGAAGTCCGGGGGGGGGGGAAGGGGATTCTTGTGCATTTCAAAGCAGAAGCGCCCTCATGGAGCCTGGGGCCAGCGGGGGAGTCAGAGTCCCCCACTGACCCCAGGCTCCATGCAGCATTGCTGCTTTGAAATGCCACATGGACCCTGGGGTCAGGGACTCTGTGTGGCATTTCTGCGGAACCCGGGACCAGCTGGGGAGTCCCCAGCTGATTCTGGGTTCCACAGAAATGGAACCTGGGATCAGCTGGAGAGTCCCCAGCTGACTCCAGGTTCCACGCGGTGCTGATGCTTTGAAACGCTGTGGTGGCATTTCAAATGGGCAGCACCACATAGCTGATCTGGGCTGTATGGCGCTGCCCCTTTGAAATTCCGCCATGGTGTTTCAAAGTGACTGCTGCTTTGAAGTATCCCCTTCTCCCCCCTTCCCTTTGCTGCCTCTACTAATAGAGGCAGCAAGAGGGTGGGGTATCGACTAGTCAACTGGACCAACTGATAAGCCTTTTTTTTTAATCTAGCCTTTTTTTCTTGACTAGTCCTTACCATCCTTAATCTATACTACAAGCCTTTATTTTGAAATAATGTCAAGCTGGAGGTCTTCTTACTCATGGTAACCCTCATTTCACAAGGAATAAGGGAAGTCAAAGGAAGAATGTTCTTCCTTTGACTTTCTGCTGTGTAGACAGTGCCTAAAGCTGAATTAAACTATTTCGACTTCAACTACACAATGGACAAAATTCAACTTTAGCCATGCTGTGTAGATGTACCCTTGAGAGCTACTGATAGAAAATGCTATAGAAGAGCTAAGTGTCTTTACTCTGGTAAGTGGGTCTCTCTCTTTCTCACACCGCAACTGTAAGCATGTGAGGGGCAGAGTAGGATTCTTAGGCCAGGTCTACATTACCTGGGAAAGTCAACCTAAGATACACAACTCCAGCTATGAGAAAACATAGCTGGAATCAATGTACATTACATCACATTTCTGCAGTGTCCCCACTGCGGGAGATTGACAAAAGAAACTGTCCCATTGACTTGTCTTATTCCTTGTGATCCCAAGGAGTGCCGGGTCAGCCGGGGCACTATCAGCAGTCGGTTTAGCTTTCATTAGTCACTGGGAGATTGATACTAATTCCAGGCAACTCCAGACCAATCAGATAGGGCCTTCATTTCCCCAAATGAAACCTTTTAAAGTTACACCACTTTTTAAAAATATATTTCCTGTCTGACTCTTTCAGCCACCCAAAGAAGAAGCCACCCATGTTAATACATCATGAAGGATGCATGCGTGTGGCATTCAGTAGGGGCATATAGTTTTCTTTCTTGTTAATTTATAGCTGATTAAGAGGGAAGCATAGTTCCATATGTATTGTTGTAGAGTTGCCTAGTAGTATTTCATTGAAATACTGAGACTAGTTTTGTTCCTAATATTAGATAAGATATTCTACTAAACTTTTTTTATAGCTTCAAGACCCACATATGTCTATTTATACCATCTTAAGATCTAGGTTCAGTGCATGTACAAAGGTCTGCACTGGGCAATCTCTTTTGTAGAACTGGCCTTAACACTGCTCTGTCCTGATATATTATGAATACAAAGTATTAATTGTAATAGATAAGATTTCATTGAATTCTACTATCAGGTACCAAGCAGGATTGTTAAACACTTGCAAAATAATATCATTATACCTCCTCATATGTGCTATCAAGTCTCTAAATATAGGGAAAATAAAAATATACTTTTAGCTGATGAGTCTTGTATAATGCAGAAACATTCTCTCGGTCGTTCTCACTCAATATTTGCTGAAATTCAGTATTCTTAGCAAACATGGCTAAATCTGCATACTAAGAACTAATATTATGCTTGCTGAAATCCACCTTTGATTTCAAAATAACTAAATGTACAGTACACTTTCATTTTCTTTTAAGTCACGCTCAAACTAGCAACTAACTAAAACAGTTGCTTTAGTAAAGAATACAAGAATAGTAAATAATTTATGTTCTTCTGAGTCTGAAGTGCAACAGTGTGAACATGAATGAGTAATCTGTTGGTATGGAATGGAATTTTAATCTTTTATGAGAACATCTTGGCTGTGTGTATGTTTATTACTGAAGAAAGGAGCTGTAGTTCTGCACTGAGCAATGGATGAATGTTATCTAATGCAGTGTTAGAAAGTAAAAATAATTAGTAAGGAGCCAGTAAGAAACGTCTTTCCTGGATCTAGGATTTTGATAATCATCTTTCCAAAAGAACAGTTTCCCCATAAGGGACACAGGTATTGTGCCAGATGCTTGGCTGTTCATTTCATAATCTATTACCATTATAAGATTCAAAATGGGAAAGGAAAAATGGGAATTTGGCTCAATCCTTTCTAAATACTTAGTGAATTTAGTCTCTACAAGGACTAAGGAAGAGCTTTTGTAATCAATACACAGTCCCTCTGTCTCACCAGTATTGAGACCTTGTATAAGAATTGTAAAGGACACAGTTCCCAGGACAGAGTTTAAAATGGGCAAAATATGCTCTTCCATTCTAGTGTGTGTGTGTGGGGCGGGGTGGGGGGACAACAGTAACCTCTACTTGCACCTGCTTTTGACTTTATGCTCCCTTTTAAATGTCAGCAGGATGATTAAGGATGTAAATCTGGTAGCTGAGGGTATGAGTACTCTAATTTATGTTTACAGTTCATTTTGCAGGAGCTAATATGCCTGTTCCAAAGAGAGATTGATTGATTGATTGATTGATTGATTGAATAAGCCTCTCTTTTTGGTGTGTGCCATTAGAACATATAAAACTGGAAATGTAATGCTTCAGATGACTTGGGAGTTCATTAGTCAGCAGTGCATCCCAGAACACATCCTATCACATGCCTTGATCAGTTTTCCAAGTAAGCCAAAATAAACCATCTTGATATGGGACCTACAGACAAACCTGACAGCTAGATCACATCCTGAGGCAGTAAACAGAGACTCTATGTTGACTCTATTGAGTTTGCACTTACATGTTACCCATAAAGCCTTGAGATATTATCCCTGATGAACTGCTGATCAGTACAGATGGTTAATGGTTAGCAAAGGCCGCTTTCCAACACCACAGTGTACTAGGTTTTTTTTCTTGGCTTGTGGACAGGCTCTTTGGCTGTGCCCATAAAGACTATTTTAACGTCTTAGGTACATATTAATTAATGCATTGCATCTTAATTTGTCAGGTGAAGCAATAACATTAGACTTTAATTAAGTCTTCATAATAAAAACAAGATCAATACTACCATACAAATATAGAACAAACTTCCCTCAAAAAGTGAGATGCACCCTCTTAGTCAGAAAGACATTCCAAACCTCTGTTCCGATGTTAGCTCTTCTGACATGTGAGAGATCCAGCCAGCTTCCCTTATGATTCTGGAATTTCGCAATCCAGATTATCTCCCTGCTCCTAAGTCAAAGCTATTATTTGACTGAGCAGATGGCCAATATTGATTTCTGTTATGAAATATTCCATATGTATTTACATCATAAATAAAAAAGGACTTGAAACCTGCTAATTCTGTGCATTGTCTAGTCTATATAACATGTATTTCTGTTGCTCATTCTCCTTCCCTGAGCCCTTCCAGTTGTCAGTTACTAGATCCTTTAGTTTAAAACCTTTATCTCGTCTTAGGGCAGCGATGGGCAACCAAAAATAATGAGCCACATCTCATGTCCTCTCAGTGACCACTGCAGCTCATGGCCCACTGGGGCTCCATCTCCAGCCTGCAGACCCCTGACTGTCCTCTTCCCCCATGCGCCTCTCATGCTGTGGGGCACCTGAGTCCCACACTTCCTACTTCTCCCCCTCCCTCCCAGCACTTTTGGAGTGCCACAAATCAACTGATTTGCACTCCATTCCCACTGCTCCCCCTCCCTCCCAGAGCTTGAACAACTTGAGGGGAGGAGTGGGGACAGAGTTCAAATCAGGTGATTTGTGGAGTTCCTGGGAGGGAGGGGAAGGAGTAAGAAGTGTGGGGCTCCAGTGCCCCAGTGCATGCGAGGCACATGGACGGGCAGACAGGGGGTCCACATGTTGTATGTTGCCTGCTGGCCACATGTTGCCTACCACTGTCTTGAGTATGACAAAAGTGTGACAGCAACGAGCACAGACAAACGTGAGTTAGACTTGATCTAGTACCTTGTGTAATAATAGCAGTAAGCCATGGCAGCACAGGGTAGGTGCTGAAGTACATACACATGGTTCCAAGCAGACTTGTACAGCCTCTGCCTCTATGGTTGTTGTTTGAGCTAGACACATCAAAGCTAGTTTGGGTATGTCTAGACAGTCTACCGTCACTCTTCTGATTGCAGTGGAGACATACATTTGACTGTAAACTCTTTAGAGCATGGATTGTATATTACGATGTGTTTTTCTAGTACCCAGGACAATAGTACTTAGTCCAGGTAGGGACCTCAGTGCAATTGTGATACAAATAAACAATCATTGCTACCTTGTTTTGTTATTGAACTTACTCTAATCCTTGAGGCAGGCTTGTTTGTCTACTCTGCATTCCTGCTACAGTGATAAAACCAAGCCTAGGTTGGTTACGTTGAGATCCTAACATTGGATCTCATGGCCCACAGTAACTATGAAAAGTCATTTCTGGCCCCTAGTCCTCACAGTCTGTGAAACTTGCCAATAACAAGACAATGGGTTAGATGCTCAGCAAAATATTACTGAAATAAAGGGACTCATGACAATTGACCGCCTCTGGGGACCTGTCCCAATGTGTACATATGTGGCTTTCTGTGCAACACCCATTTGAATAAGTTACTTTCATTGTTGCAAATGTGTGTTACTGATGCAGATTCTAAGACTGAGCCTGCAGTTTTGTAGACACATCCATTGCAGCAGGACCTATCATATGAGTAGAGGTAAATTCACGGTACAAATTTCTAGCTGCATTGCTCCACTAGGAATCATTTGCAAAAATCCTCTGTAACACTTTGAATATGCAGAGATTAGCAGGCTCTCATTTTTTCAAGTTAGACTTTCCCTCTCACCTCAGGGCTTTGGTTACTGCCCCCCAATGGACCTAGTTTAAAGCCCTCCTCACTAGGTTTGCAAGCCTGCTCTCAAAGATGCTCCTTCCTCTCTTGGTTAGGTGAGTCCCATCTCTTCCTAACAATCCTTTTGCCTGGAACAGAGTCCCATGGTCGAAGAAACCAAAGCCCTCTCTCCGATACCACCTGCACAACCACGCATTTACTTCTTCAATTCGACGATACCTACCCTGACCTTTCCCTTCAACAGGGAGGATGGATGAGAACACCACTTGTGCTTCGAATTCTTTGATCCTTCTTCCCAGCGCTACATAATCTGCAATAACCCACTCAAGGTCATTCTTGGTCGTATCATTAGTTCCCACATGGAGAAGCAGGAAGGGGTAGCGATCCGAAGGTTTGATCAGTTTTGTAAGACTCTTAGTCACATCCTGAATTCGAGCTCCTGGTAAGCATCACACCTCTTGAGATTCTAGGTCTGGATGGCAGATGGATGACTCAGTGTCTCTTAGGAGGGAATCCCCGACCACCACCACCTGTCTTTTTCTTTTGGAGGTGGTGGTCATGGAACCCCCATTCCTAGGGCTACTCATCCCATGCCATCCAGTAGATGATGTTCCCTTCCAATTTCTTCCTTGAGATGTCCCTCCCAAAGCATTCTTCATTGCAAAGCCTGTGGAGAAAGCCTGAAAGTGATTACTTACCTCTATAGCAATGGGGGATATATAGAGCAAAAGAAACACACACACACACACACACACAAAAGGTTGCCTGCCCCTTTAAGGACAGCTATTTTTAACTCTGTTCTCCACTGCACACCACCAACTGCCTCGCGGCACAACTGTGTGCCATGGAACACAGTTTAAGAAACACCGCTATAAACAATTTCCCAATACTCTTGGGGTGCGTCTACACATCAGGCCTTAACTGGAAATAAACTATGCAAATTGAGCTATGTCAATTGCGTAGCTTATTTTGAAATTGAAATTGGGAGCATCTATGCAGCACTTATTTCAAAACAGAGCACTCTTCCTCCGAAGTCAGGAGTCGGAGTAAGAAGTCCTCCAGCTTGAAATAACTGTCTGATGTGTACATGCAGACTAAGTTATTTCAGAATAAAGCTAGTTATTTCGAAATAATGTTGCTGTGTAGATGTACCCTTGTTAAAAGAAAACATTCTTGTGATTAGTTTAGCTGGTGCTTAATATTGTGACAAACAAATGCATAAAGATAGCTGTCAATTCGACATCTGTGATCCGAAGTAGATGTGAATTCAGATATTAAAAAATTCCAGGGAAATCAGCTATGGAAGAATAACCAGCTATTCATTCAGCAACATAGCCCTAGAGACTTGAGAGGTCACTGAAGAGTTTTTGCAAGACGTGATCTCAGTAATTTCTTTCTTCTTATCATCTCTTCCTAACTGGACTTTCAGAATGCGAGAGAGAGAAAAAAAAAATAGGGGAAAGATGTG
The DNA here is from genome assembly GCF_052426305.1 of Pelodiscus sinensis. NCBI lineage: Eukaryota > Metazoa > Chordata > Testudines > Trionychidae > Pelodiscus > Pelodiscus sinensis. The sequence goes on from NC_143057.1 coordinate 89,606,686, forward strand.
ATGCAAGTGAAGGGGAGAAAAGATTCAGGAAAAGTTTTCTGTATAATGAATAATAACTGTTTCCTCCTCTTCTCTCCCATCCCATCTCCTCTCCCTCCTTTAATTTCATTTTCAAATGAGGCTGTTTCAGAATATTGAAGGGTTCCTCCCTCAAGTACAGATAGGAGCCTTACACTTTATTTGTTCTTATTCTACTGTGGTGGCCATTCCATTGGAAATCTCAAAGTGTTAAATTTCACTTGTGACATCTACCTGACATCTAGCTGTGTACATGTACAATATTCAGTTTTCTTGGTCTTGTGGCATATAAATTAACATCATTACTTTCCTTGCTTGGTTTGTATTTCTTGAGTGTGTGCTATTGTTGGCTATTCATTCAAATATCACCTGGATTTTGAGTCTTCCGGTTTATGATATCATCTTTGCAAACACTGTATTTCAGAACTCTGTTTGGGCTCTCTGTAACTGAAATACTCAGTCAAAAATATTTTCAGGTGCTAAATTATAATCAGACTATCAAATGGTTGAATTATGCAGGGTTCTACATTTATGAACAAGTCTGATTTAGGCTAAGAATATTAATATTTGATTTAATATAATCCTTTTCTACTGGACCCAGACTAGCCAACCACATTCAGGGACCAGAGACTCAGAACAGTGAAGATACACACACTACTTTTTCTGGAAAAAGAGAAATGAAATTATACTATTGGCTGTTGCCATTTGCCTGATAGGCTTAAATCTAGGGAATTTGTAAGTTTACTTATTAATTTAAATTGCCATCAAAATTTTTGTAATCCCTTGAGAGATCATGTGATGAGGATTTTGTAAATCTTAAAATAAGTTAAATTGTTTATGATTACACCATAATGAGGAGTAATGGTGGTCAGCCTCCTACTGAAGTGGATTAATGGAAGGAACAGGTAACACAGCGAAGCATTTCTGTCCTGTTGGGGACCTATCCAACTCCTACTGAGGTGAATGGAAATAACTCCATTGACTTAATAGGGAACTGGATTGGCTCTAGCTTTCAATAAAATCAAAAGCATCTCTCAGTACATCAGCCCATTTGGCACACTGAAAAAAAACTATTATAAATTTTGAAAACGAGTCCTCTTGCAAAGTAGGCCAATTGGTCAGCTGCAAATTTGGCACAGCTATGAAGAATGTGTCCTGGGCAGGCCGCAGGAACACGATGTTCTTTTTCATTCCTGAGAGTTGTGGTGACTGAATTAAGGGCTCAACCCAAGACAGAGACGGCTCAGCGCTGAAATGAAGGAGCTAAATAAAAAACAAAGAAATAAACAAATACTATTGAAAAGTGAAGTTCAGCTTGGTGGGGGAGGGGGAGGGCGAGGGGGAGAAAAACACCACCACCACCACAATTTAAAAAGTTAAACATTTTTAGAACAAATGTTCTGGTTTATTGTGTGTCTTGGAACAAAACCCAGCAAAATTCAGAGAATTCTCTGGCAGAAGCTTATGGAACTTGACCTTTATCTCAGTGCAGTGCAGAATTGATGCAAAATTCCAGAAAAAAAATACTGTTAAGTATGTGATTTTTATGCTGTAATCATGTGAAGGGTGTAAAACTAACCTGAAAAAAGGAGAGCCTACTAATCTCTGCATATTCAGTGTTACAGAGGATTTTTGCAAATGATTCCTAGTGGAGCAACACAGCAAGAAATTTGTACCGTGAATTTACCTCTATTCATATCATAGGTCCTGCTGCAGTGGATGTGTCTACAAAACTGCAGGCTCAGTCTTAGAATCTGCATCAGTAACACACATTTGCAACAATGAAAGTAACTTATTCGAATGGGAGTTGCTGACAAGCATAGAAAGCCACATATGTACACATTGGGACAGGTCCCCAGAGGAGGTCAATTGTCATGAATCCGTTTATTTCAGTAATATTTTGCTGAGCATCTAACCCATTGTCTTGATAGTGGCAAGTTTCACAGAGTACTCTATGATTTTGCACAGTACATATCTAGCCAACTCTAGGGATACATCTGGAAGGTGTAAAGTTCAGCTCCAGAACAGATAATGCATTAGTTCTGTTCAAGTTAGTGGACTAAAAATGGAAGTGTAGCCACTGTTGCATGAGCAGTGACAGGATAGCTGCCCTGAGTGCATCCCTAGGGTCTGAAATGGAATCACACCTGGGGAGACTCGCCCCTTCTGCAGCTCCTGCCACTGTGGCTCATTTTTAGTGCAGAAGCACAGTCAGAATTGGTGCAGGTATGCCTTCTGGAGCTGGTATTTACAGCTATCTTGCTCTGCTCCCTCATTATGGCAAGTATGTTGATAGGAATATTGCCTCTGCTTTTTTCTTCTCTTCAGGATGTGTGTTTCCAACTTCCATAAAGTGAAACTGCATGATCAGCAAGACCAGTATAAAATGGATTCATTGTATGTTTATAGCACTTGGAAAAATAGCTCAAAACAAGGCTTTCATTTCTCTGGTTTCTTACAAAGGAAACTCCTCTCACTTATAAAAATAAGGAGTAACATAATTAAAATCAGTGGAACCACACCAGTGTACAAGTAACAGGAGGGGAGAGTGACGCTGTGTTTGCAAATATTGAAGCCAAAAATTCAGGGCCAATGCCCTTGAGTTCTCTTAACTCAATATTCTAGAATTAAATAGCAAGAGCCACTTTAGAGTTGCATCTATTGGACAGAAGGGATGGGCTGCAGCGAGAAAGTACACCAAATGCCATGGAGGCTTTTCACAACCAAAGAAGTGCAGCAATCTAACCTAAATGCATTTCTTGAAGCTTGTTGTTATCTTTATAAAATGGCTCCCAGAGCATGTTTTTAAAAATAGATATAAAAAAGTCATTGTCTTAAAGAATTTTTAACACATTTTAATTAACATTTTTATTCAAGCTTAAAAATATTACAGACTTCAGGAGCCCAGAGCTTCAGCTGCTTTTCATAAACCAGCACTTACATATTTCTGCTGAAATCTGCAAGTGAAAGTTCTCATTCTCAGCTGCTGGCTCCCTGCTGGCCTCCCTTACTCTGGTTCCATGGAGACTGAGCTGGGGTCAGTAAAAATAAGTTAAAAGATATTTCTAGACAGACAGCATTTAAAAACTCTGTTTCACTGATCCAAGGTCCTTTTTCAGAAGTGGAAATCGACCAATAGTAGCTAAAATTGATTCACAGAGGTTAGTGGCAAACTTCTACTTCTATTTCTGTGTAGATAGAGTGTAGATAGGGGGAAGGGCAGATGGTTTTAAATACTGTATAAAAATTGTTACCTATCTGATCTTTCTTTCTCCTAAAACCTGATTGAAGAAACTGCTGCAGGTAGCTGTCAGTAGAAGCCTTAGTTTGCAAACAAAAAAACAAAAACACCTGAGTCCACTGGGTCTACAGCATGATTTGCCATTGTCCTGCACCTTGTGTAGTTATTTACAATAGTACAAAAGGATGTAAACTGTTAACAAAGAATAACGGAATTGTTGTATTTTTGTCACTTTTGTCACTTTGCGTACTATTGTAAGTACCTATGCCAGGTGTGGGACAATGGTGGAGTGGACAGTTAATGACTCATGGACTTTGTCAGTCAGGGCTGATCTGCACTGGAAACTTACACTGGCATAGCTATGGGTCTCAAGGAGGATGTCTAGACTGCATCCCTCTCTCAGCAGAGACCCGCTAATTTGAACGGAGTGGGTGTTTCTATCGGCTCTGGTGGTCCTGCTCCTCATGAGGAGTAATGGAAGTCAACAAGACCGTGTGCTTCTGTTGCTCTCCAGTTGTGTGAACAGCCACCAAAACACGATTTAAGATACTTTGACTCGAGCTACGTAATTAATGTAGCCAGAGTTGTGTATCTTAAGTTGATTTTCCTCTTTAATATTTATCAGGCCTCAGAGAGATGGATTAACGACAGTGACTGGAGAACCCACCCTTTTGCTGTAGTGAGTGCCTACACTGATGTGTGATAGCAGTGTAGCTGCATCACTGTAGCAATCTCACTGTAGCATTTTAAATGTAGACATAGCCTCAGGCTATCCCTCAAAATACATCTTAATAGAAAGTACAATCCAGTGCAGCATTCCCAGCAAATGGGTGTGCAAGTGTGGGATTTGCAGCAGCAGTTGGTTAGTGGGACTAATTCTGAGCTCTGTACATGGGTACAACTAACTTTGACTTACAGGGAAGTTATGCCCTGAACTGAGAATAGAATTTGGCCCAGTGTATGTGGCTAAAGATCAGAAGACATTCTAAATTCTCACTCTAAATTTCTATTAAATTAATCTGACTCCCCTTCTGTGATAACATTTAAGCCTTGCATACAGCCTACATGTGCTCAGTATAGAGCCTGAGGAAAGAGGGCAAAGATGACATTATGTCAGTGGTCCCCAATGCAGTGCCCGTGGGCACCATGGCACCCGCCGGGGCATTTATGTGAGCCCGCCAAGTGATCAGGGCCGGCCCAAGCTATTCTTGTGCCCCAGGTGCATGGCGCATGCGCAGCCCCCACCCCCGGACATGAGGCGCACACGCAGCCCCACCCCTGGATGCTCAGCAGCCCCAAAAGGTTAGGGACCACTGCATTATGTCCTCTGCTTTCAGAAAAGCACTTGAGAGCCCACAGAGGTTTGGTCAATTCTGTTGCTTCAGTTGCACATGGAAAACACTTCATCTGCTGTCACTTCTGGAATAATTATCTAAGATTGAAAATGATGGCGTTTCCAATGCATTCTATGGAAATGCTGGCAATTCTATAACAGTAAGGAAAAAATAGACCATTAGATGAATCAAGTCCTGTGGCATATGTCTAGACTTCTCTCTTTCATGCTGGACTGCAGAATTGTTGAGAAGTCTGCTTTTCATAGCTGCAACACACTTATGTGAGCTGTACAATGTAAAAGCCAAGATGTTATTTTTAGTGAAGTGGGCAGTCACTATTTAATCACATGTTTTGAAAAAGGTGATAGGTTTGTAGACATAAAGTATATTTAATCCATGCTGGAATGGCAGCTTATTTCAAAACACTCTATGTAACTTTAATCTTGTACTTTTTATGTAAGATATCTTCTCATCCAAACACTGGTGAATTTTGTTTGAATTTCTGATTAAACATAGTGACTACTCAATATCGATTCTTTCAGTCCATTTATCACTGAGAATAGATTTCTCAGTGGCTATGTCTAGACTGCAAGCCTCTTTCGAAAGAGCGTCTAGACTGCAAGCAGTACTTTCGAAAAAGCAAGCTGCTTTTTCGAAAGAAAGCATCGAGTGAATCTGGATGCTCTCTTTCTAAAAAGCCCTGTTGGCATTCAAGAATGCCTTTTTTCAAAAGAGCACTTTCGAAAAAAGGCGTTCTTCCTCGTGAAATGAGGTTTACCGCCGTCGAAAGAAAAGCTGCGTTCTTTCGATTTAATTTCGAAAGAACGCGGCTGCAGTCTAGACGCAGGTGAAGTTTTTTCGAAAAAAGGCTACTTTTTTCGAAAAAACCCCTGATTCTGGACACTGCCAGTAGGAAAAGCCAAGCTTGATGTAAAATATGTTGGGCCAGATTCTCAGTTGGTATAAATGAGCATAGTTTCATTGACTTTTATACTGGAGATTCAATATATATAATACTCATACCAAAAAAATTGTTTTAATTGGGACACTACACTGTAACTTAGTTATTACCTAGGTAGATGCACATCTTTATCAAGTAGGCTACAAATTTCTTAATGGAACATGGTTCAAATGTCATTGTTAAAAGTCTTATTTTAACACTACCTCAGCTTTAATGAGGGCAGAGAAGGAGTAAAGTTACAGTTTGATTTATTACAAGGAACATCAGTTCCTGGAATAGTACGACTCGGATGAATAACATATGATGGAGAAATTCCCTTTTGTCTGACGGCTTTTATGTAGTAGTTTATATTTCAGTGTAAAATGCTGTTTTAGTAAATAGCCTTTTATCTGTCCAAGAGCATCGCATGTAATACCTTCTGAATGTAATGTGAAATTGTATGAATGGAACATATTACTTTCAATTTTAACTACATTAATTATTTACATTCAGACTTGCTTCAAAGTTCTTGGCCCTTTCTAACTACTCAGTTTGCTGTGAATTATCTACTCAGTTGCCAGCTGTATGACACTGTTTGTGTTAACAAAGGTGAAATAAAGTTCATGGAAAGTATTAATTTTCAGATAAACAGCTCAGTAGGGTCTCTGCCAGTCAATTCATGTTACACATGGGGACTTATCATGACACACTTTTATTTTTCTAAGAAGAACTAGACTTTACCATAAGAACTATACAACTATTATATGGGCCTAAAGAAACATTATAACTAGAGCACTTATATTAATAATAGAATCATAGAACACTAGAACTGGAGGAGCCCTCGAGAGATCATCAAGTCCAGTCCACTTCCCTCATGGCAGAACCAAGTATGGTCTCGATCATCCCTGATAGATGTCTGTCTAACCTTCTCCTAAATATCTCCAGTGAAGGAGATTCCACAATCTCCCTAGGCAATTTATTCCAGTGTTTAACCACCCTGACAAGAAGTTTTATATATGATTATAATAAAAAGAGGGTTTCAGATGTTTCTTAGATCATCTATTTAAAACTGCATTGATCTGTAACATGTTGTAGCAGATAAGTTGTCAGATGAGATCATTTAAACATATACATAATTTTAAAAAATTGTAAATGCCTAATGCAACTTTGCTTTGGCTCTGGAAGAACAGGACTAGGCTTTTTGGTCCCTTTCTAATTTATACTGTATCATAGTGGTTTTCAAACTTTTTAGTCTATCACCTAACCTCATCTGAGATAGGGATAGAATATAGCTATAAAAACGGGGGAGGGGGGGAAGGAATGTAAAAAATAGATATTGTCCTCTATTACAAGATTCCTCTCATGTACCCCAATGAGAACTTGTATAACACACATATTTACCAGTTTTAGATTTATTTATGTTTTGCTAACTTCAGATAGTAACATCAAAGAATTAAATCTAAGGTCTTTTTTCACATGTGGCTTGATTTTTTATTTTATTTTATGAAGAACAGAGAGCTGGACTGTGCAATGGTGGGAGGAGGAAACCAATGCAAGAAATTTCTGTCTTTTATACACCTGGATAGGGAGCAAGCCTAGCTGCAGTTTGTCTAGATGTTATACACCAGCCATATGAGGGTACCATTTGGTAAGAATGGAGGTGTAATGACTAGAAAATGCTGCTTGTCTTGTCTTGCTAGCAAATGTTCTTCCCATCTCTTTTGTTCAAGATATTTTTGGGAATGAATGGACATCTAGCAGTAATGATTTCTTCCCCTTCAAGTTTTTAAGTACTCTGACCCTGATTCTCCTCTGTCTTGCACCTTGTATAGTCATTTATATCTTTATGAAGTGAGCGTATGGAAAATTGCAAGACAATAGAGAATTAGACTGGCTACAAAGATGTTGGGGTTGGGGGTGGGACACAAGATCTAGTACTCTCTTGCCATAAAAGAAATCACTAAATATCACAAGGTGAACGTCATGGAATAGAAGCCACATATTCCCCTCTCACCAGCAGATTTGCAACTTTGGGTAGCTGAGTGGGAGGGATAACCTTCTACTATCATCCCTTAGGATGGTTGTAGTATTAGCTACCCCCAGTGGGTGCGCACTACACTCTTTGGAATGGAGTAGAAGCAATGGATGTGCAGCTAATTAAGTAGAGGAGATTAATTGTAACTCTCACCTAGATTTCCATTCATAATCTACTGGGTCATATGTGGAATGTGACATGGACAGTAATTGCTCCCAAGGGTCTCTTCCTGTATGCTTCAAATCCATTCTGTACCTAGGAAAATTCCCAGGGAATGAGAAACATGTTGTGGACCTGTTGCTCTTCCTTTCTGCATTTCCTGCCTTGGTTCTGTAAAACTATTTCTCTTCGCTGCAAGTGTCACTGAGAGAGAGATTCAGGCTAATAATTAGCTTATATCACCTCACTGTGTAAATCCAAGACTTGTTGGTTTTCCTATAATTGGACACTATGAGGTAAGTCCCTTGTGTAGGTTCAACATTTCCAAGATAAGACTTTTAAGTTTGTGTTGATTCCCCAAATGTTTATTCTTTTTTGCAAAGCACCTACACAAAACTTAAGGGTTAGTATTTTCCAGTGTTGGTCAGCCTAGAGTTCGGAGATATTCAGAAGGAGGGTAGGAGATGATATATACATATTTTTGTTAGGATTCTGAAGTCACTGGGTGCCATGATGAATTATTTCAACTCCTGTCTAATTCGTATTTGCCAGATTTCTTAACAGATTTTCACTATGGAAATCAATTAAAAAATATTCACGGAAGAATAGAAGCAGCCTTGTTCTTAGAAGGCAAGGGGTATATATTTATCCTTCATATGGCATGGTTCCAATAAAGTTGCTTCTAAGAAACTCGAGGTCTCAATGACCTTTGGACATGCATAGTCTTTTTACATAAAGCTGAGCGTGAGATTTTTTTAAGGAACATTTCTGAAATAGTAGAGTGTTGGCCAAAAGGTTGCCCAAAAAGATTTATCAAACTTTTGAATTACAGAGGCATCCAAATGGGCTTGAAGTGCCAAGATTTCATGTTAGTGATCTTGCTCTAAGATATAGTGGAATGACATTAAGCTGAAACAAATTTGGCATATCTCCTGTGTATCTAGATCAATAGCCTTTTTCTTCCGGACAGCAATTACAGTGCACTCCAGTCAGTGCCTTTTTAATGTGAAGGCAACAGTGTTGAAGCCCAAAGGTTCAATAAACTTCCAGTGTTTTTACCATGGTTCGTATATTATAAAACCAAAAGGTATCACTGTGATCATCTAGTGTGATTTCCTGTACAATAGAGGCCATAGGACTTTCCTGAATTCAATTCTGTTCAAACTAGAACAAGTCTTTTAGAAAAACACCCAAGTCTAATTTTAAAATGTTCAGTGATGGAGAACCTACCACAACCCTTGGCAAATTGTTCCAGTAGTGAATCACCCTCACTGCTTCATATTTGCCTTTTATTTCTATTCTGAATTCTATTAATTCAACTTCCAGCCATTCGATCTTGTTATATCGTTGTCTGCTTGATTAAAAGGGAAATTATCAAATATTTGTTCTGCAGTGTAGGTACTATACACTGTGATCAAGTCACCCCCAAACCTAACCCTGAACCATCACATTTGGGTCCATATCTAGACTACCTTCACCCCTCCGCATCTCGCTCTGCTAAAAGGCTTAAACAAATCTAAGGGATTTGAACCTAGATCTTCAGAAACCAGACTAGCATTGTTCCCACATCACTACCAGGAGGCAGTACAGGGTTCCTTTGTAGCAATTAGCCAGTTGGGGCATATAAAGAGACCTTAGAAACTGCCTCTGGAGGCCTTCTGATTGGGCCTTGCTCACTCTTTCTGGAGGAAGGCTGAGGAAGTTGTTTGGGTAACCCTACAGACTTTTGGGTAGACGTGTTTCTAGATCTTCCCTTACTTTCTGAGCTTCAGTCTCTGATGCCAGCCTGGTTATTGCCTCTGGTCTCTGACTCTGGCCTGATTCTGACCCTGACTCTTGCTTGTTGAGCCCAACTATAGTGATTACTCTGATCCCTGATTACTGCCATGCGGTTTTCCTGGACTTGTTGACACAGCCCAGCTGTAACTGCCTTTCCTAACTGTTGCATGTTTGGGTTTGGTTATAGACATGTCACTATTTAGTAAATCAGCCTGGGAAATTATTTGCCTTTATCTTGATCCAAATTCTATTCTTTGGGTTTTGGACATTCTCCATCTCTTCCTCCTGCCATATGCCTTTCATTTAACTAGGTGCTGGTTTCACTAGGGAGCCATGATACCCTCTCCTATGTCCTGACAGTCATCATAATCATCAACAACCATGGGCTCCACACGTGTTGGTGTCGGATGCCTCCCTCACTATTTTCTTCCATCTTTCCCTGTCCAGTGTGGAGTGGCTTAGTTTCTGTATGTTTCCCTTTAAGGAGTGCAGCCTTTCTCATTGGGTGGTGTAATGTAATCAATTAGGTCCCAGAGCAGTACTCCCCTTCATGTTGTTCTATGACCCTGGGGTTTCTTGGAACTTATTCCCAGAGGTGGAATGTAGACTAATGAAATCCCAGAGCATGCAAAAGTTTATAAATAAATTCATCCAAAATACTTACAAAGCTGAATACCAGCCTCCTGTAACATAGACAAACCATAAGCATATGCACATTCACACTATGTGCCTTTGCTCTGTGACATTGTGGCTTCTTTAAATAGTCTGTTCCTTCCCAGACAATTTGTCCAAGCCACAAGTATAAAATCTCTCCTAGTGATGTGAGGAGACTGGTCATGCTATATATTTCAGTAAAGTGCGGGTGAAGTCATACTTTTCAATGCTAGAGTGGGGTGAAGAGGGATAGAAAATACTAATGGTTATTAGGCAGCTAGGTCTGAATTGTTGCTATAAATACTACTTTAAAGTATTAGCTGCCCACTTTTTAATATGAAAAAATGGCTATACTTTACTGGGCTCATGCCCAGTATAATTAATAAGTATAATTAATCTAGAATTCAAATTTCATAATGAAGTTAAAGCTTACCATTTTCTGGAACAAAACTTATTTTGTGGCTTCTTTACTTTGGAAATGCGCCAACCAAAAGCTGTCTTTTATGAACTACTGACTATCTAGCTGAGGTTGGATATGTCCACAGTATAAAGGTCAGATGGTAAGGGCATAGCTACCTCACTGGACATCCATTTTTTCGTTATATACTACTTGTATCTTTAAAGGGCTTTCTCCTGATTCTGGGAAGGGCATAGAGGTAAATGATAGTATCAGTCAAATGTAAGTAAGCTCTGCAGAGAACTTCTCTGGTTTATGCATTGATTTTTAAGTTAGAGCAAGAGTCACAGTGGTGACTCAAGCAATCTAGGTTTTGATGTGCTTACTTATTGAGAATTACAGATGCTACCAATACAATAGCCAAACTGATACAAAATAATGCCAAGTTTCAGGTTGCTGAGCCAAATTCCTCACAGGAATAGTAGCTTTGACTTCATAATGCCAGTGGAATTACCCTGTTCAACATCATTGTGTCTACTTAGCAAGCAGCAGTAGAGCAGCTTCATTCCCATTGCACCTACTCTTGGAGGTTTGGGGCAGGAGGGCACCGTGCCTCATTTACATTTCCTAAAGACACAAAGAGCCCAAGTCAGGGCTGGGCAAATTTTGGCCTGCAAGCTGGATCTGGTCCACAGGGTTAGTCCCTGATTGGCCCCCACCTCCAAGTTTACCTCTGCAGGTATCAGAGGATTGCAGCTCTCTTGGCCATGAATGGTGATTCATGCAAGTGGCAGGAAGTGGCGACTCAGTCCCTGAGGTTTCATGCTGCTTCGCAGCTAACCAGAGCTGTGATCCTCCGATACCTGCGGAGGTTCAGATAAACATTGTGGTGGTGGCCCGTCAGAGACTAACCCTGGGGGCCGCTGTTTTTTTATTGCCCACCCCTGGCCCAAGTTCTAAATGGTCTGATCCCATTTTTCCTGTGCACTTATTAACTTCCTTTGAAGTTAAGAGGAACAGTGTATACAATGGCTGTAAGATTGGGACCTTACTAAACACATAGAATAAACTCCAGTATAAAAGGATAACTGGTTAAATTAAGTCATAATGAACCTAGATCAGTCAACAGAAAGTTTGCCTTTGACTTTGGAGGAAGTACAATTGGACAACATTTGGCACAAATTATAACCTAGTTAAATGACTCACCGTGACTGGCCTGAGTCCCTATCTTGTCCTGAGTTCGTGTCCAAACGTAGCCCATTCCTGAGGTTTGGCTTTATAAGTAACTCGAGTACATAAGCATCAGCCTATGCGTAATGACAGTCACCAGTGGGGTTGAACAAAGGACTTTCAGAGCTAAACATGAGAATCAGCCCAATAAGCCCTACGGCTACTCCACAAAGTGACAGCTGCCCCAGGATATCCTGAGCCTTTGGTTGGGAGCCCGTTCTCTTTATATCTTGTATGGGGAGAATTAGGTGCCTAAGAAGGGGATTTAGGGAAGCCAGCAAGCTGAGTAGGAGACTGCCTAAATTAAGCAAAATAGGAAATGCCAAGAAGGACATTGCATAAGCCCAGCCTCTCAAAAGTAGTTAGGTGTCTAATCCAATTTAGGGTTCTCAGCTAGGAGCCCATTCATGGAGTGAGGATTGGCTCACCTGCCCTTCCTGTAAAAATCTACCTCACCCCACCCTACTCAGTAGCTAGGATGCCAGTTTTTAATTCCTAATTTGAAGTATTAGGACTTGAAGCAGGGGCTTCTTGATCCAGGCGAGTGCCCTAACCCGTACCCTAGTGAAAATTTTGGTACAGGCTTTTCTCAGTCTATCCTGTTGGAGTAATTCCATTTTGTATAAATTATTTTATAAATTATTTATATTGTATATATAATAATATAAATTAATATTCATTAGCATAGGGATTGAACTGGGTTTTTACATGCCACACCCATGTTCACATCACTAGGCTATACACCAAGGGTGGGCAAGTTCCAGGATTAGTCCCTGACAGGGTCCCACCTCCATGTTTACCTGTGTCTCCACATGTATTGGAGGATCATTGGCTGTGAATTGCCTTTCATGGCCAATGCGAATGGCAGGAAGTGGCATTCCGGTCTGCAACACTTCTTGCTACTCACATTGGACATGAACAGCAATTCTTGACCAAGCAGAGCTGCAATCCAATTATACCTGTGGTGGTGCAGGTAAACATAACGGCAGTGGCTGCTTTTTTTTTTATTGCCCCCCTGTGCTATACATGGTCAAGCTCATGCTAATTTATTCTCTGGTCCAGTGACTATTCCCATTGTCTTCAGTGACAGCCAGGATCAAGGCCTAAGTTTCCAAGTTCCAAAACCACTGACCTAAAGAGGGCCTAGTTTAAAATGTCTTTTTATTATATTTCCTGTACCTGTTCTCCTCACACTTTCTAGCCACTTTGACAGTGGTCTTCCATCTGTCTATACTTATTTAGTGTTATCAAATAGATTTCCCCAAAGTTAGTCCTAGGCTGTTTAATGAAAATTGCACTTAAAACTGTCACAGAAACCTCATTCTTTATTTCTAATGAGAATTCAGTTTGATCTTCAGCAATGCAATGTAAGGCCAACAAAAGAAAAATTACACCAGTATTTATTACACTTCTAATATGATATAGCTCTTATTGTGAAGTCTTTCACTCATCTTTCTGTCCAATGCCAAGGAAAAAGAAGGGTTATTTAAATCTATAACTGAACCTTCCCAGAGGCTGACTAGACCTCCAACATCATTCCTAATGCAATGCTGCAGTGAGACAGGAACGATGATGCATTACATCAACTTGTCATGTTCCCAGGATTCTTTGGATGATTTATTGCAGTAGCATGGCAGCAGCAAACTTCCTTCAGTACATTTTTTAAAATTACAAATGTAGCCCTTCCTCCAACATGTGTGCAACCCTTCTGCCATGTGAAGCCAGCAGCAGCCAGGGTGGGTTTAACAGCTAGGCATTCTTCTCCATCCATCCAACACAGAATCGGTTTGAGCTTCTACCTAGTAGCCTGTAATCTGGGAAAATCACACCACACCCCTGAGTGCCTCTGAATGGCAATGCTTTCCCATTTGCAAGCATAGAATCTGAGTGTAGAAAAGAAATTTTTAATAAAAGGGAGGGAAGAAACTTGTCATTAATTTAGGAAAACATCATAAACAGGATTCATAAACATAAACCATGAATAAAAGTACCATCCCAAGTAGGTTTGGAAGTGTCCTTTTTCTCTCTGGTTCTTAGATATAGCAATTTATATCCCCTTCACGTGCCCAACACTTCTCTGCACCACACCCACAGTCACTGCCCTTGGTCAATGCAGACCAGTGTTCAGAGGTACATCCGTAGAGTTCACCTCTCAGCTTTTGTGGCAGAGGGAGATAAAGAGGCATCTTACCCACACTGCTGGTCTCTCGCCATCTGCTCACTGCTCTCTGCTGCTGCCCTGCTGGTCATTCGTCTGACCTTGCTGCTGCCACTCATTACACCTCTCCATCGCTGCCCTGCTGGCCACTTGTCATACCTCTCCACCATCATCCTGCTGGGTGCTCCACGCACCTCTACCACCATCCTGCTGTCCTCTTGCCACATTGCCACCACCCTGCTCCTTGCATCTTGCCATGACCACCTACCTCTTGGCTGTCACTTCTGCCCATCAGTCTCAAGTGATTTCAACTCTCAGTTATTTCAATTCTTAGCAAGCAAGATAGAAAAACACAGCTCCAACACAATTGACATAAGAAAGAGGTTCTTAATTATATATATTTAGCTCTGTTCTTTGAACAGTGGAGAAGGAGGAAGAAAAGATCAAACCAGTCCAGGTAGGGGAGGATATGTAGCTTCTGGACCAGAATTAGCTTCCCTCACCCCCTCTTCTCTCAGAACTCTGAAAGTTGAGCCTCTACTTACTAAGGTCCTTTCTGCTATCTGTAAGTCCTTTCCTTTGGAACAATTTAGCACAGTCCTACTTTTCTGTATTTCCACAAGAGTACAAACATTGGTAACCATATTTGAGCCATCCCTGCATCTAATACAAACATAGCTGGTATTGGGCCACAAATTAAGTTGATTGCAATGAGCAACATATCACTCCATCTGCTGGATATCTTAACACATCTAAGTCAAGTAGGAGGAAACTATTTACATAGACACACTCAGGGTCTCTCCCCACATTCCAAGTAGTTGTAAGGGGAAGCATTCCTTCACATCCTGTTTACATGCGTCTCAAGCTTCTGCCTGGTGTTTGCTACCTGGAGTGGCTTCTCTCTACTTTCTTGCCTGCATTGGATCCTGGGCTCTTTGTTGTGATACCTGATGCCTCCACCCTGGATGACTCTTCTCTGTGCTGTGACACAAAGGATACTGTCCTGTGGGAAAAATCACTGATATTTGCTATTTTAAACAAAGCATATAGCCCAGTACACAAACAAATTACATTAGGGTACATCTAGATTACTGGCTTTTGTCGACAGAAGCTTTATCGACAGATACTGTCGACAAAGTTTGTCAACAAAGAGCATCTAGACTACGTTCAGTTCTGCCAACAAAGCAAGCCGCTTTGTCGACATGACAGTGTAGATGCAATAATGCCTTCTGTCAACAGAACTGTCGACAAAAGGCATTATTCCTCGTAGAATGAGGTTTACAGCCGTCGACAAAACTGATGAGTTCTGTCGATGTTACGTCAACAGAACTCAGAGGCAGTGTAGATGCAGGTATAGTTGTGTCGACAAAAGTCCACTTTTGTCGACAAAACCCAGTAGTCTAGACACACCCTTAATGCCAGACCCAACAAATGAAATGCCATATCAAAAAATAAGAATGTAACAAAGGAGGATTTTTACCAGGGACCAAAAACAGAGGCTCTAGGAAAGGAAAGGCTTATGGGCAGCAATTAAATATTTGAAAGTTAGTACAATACATTCTCCATCTCCCACCATTCATGGTTATAGCTTCCAGCTCCCACCCTGGCACTTTCCCAGGCATTTGAAATACTCAGTATGGATACCTCTACACAGCAGTGTTATTTTGGAATAACTCACATTATTTTGAAATAACAAAATGGGTGTCTACACAGCAAGTCTTTATTTCAAAATAATGGTGAGCTGTAGGACTACTTACTCTGACTCCTGTATTCCTTATTTCACGAGGAGTAAATGATGTCAAAGGAAGCGTGTTCTTTCTTCAACTTCCTGCTGTTTAGACAGCACCAAAAGCCAAAGTAAGCTGTTTTGACTTTAGCTATGCAATTGTTGTAGCTGAATTTGCACAGCTTAATTTGACTTTTGCCCTGCTGCGTAGGCAGGCCCTATGTGTTCAGAGATGCATGTCATGGTGCTGCTGACATTCGCCACCTTACAGAAAATGACAGGGTCTCTCAGTGTTTTCACCATTGAGTGATGAAGGGTCCTTTCCTGGCTCCTTGGTTCTGTGGTGTTCTCAGCTGGTTCCAGGTAGCCTGCAACATGCTGGTTCTCTGCATCCCATGGAAACTGTCCTCCACAGGGCTGTAACTATTTAACCATGAGAAGCAGCATCCCATAACAGTCCAAAGACCATCCACATGGGAAGGAGGAGTTAATTAGTGACTCTCTGAGCTGTTCTGCTTCTCTCTCATCTCCAAAGTAAAAAGATCCAAAAGAGAAATTAAAACTAGTTCCTTTGCATCTGAGTCAGGCTTTTCCCTCCCTTTGATTACTCTTGAGAGCTCCAGGAGAGGATGGAAGAGGTTCCAGAAGACTGTATAAGGGAAGACATATACAGTCCCAACCTATAAAAAGATGAATGAAGAGTACCTAGAGAATTATGGGCTACTCAACTTAAATGTGATATCTGGAAAGATACATGATCAGATAATTAAGCATTCAGTTTGTAAGCACTTAGAGGATAATAGGGTTATAAATAATAGATTTTTCAATAACATATCAGGCCAAAACAACCTATTTTCTTCTTTGACGGGGTTATTGGCTTGGGGGAAGCAGTAGGTGTGATATCTTGATTTTAGTAAGGTTTTTAACCCAGTCCCACATGACATGCTCAATAGCAAGGTAGAGAAATGTAGTCTAGAATAGTGTTTCTGAAATTGTTCCATGGAATCACTCAGAAACACATTAACTGGCCGCCCTGGTTTGTTTATTTACTGGCGCCACAGCCACGGAGCCTCATGGTTCCCATTGGCTCCATTTTGTCCTTTGCAGCCAAGGGGAGCTGCAGGAAGTGATGTGGGCCGGACCACCACTTCCCATAGCTCCCCTTGGCTGCAAAGGATGAAATGGAGCCAATGGGAGCCATGAGGCTCCATGGCTGTGGCGCCAGTACATAAACAAACCGGGTGACAAGTTAACATGTTTCTGAGAGTGATTCCACGGAACACTTTCAGAAACAGTGGTCTAGAAGAAATTTCTATTAGGTGGTTGCACAACTGGTTGACAGCAAACCAAGGACTGCTACTCGTTGGAGTATGGTCTGTCAGGCTGATAGAGAGGTATCTAGTGAGGTTCCCAGGCTCACGCCTAGGTTCGATACTACTCAATATTTTTATTAATGACTTGGACAATGGAGTGAAGAATATGCTTATGCAATTTGTGGATGAAAAACAAGCTGCAAGGGGTGCTAGCACTTTGAAAGACAGGATTAGAATTCACAATGATCTTGACAAATTAGAGTATTGGTGTGAAATCAGCAAGATGAAAATCAATAAAGACAAGTGCGAAGCACTTTGTCGGAGGGAAATCAAGTGCACAAGTACAAAATGGGAAACATCTGGCTAGGTGTTAGTACCGCTGAACAGGATCTGGGGGTTATAGTGGGTTACAAATTTAACATAAATCAAGAATGTGACACGATTGCAAAAAAAGGCTAATATTCTGTGGTGTACAGAGTGTTGCATATAAAACATAGGAGGTAATTGTTCCATTCAGCTCAACACTAGTGAGGCCTGAACTAGAGAACTGTGTCCAGTACTTTAAGAAAGATGTGGACAAACTGGAGTCGTTTCAGAGAATAGCAACAGAAATGATAAAAGAAAACCTGACCAATGAGGAAAGGTTAAAATACTGGATGTGGTTAGTCTAGAAGCATGAGGAGGAAGTGATGCTATGTTAATGGCTATTATAAAGAGGATGTGATTAATTGTTTGCTATGTCCACTGACAGTAGGATAAGAAGAAATGGGCTTAATCTTCAGCAAGGGAGTTTTAAGTTAGATAGTAAGAAAAACATTCAAACCATAAGGGTAGTCAAAACTGGAATTGAGTTCCAAGGGAGATTGCAGAATCCCTGTCAATGATGGTTTATAAGAACAGGTTGGGGAAATATTGTCAGAGATGGTCTAGGACTTAGTCCTGTCTTAGTAAAGGAAGACTAGATTAAGAGAGTGACCTCTCAAGATGCCTTCCAGGCTCTCTCTACTACACAGCCATACATTTCTATATTTCTGTAATCTTGCATGTGTCCACTTGGGTAGAATTCACAATGAAATCACTGGGAATTTTGACCATGAAAGATGTACATCATCACGCCTCTTTGTAAGTCAAGGATGGATTTTGGATATGATGTGCACAACATGGTAGGCAAGTTTAGTTGCCCATTAGAATCATTTACAAATTATATTTTTGGTGGGGAATGGGATGATTTGGATTGGGGATTATTCTGGCAAATGGAGAAGCACCACAAAGGATTCTTTTCTCCTTATCTATGTTATACATAAATCTCTGATCTACACTAGGACCTTCTTCCAAAATAACCCCCTCACATTTGAATTGATAAGCAGTGCATCCACACTACCAAGAGCATTATTTCAAAATTACAGGCCATGGAATTTGAACTCTTTATTCCTGCTTTTCACGAGGAGTAACACTAATTCCAAAATAGTAATTTCAAAATAACATTGGTGTGGATGTTCTTGTGCCACTAATTTGAATTTATTGTGCTTCAGGAGACCCACCCACTGCTCCCTAGAGTGTTTCCTGGGGGTTCTAAGCTCAGGTAGCATATCCACATTAATGGAGCCTGCCTTGGACTAATTTTGATGTTTCCCCATAGTGAGGAAACTAGTTCAAATTTGTTAAATTGGGAGTTCTCAAGTCAAAGTTAGTAATTCAGAAATAGTTTCCTAGTGTAGTCATGACCAAATATTTGTTAAAATACAGTGTTTGTATCAAGATCGTTTTATATTAACATAAGAAGTCTGATTTTTTTTTAAAAAGGTGACCAAATCTGTTCACCTTTTGTGCATCCATAATAAGGAATTTAGATGTCAAAATGATAGGATTTGCTCCAGCAATTAATTGTGGGTACAAAAAAAACATCTGACATAGAAATACAGCCCAAGATCTATAATCTATTCTATATTGTGTAGTGTGCTATTTTCCTGTGCACAAAGTATTTTCTGACCATAAAGCTTAATTTATGACAAGGAAAAGTTTTACATTTTCAGTGAGCTATTTGGCTTCCCTCAGGCAACACAATATGTAATAAATTCTGTCTGAAATGAATATTGCCCTTTGTATTGCTCCAGTTGCCACTGGCCATAAACATCTTGTTTAACTCTTAGCCCTGATCTATACTATGAAGTTGTTTATGAACATAACATATTTCGAAATAACAAGCAGAGCATCCACACTATCAAGTCCATTATTTTGAAATAAGGGGCGCATGATTTTGAAATAATAACTCTTGCTTTCTATGAGGAATAATGCTTATTTCAAAACAGTTATTTTGAAATTGAAATAACTACTCCACAGAGTCATTCAGAGTAATTACTCTCCAGTGCTTGCTGGGGCTTTAAGTTGAGATAGCATGTCCACATTAAGGGAACCTACCTCGGATTAATTTTGAGGCTTCCCTGTAGAGTGGGCATGCTATGTAGAAAAAGGAAAAACTTAAAAAATAACAAATAGTCTAGTAGCACCTTAAAGACTAACAAAACATGTAGATGGTATCATGAGCTTTTGTGGGCACAACCCACTTCTTCAGATGACTGGAATATTGGAAGTCCAGATCCAAGAATAAATAAGGGGAGGGAAGGGAAGTGGGTGGGAAGAGGAAAAAAAAGGATGGAGAAAGAAGACAAAAATAAAGACAGAGAGCCAGTGAGTAAATAGTTACAACTGGCTGATAAGAACATTGGTTGGTTGATTAAGTCAAAGGGATGTGGAAGATAGTGGTCAAGCCATCAAAGACTTGCCTGATGAGTGCTGTGGCCAATAGGGGGCACCACAAGGGGAGAAACTGAGACAAAATTGTGGACACACACACATATGACCAAGGAGACACTAGCCTGAGGTGAGTATGCTCCATTACAAGACCTCAGTTCCCCTTTTACCTGTCTGCCTCAGCTTAATATTCCACTCCCAGCATCTGTTTAGGAATTCTCACAACTTGGTATCATGGTACTGGATTGCCTCTGAAATGATACTTACTTCTACCATAGGAATGACATCACCTACAATCTCGGAGCCCAGGAGTCCATTTTGTACCTTGTTCAGCTTCCATTGAACTATTTCTGGAGGCTAACTGATGCCTGCCAAAAGATTCAGCAAAGATTGCCCGATAGCTGGTTGGCTCATCTAGTTCAATGTCAGAATCTATTCAACATCGAACAGTTAATATCTTTGCCCTAGATATATTAAATGGAAATGGGTAGTGATGTCTTTTCCATGCTCCATTCAATGGTTTTAGGTCTGCTCAGTTCTCTAGTTTACCTGAAGGTTCTCACCACTGCTAGGTTACTGAACAACTCTGCACTTATTACAGTGGCTTGTAATGATACCTCTTCTTTTCAAGATTCCCAATTCCTTTTTTAATGGTTACTCCAGGGCCAATGGAACTCTGCATCTCAGTAGTCTTGGTGGGTCCATTTCTAACCTTAGCTTGCTCTCAAGGTGTCTATCCTTGAAACATGTCCTTTCATAATAAATATTCTGGCAGAATGCTGGAGTGGACACACAATGACAATTTTCCTTCCTTTCCTCTCACACCAAAGACATCCTTTGGTTGTGCTGTGACTAAATCCACTGCTTTCACTGCCCTGCTGTCCAGCAGTGAGTGTACGCCTATGTGTTAACTCCTATAAAGTTTCTTACGTTGTGGGTTCCTTAGCAGCCTGCTTTTGCCTGCTGACCTGAGAATGATGTTAGTTTGCATCTTCAGGACTTGGTCATATTTCTCCCATCTCATTTTGCTGCTTATTAAAGCAGCTGGCACCCAACTGGTCATATATTGGATATTATAATTGCATAAATGGGAATTAAATGGGTGGCATCCTTCTTCTGCAGGGTGTGTACATTAAATTCTTTGGTTCTG
Organism: Pelodiscus sinensis; assembly: GCF_052426305.1. NCBI lineage: Eukaryota > Metazoa > Chordata > Testudines > Trionychidae > Pelodiscus > Pelodiscus sinensis. The sequence continues at coordinate 89,627,571 of NC_143057.1, forward strand.
CTAAAGTCACACTGTAGACACAGTCCTCTTCACTGGGGGTATGTCTACACTAGCCACCCTAGTTTGAACTAGGGTGGTTAACGTAGGCAACCGGAGTTGCAAATGAAGCCCGGGATTTGAATTTGCATATTGCCGGGCGCCGCCATTTTTAAATGACCGCTAGTTCGGACTCCATGCCCGCGGCTACACGCGGCACAAACTAGGTAGTTCGGACTAGGCTTCCACAAGGAGTACTGGAGTACCGGTAGTTCGGACTAGGAAGCCTAGTCCGAACTACCTAGTTCGTGCCGCGTGTAGCCGCGGGCACGGAGTCCGAACTAGTGGACATTTAAAAATGGCGGCGCCCGGCAATATGCAAATGAAGCCCGGAAATTCAAATCCCGGGCTTCATTTGCAACTCCGGTCTATCTTCAATCACTGCATGTTCTGTTCTGCTTATTTTTCTTTCTGGGTGTCAGGGGCCCCCCCCGACGGGGGTTGCCACCCTCCTCTGGGGCATCATCTAACCAGCTTGGGCCTCGGCCTGAAGCGTCGTGCCCCTTTTTAGGGGAAATATGGCCTCATGGCCTAGCCCCCAAAGTTCACTGCCTCCTCAATAGGGGAAATACGGCCTCCCGGCCTAGTCCAAAGTTTGCAGGCCCAGAGGCCTATTCCAAAGTTCTTTACCCCAGCCCCCACTCGCCGGGGTCTCAGGCAGCAGGGGTAGGGGGGCCCGGGCCCTCCCTCTCCACCGGGCCCTGACCCAGGGCCCTAGTAGTGGCGGGTGGCTCCCACCACTGGCTCGGCGGGGGCTCCTCCCCGCAACGCCCCGAGCCCTCAGGGGCTTTTCCAGCTCCCTGCCCTGGGTCACTTCCTACCCCCTGCCCCTGGCCCGCCGCGGTCCCACCTGTTGGCGTTGGTCAGGTGGCTGTACTGGTGCTTCCCCCGGCAATGTCGGAGTTGGCAGTGTCCAGTCCGGTCCGGTCCGGTGCTCGGATCACAGGGGGGTCGGTCGGCGGCTCCGGCGTTGGGGCTGAGCCCGGCAGCGGCACGTTCAGCCCTCTTGGCGACTCCCTCTCTGGCCGGTGGGCGCTAGCTCCAGCTCGGGCCGCAGTCTGCCCCTTCTGAGCAGGCCAGCAGCCTTTTGTACCTGTGCTCCCCTTGGAGCATGCCCAGTAGGGCTGTGTGGGTGGGGCCCTCTCCGCCCCCGGCACCAGGTGGTTTCCCTGGGCTTGAGTGCGGGGGGCGGGGGGGGCCGCCCGGTCACACTGGGGTAGCTGTGGCATTTGAGACATCAAGTAGTTCTGTTCCTCACACACTTTGCACTGTGGTTTGTAGGACTGGATGGAAAGTCTGGGATTGGGTAGGGCAAGAGTGAACTGGCTCAGTTTTTATGAAGCTAATGAGTCCCAGCAGATTCTGTGTTCCTTCCATTAGCCTTTGCTTCCCTAGCCTGCAGCCCTGAGATTTTCTACTGGTGCTATGCTATGAACAGTTCTGGATCTCAGGTATTAGACCTTGTCACCCTTAGTTGTCAACACAATACAAATTTTGAATTTTATTAGTCAAATGCAAAATTAAAAGCACTTTCAGCACTTCAAGAGTAAAACGATTAATTGAAAGTAAATTTAAAGTCAAGATAATAGAATATGAATATGAACATGAAAGGGTCACAACTGGAGCTAAATGAAATGACAATAATGGATATTTGGGGGGAAGTTTGCTACAGTTAACTCAAGACTAGGCATTACTATAACTTACTATAGAACATTTTCTGTTGTATCTCATATCTGGTCATAATCTTTTGGAAGAGAACTGTTATCTATGTTGGGCCTCTGTCTGCCAGTCCCCAATGTGACACTAAATTTTACTTCTGATATTAAATGACTTGTTTTATATGGAGTTAATTCTTAAAATCTGATCTGAGACATATGGAGAGAGTTTTGCTTTAAATATATGGTCATGTGGTGTCTGGAAGCTAGAATACATGCATCACAGATTTGCAATATGGAATCAAATTTGTTAAGGAGTTGTCTAAAACCAATGAATTTCTGAGTTGCAGGTGTTTGACTGTGACATATGTGTGGCATGAACACATGTAGTCAGCCAACTTCCTTCATCAGAGGGTGCGGAGAATGACTGAGGTGTTCTATTTAAGGCACTAGCTGTAGAATAACATGTAGTGCTAAAACTGGCTTCAGTTAAATATTTTTAGAAAGCAGAAACTGTACAAGTGGAGCACTGTACTAAAGAAGCCTGAATTTGACCAAATCATACCCCTTTTTAGCATTCAAACATCTGAAATGTAGGAGGCATGCAAATCTGGAGTTAAGCAAGTATGAAGACATCCCAAAGAGCATCAGTCAGTTAAATATTTTAGTTCACAACAGACTGAAGAGATGCAGATCTGATAGGAATATGCCCTTGATATTTTGGACATGGTCCATTTGTAAACAGCATTAATGAATTGGACTCAAATGTGGTGAGATGGTTGAAGAGGATAAAAGGTTAATGAAAGGCTACTTTGGCTTGGAATACACGTCATGCATAATTATTGAACTAATAAGCTGAAACAATTACTACATGGAAAAACACCCCCTGCATTTTGATAATTCAGATAACCATATCCACTACTTCATCTTTTTATGGTGGGATGCATGAAATGATTGAAAAGATGACCTTGTAATTGCTCAGACATACTTACTGTGGGATCAATTTTCCCTTTCTATGGGAAAAAAATCCTTCAAAAAAGGAGAAAAGTACTTAAACAATTAATAGAGAAGATTAGCACATGAAAGAGCATTGTTTGGTGAAGACCAAATCAAAAGAATGACCATCGTGATTGGCTGGTCCAGAGATGCAGGCTACCAGCAGAAGTTAGCAAAATGAAATGGGAGACAATAAGATCAAATATTTTTGTTGCAAGAAAGATTAAGTAACCTGGGGCAAATGCAAAGGTTGAGATCTGTTGACAATGGAAACCTTACCTTCACAGCAAAAGAAAGGTGCATTTTTATTAGATTTTATATTATTTGTCTAAATCAGTAGTTCTCAACCTATTTATCATTATGGGCCTCTTATGTGCTATCTGCACTGCATCCACACCTTATAGATACTACCTGTATGGGCCTAAAGATGTCACATAGACCACAGTTGATTGGGCCACAAGTGGCTCTTGGGCTGCATAATGTTTTATGGGAATGTGCCCATTTCCATTAATTTTTCAATTTGCCATCCAGGCTTGCCTGCCTGGCTCCTGAGCACTCACATGATGGACTGCCTCAGAGTTCAGATCTCAAAGCCTTGAGGGACTATCACTCTGGGATAGCCTTTTATACGCTGCCTGGTGGGTGGGGAGTGGGTGGGTCCTAGGGTTTCTAGTCTTCCTGCTTCAGAGATAGATGCCTGGTGAACCATGGCTCAGCTGGGAACCTTGGCATTTGAGCTCCCAGCTGCAATTTTGTTTTGAAAGTTTCAAAAGCAAACACTCTCGCTGTTGCTAACTGAAATTTTTGTTAAAATTTCCAGGACAAAATGTGACACTTTTTCATTACAAAATAGAACAGAATGTTTTCCAAAACATCAGACTTTGCAACAGACTAGAAATTCTGATGTTTGCCCAGCTCTAGATTTTACCTTGAGGCAACTAATATAAAACACTATGAAAACAAGGCATTTTAGTTATACCCCAAAGTAAACTAGGGGAGCCCATGGCTGACCTTGACTATTATAACTTACAGTCATGCTTAATTGCTTTGTCTCCATTGTGTTTTTACTACAGGATAGTTCCTTAGTTACTGTAAAATAAAAGCAAAAGAAAAGTGCCATTTTTAGCATTGTGGACAAGGCCATAGAAACTAGCAGCAGGTTAACATGGAAGGAGGAGGAAAAGCATGTAGAATCAATTAATTAAAACTAGGTACAAACAAGATCGGATTAGTTTCAAAATTTGGAAAGAATGCTTAAGACTAATTAAACGTAGGCTATGTCCTCTCTGCTGCTATCGATCTTCCAGAGTTCAATTTAGCGGGTCTCCAGGGGTGTGTCTAGACTATAGGGTTTTGTCAACAAAAGTGGACCTTTGTCGACAAAATTATACCTGCATAACGTCAACAGAACTCAGCAGCTTTGTTGATGGCTGTAAACCTCATTCTACGAGGAATAACGCCTTTTGTCGACAGAGTTCTGGCGACAGAAGGCGTTATTGCATCTACACTGTCCTTTGCATCTACATTGTCATGTTGACAAAGTGGCTTGTTTTGTCTACAGAACTGGATGTAATCTAGACGCTCTTTATCGACAGAAGCCTATAGTCTAGACGTACCCCAGAGTTCGATTTAGTGGGTCTAATAAAGACCTGCTAAATCGAACTCAAAGAGTGCCCTCACCTTTCTTGCAAGGAGTAAAGGAAGCCAACAGAAGTGTTTGCTCCCGTTGGCTTCCCGCTATTTAGACTGTGCAGAAACTTGAATTATGGTACGTCAACTCCAGCTATGTCATTAATGTAGCTGGAGTTGCATATCTAATTCAACCTTCACACATAGTTAAGACATGGCCTAATTTCCTTTTGTTCAGATGTATATAGAAACTCTATTAAAGCCCTGTTAAGGACATATATCTTCATAACCCTGTACTTTTTTTTAATCAAAGGTATGTACAATGGAATTAAATTTAAGAAACAGCAGGAAAAAATCTTCATCTGTTTTTCTATTTAGAGCTTGTCCCACAGTTGGATTTAGATATGCATCTTTCTTTCAAAGGCTGCAGACATTAGCTATGGGCCAAATCAAAGGCGATATTTGATTTTGGCAAAAAGGAGATAATTTGGATCTCCGGTCCTTTTTTATACACAACTCCAAAGTTGGGAGTGAAGGGAGAAAGGTAGAGGCCAGATAAAGGTTTGCAGTTTGAGTCTACTTATACAGACTAATAATTAAGAACAAGAAGGCATCTATCATTGCCCATCTTTGTACCATAAGAAAATCATTGGGGTTGATTCAATGTCCTCTGCATGAGAACTTTAGACTGACAGATTTTTCAAATGGGTCATGAGCAGCATACTATTTTATTGGCTAGTCTTTTGACTGAGCATTGCATCAGTCTCCTGGGATTCTGGACTATGGGTAGGAAGGGGAAGAAAGTTGCCACTATAAAGCAATCATTTCTAATCTTCTGAAGCTTTCAGCTTCAAAGAAAAAAAATCCAGGGTCATTGTGTAGAGATTAAATGAGATCGGCAGACTAATAAACATTTCAGTTCTCTTTTGTTGCTTTCAGCCGCTGAGCACTCCTGTACAATTGTGCAAATATAGGATCTGCCTTCTCTTAATGGCTTCTATGGCATGAGTACAGGATTCCTCAAGTGTTAAAGCTCCACACAATAAATGTCTAAGCTATAAATTTTGATGTGCTGCCCAGCCGAATGGATGCTTTGAGTGGAGACAGACTGGCTGGAGCTAAAGTAGTTAGCTTTGATTTACCTCTCTTCTATTATTCAATCCTATTGAGAATTTCGAATAGTCATATCAAAGCATGTTGATTGGCTACCGTTTATAGATTGAGACAGAATGAGTGATATTTGACCTCAGTTAATACCATGCAACCTTATAGTGAGTGATATTAGCAGAGATGAAGTAATGTGTAGATTTGTAAGGGTCAGACAATGAAGCAAGATGTTTGCAAATAAATCTGCTGAAAGATGAGATTTCTTTGTTAATCATTCACACTGTGAGTTTCTCTGAAGTCCTGGAGATTTTTCCACTGGTAGGGAAGTACTTGTGAAAAGTTAATCCATGTCACTTCTTATCCAGTGTTTATGTTTAGTCAGATTTGTAATGCTTGGTTTGAATATCCTAGGTAAGTCCACATAGTGTGTCCCAGCTGCTGGTTTTACTGGTGCTAAAACAGGTCAGACTATTCGCGGTTCACAAAAATATTACTCCTTGATACATTTTATCAACTGCAGATGCAAGTCTGAGTTCAGTTAGCTCTGATCAACCTTAAAAAGGCTAAGCAAAAGAGTATTTTTCATCTACTAAGCCTATGCACATTAAAATATGGTGTAAAATATTTCTGAGATATCAGGTTCTATTAGTGTTTTTTGCGGGTTGGGTTTTGGTTTTGGTTTTGGTTTTGGTTGTGGGGTTTTTTTGTTTTTATTTTTTTGTTGTTGGTCATTTGGTCCTTCAGCTTTTAGTAAGCATATTGAAAAAAACAAAATCACATTTCTGATTTTCTTAACATCTGGAAACAATGTGTCGCACTTGAATTCTTCCTCAGATATCGGCTGGAGAGGTTGATTAATGCTTTGTTTAACTTGTCTTGTGATTTAAGTTGCAAGTAATTTTTAAGGCTTGTTACTATAGACACTTCTGAATAGCTAGCAATAGCTACTGCAATTAATGGTGGTGACAGAAGAACAGACATTTTACTGTTTGGAGAAACATCAATTATCTTTAATAATGGCTAATTTTTCATTAGCGAGATTGTAAGGGTTCACACTATGTACAAACCATGAAGGAGCATCGCTGGACAGGAATGCCAACCAACTGTCATAGCCATAAGTTAGTCACCCAGTAACACATTTGGTCCTCTGTATGCTTGTTATGCTGTCTGGTGGCATAAGGTTAAGCCATAATTGAGATATTTATAAATCCACTATCAGTGTCACCAACGCACACCAGTGAAGTTGAATTAAGCTATACTTGGCAATTGCATTGTACAATAGTCTCTTGAAAAAAACTTTCTTAAAGAGAAAAGGAGAAAGAGGGAAAGAGCACAGCTGTTACTATGCAGGCACGGAACAGCTGTGCACTTCCTATTTTTTCCCTCTGTTTAGCGACTGGATGATCAGAAGAGTGTGAAAAGTCCTCACATAATTACTCCATAGCGAATTCTCTCGTCCAAATTTAGGTCACAATCACCCAGTCATTGCTCAGGCAAAACTCCTAGGCTACGTCTACACTGGCATGATTTTCCGGAAATGCTTTTAATGGAAAAGTTTTCCATTAAAAGCATTTTTGGAAAAGCGCATCTAGATTGGCAGGATGCTTTTCTGGAAAAGCACTTTTTCCAGAAAAGCGTCCGTGGCCAGTCTAGACGTGCTTTTCTGCAAAAATGCCCCGATTGCCATTTTTGCGATCGGGGCTTTTTTTGCGGAAAACAGAACTATGCTGTCTACACTGGCCCTTTTCAGGAACAGTTTTCCGGAAAAAGACTTTTGCCCAAACGGGAGCAGCATAGTTTTTCCGGAAAAGCACTGATGATTTTACATTAGATCGTTAGTGCTTTTCCGGAAATTCAAGTGGCCAGTGTAGACAGCTGGCAAGTTTTTCCGGAAAAGCGGCTGATTTTCCGGAATAACTTGCCAGTATAGACACAGCCCTACTGACTGAAATTGAGGGCAAATTGGGATTCATGTTCTCCCACACCTGAGCCATTCATTTTAGGTAACAAATCTAAGGAACTATCCAGATTGAGCTGTCAAAAAAAAAAAAAGTTTTGGAACTGTAGTAAGGCAGCATGGCCTCCCTTCCCACTGGAGAGTGAGGGGGCATTACATTCCCTTTGGTGGGTGGAACCGAACCCACACCACCATCTTTCCAGAAGTACTGGTGTGGGACCAGAAATAAAAAAGGAAGGCCCTGCATCTAAGTTAGGGTGAAGCCCTTCGAGGAAAGAGACACCACTGCTGTGCTGCAGCACCCTGGAGGGGAACCTGACATAGCAGTCCCTTGCCCAAGGGGACATGAATCCTGAAAAAGAGGTGCCAAGACTACTTTCAGCTTTGAACCCTGAGGAATGCAAGGACCACTGGAGGCCAGATGGCCAAACCACAGAAATGCCATGCTGGCATTATGCCAGTACGTGGTTCGATTTTCTTATCTTAGCCCATCACTAATATGCAGTGCATTGTCAGCGTGAGGGCAAGCTGACTGTGCTAGATGTGCTGTAGTCGTTCTTATCACAAGATTGAAGTTAACAGCAAGAGGGCACTGCTCCAAATAATGTATTTCAGTTCTATTTGATGTGGTTTATCACAAACACATTTTCAGAATAAGAAAAAACTCTTCTCAGAGACAGTTGTTTTCATTTTTTTGGTGCATATCCAATGTCACTTGAAGCATTCCTTGAAATTACCACAGTATGCTGTTGTGGAGGAACAAACTAAAGTAGAGGTCCCCTGTTATGGCCTTGGGTAGATAAAACCACTCAGAAACTTGCAAGCATTTTATGGAATCACTGTCAAATTTAAGAAAATGCAATGCATTATGCCATTCTGTTGAGGCTCGCATGATAAAGAGTCTAATCACCGGATTTTTGATTAGCTACTTAAATCTATTTGTATGGATTTATTTCCATTTGCACCTGCTGTCCTTGCAGTGTTATTCAGCAGATAAAAACACAAAAGTTAATCAAAAGCATTTAAAAATCATAAAAACATATCTCCTAAAAAGGCTTCCTACCTTCAAATGAGCTCTAGTTCCCAAAACAGCTCTGTTCCATTGTCTCTCTAGGTCTGCGTATTCTCTCTCTCCAGTAAGGGGAGGAATGAGATACAGCTTCTGTGGAAGGGAGGACAAGTACTTTCATACCCTGTAGAAACAGGTATAGGCTTCAGGTTCCGGTCTGAGCTGCTAAGAACGGGGCCTTGTTAAGAGTAGACCTTGAGAAGGATTTGGGGTATGAGATAGGCTTGTGCTCCTTGGCAGGAACACACATTACTTTGATCCCAAGGGGAGAAGACCTTGCCTCTGAGGTCAGTGCTAAAAGGTGGATAGGGTCAGATACTTTGTGCTTAAATTTATTTGAATTCTGGCTGTGTTTGTAGCATTTCCTGGAAAAACAGGAGCATTTTGTGGTAAAATAACACTTCCCATTTTTGTTTAAACTTCATTTAAGGCCTGCTATGATAGTGTACTGCCCTATTTGAAAGCTGAAGTCAGCTCACTAAGAGTGACCCTGCACAAGTGGTCACAATTCTCATCTACCCCTCTCAAAAAAGGCTTAAGAAAATACTGGGTTCCCAAACCTGGACTTCTGCCAGACAAGCAGGGAACTGAATTCCAAATCAAGAGGCCCATCTTCAGAATGCCTCTCTATCCTTTTCCCCAGAGCTGGGGCATAGTTCAATGTCCCTTCAAAAGCCATTCTTGCTTCCTGCAGCTGCTGCTTCATGCTAGCTACACCTTGACAGTCTTCTTTTTCCTGAGCATCTACACCATGTTATAGGCCACCCCCTCACCCTTTGTAAGGAATCACTTGATCCTACTCAAGTGGGACTCATCCTGTACTCAGGCAAGCCACTCTGTTACAGTGATACACACTTGCAAAAGGAATTAGCAAATATATTCCAGAAATAAGACCCAAATGTATTTCCAAGGTAAGTGGAAATTATTAAAATGTAAGTATTCCTACCTTTGCATTATTGTGTAAATACATAAGCCATTTATTCAGCCATTTATTCAGATGACACGAGGGACATGTCATTTTCTTAGACAAAGGAGGATTTGGTTAGAAGGAACATTTTTCATTGTAAGCGCTTCTAAGGCAATGCTAGAAACTGTCGGCTACTCACCACGCTCCTGAGCAAAGTAACCTGATGCTACTGTATGAAAAGGACAAAGGTAAGGGGTTTTTTTTTCTATGAGGTTCTGCTTATAATCCTCACCTGCAAATGACATCATGCATAATAGTTTCTGTGCATTTGTGGTAGTGCTTTGGGAAACAATTATGCCCAAAGCAATTCTATGTATTTTTCTGCCTGTGCATCATGTCAAATGTCAGAATAGATGTGATTCATACAACTCAGGAAATTGGCAATAGCACATTTTGCAGAGGTTACTTTTTTTATGTTCTTTATGCTTTTTTCTATAGCGTATAGAGCTCCTCTGGAAATCCTTACATTTGTTGACTTGCATTACACAGGCTATTTTTACTCTGACATCCTTGTTGCTAGTGCTGCCTCAGAACTGGAAAGAAACAGCAAAGGTGGGACACATTAGATGTGGTATGCTATTATGTTTTCATTGGCATGAGTTTGGGATGTTGCTTGGGAGTGGCAAAGCCACAGTCAGTTTATTGGATCATCCCAAGTGAATCCAGGTTACAACTTTTTATTGCATAACAACATACTAGTGATGGCAAACCATTTTCAAATAAAAAAGTCTCCTGCTCCCATTGGAAAGCCCTTTTACTCTGGCTACGAGCAGCTTCCAGAAACAAGACTACAAACCAAGAAGCTTAGCAACCTCCCACTCATGTGGTGCCAAATGGTACCCAGGGGATAACATTATTGAACTCAGCTGATTTGCATCGGAGTTTCATTCGCTCCACAATATCTGCATCCTTCTTCCCCCTCAAAATAAAACCATTTTTCATATGCTCTGTAATCCTGCCCCCATGCTTGTCAGTCAGAATCTTAACCAAAACATGTGGAAGAATCAAAATGTTTACTTTATTGCTATTTGATCAATAAAGATGGGATGCATAGTGCTGTTATCTAAATGGCCATCTTGAGAAAATAACTATGCTCGAGAACATAGAGAGTTAAGAGATTTCAGAGCCAGTATAAATAATGCCAGCTGTACGGAGGGCAGGGTGCACAGAATGTAACCTTTGCTGCTGCAACAGGTGTTGCCCTATAGACCATAAAATGGTGATGATTAAACTATTTCCCCTTCACCGTGAAAGAGATACTGGTAATAAACACTGAAGATAATAAACATTTTAAGTGAAGAGGGCTTATTCTTTCTCTTTAGTGGTTTTCATAATCTGTTCTGAATGTTAATCTGGAAGACCATAGTGGTGGTGACAGATATGCTCAGACTGGAAGTTAGAAATAGGACTGAACAGCACTAGCAAGAAGGCCTCTGTCTATCTGGAAGCTCTTTTAATGAATTCTGCCCTACTGCCCACTGGCTCTTAAGGTAGGTCTACACAGCAAAGTTATTTTGGGATACCAGAGGTATCTGTGATTGCAGTTGATGACGTCCATTAATGCCGTTCTGCATTACAGTGCCTCTGTCTCCTCTCTGCCCATCCTCACAGTAGGGTTGAACATGGTGACACCTTGAATGACCTCTCTTTCCAGGCACAAAAGAAGATAAGAATGATGGGGGAGGATGGCGGGGGAAGAGGAGTGAACACAAAGCCTGAGGGAACGGGGTCCACAGAGAAAAGAGGAGAATGGGAGGGGATGCTAGTAAGGGTGCACATGGAACATTTGCTTTGGGCAATGGGAGGCAAACAGAACTTCTCAGAGGGAAGACTGGGGGTTGGGTGGACCCTCTATGGGAATGCCCACAGAGCTGGGGAGGGGGGCACCTGGCAGGAGGAAAGGTAGGAGAGGGCAGCACATGTAAGCTTGTGAGAGAGAATGAAGGAACTCCTGATGTGTGCAAAGGAGCAATGATGGTCTTTACTTTGCCTCCTATTTTATTCAATGCCCATTTCTTTCTGTTCTTAATTGGAGTCAGGGGTCTTGTGCATTCCCAGAATTAAGGCCTTCACACACACATTTTGCTGCATTCTCCAGAATTTAAACTCTTATTTGAATATAGGAAGTGAAATCTTCACTACTGTAACTTCAGTGTAGTCCATGAAGCTTTTGGAAAAAAGTCTTGCAGCCTTTCTGGTTTTTTTCAGATAACCTTAACCAGATGAAAATATGCATGATTATCTGATTGAGTGTGTAGCCAGAAATATTGAAACAATACTACCAATAAAGTTGCGATCCCTCTTTCATCATAGAGAATTGTAAATTTTGAAACGAGATCGGCAGAGACAGAGACTGGATCCAGGAAAATGCAGACAGGGCAACAATTAACTGAGCAGAATTTGAATTTATCACTAGTACAAACATGCAGTAAAACTGGACTGGTGGACCTGATCCAATCATTCTAGAAACTGTCCTCTTTGGCCTGTAGATGCAAACTTTTCTGGTCTCTTGCTGCAGCACTTTCAAATCTCTAATCCAATTCACACTCCTTTTATTCTTTTTAAAATTAGTGTTAATCTTGCACACCATACAAGTCACAGCTGGTGGAGTGGAAATGAGTCCCTTGCAGTTCAGGAGGGAGCTACCAGAAGGAGCAAGGAAGGAAGGCAAATAGTCTGGGCTGGTGTAAATAAAAGTTTTTTATTTCTACCACACTGATGTTCTTCTCATAGTCCACCAGCCCAGAGAGGATATTGTGCTGAGCTGGCTCGCTGCTACACAGTGGTGCTTCCTCTCTCTGATTGACAGGAAGAGCTGCATGTGGCACAGAGTACAGACATTGTTGTGCAATAGTAGGTAGACCAGACAGAATAATGGCCAACAGAGAAGCACATCTTATGGTTTACAATATTTTTAAGTGATCACTTCAACAGATTAAGATTAGAGTTGGTCAGGAATTTTCCAACAAACACATTTTTCTTTGGAAAATGTTGAATTTTGGAAACCAAAACTGCTCATGGGAAAGGGTTTGTTTTGATGAATCTTCCTAAGAAAAAAGATTGGGGGAAAAGGATTTAAAATTGTTGAATATTTTACTTTATAGGTTTGAAACATTTTCTTTCAAAATGTTGATTAATTTATAGTTAAGGAAAGGTTACAAACATTTTTTTAAAAGTCAGCAAGTTTTGACTGACCCAATCTGAAATTTGCAAAAAAAAATTTGTGATGTGAAAAAAATTAAAATCTCAGAAATTCTTGTGGGACAGGAAAACTCTCCCATTTAGTTTAGATATGGGATGGCTGAAAGAATAGGAAGTAGGTTTTATTGCAGGCAATCACACCTTCTAGCTGGAGCCACAGTTTATATAAAGTGGCTTATAGTTCAAGGTGTAGCTCACAGATTTTTCTAGTGCTTTAACAACAACCACCTCAGTGCTTATCTTCTCTAACATACATATCTGTAGAGCAGCAGAGAAATGAAGGACAGTCAAATGATAAAATAAACTAAATCTCTGGAGAAATTCCTACAACTAGGCTAGTTCAATCCCGGAATTTCAAATCTTGAAAAGGAATCTGGCCAGTGCATCTATAAATTAGCAGTGGCCCAGATTTTCAGCTGGTATATGTGGATGCAATGGTACTGAAATTAATGTTCCTGGAACAGGAAATTAATTCACAGCCTGAAAAAAGAGAAAGCCATTACATTTTTCTCCTATGAGTAAATTAAAAGCTGTTGTGTTTCCAACGTGCAGCATTCTGGAAAGAGGAGGGTATGTGTGAGTTGGCCACCAGATCAAGCAGCAGCAGAAACAACATCTTTATTGTTTAGCAGTTTTCAGAAGCACGTTCCAAGCCCTACAGTGACAATATACATGTCTAAAAGAGCTTAAAGGAACATGGTCAATTATGAAATTAAAACAAATCCGAAAAAGTTCTTTACAATAGAGTAAGAAAAAGATGCCAAACTAGAATGCAGCCGCGTGGACGGGGAGAGAACACATCCTCCATTTGGTGTAGGGAGAGTGGCTGGCAGTCATGCAAGATTGGTAATGGGGGAAAATCTGAGAGAACCAGATTTTTAAAAGTAAAAATATGTAGCAGTGGTTTGCAGGGTCAAAATGGTACACATGATGATTCATTATATCAGGTGAGTACTGTTCCCCTGTTTTACATAAGTAGGAAACTGAAATTGAGATTTGATTTGTCCAAAGCAGTGTTGCCTACCTCAAGCATTCACAAATGAGGAATCAGGCCCCCCCCCAAATTATCAGATTTTAAAGAATAATACATTTTAGTTCTGTTTAATTGTCTTGTGTGCTTTTGAGCCTTTTGGAATTTGTGTTATCAAGCTTTTCTCAATGGCTGCGTCTACACTGGCATGATTTTGCGCAAATACTTCTAACGGAAAAGTTTTTCCGTTAAAAGTATTTAGGCAAGAGAGTGTCTATACTGGCATGTGCCTTTGCGCAAAAGATTTGCTTTTGCGCAAAAGCATCCATGCCAGTGTAGATGCTCTCTTGCGCAAGAAAGCTCCAATGGCCATTTTAGCCATCAGGCTTTCTTGCGCAAGAAATTAACGTTGCTGTCTACACTGGCCCTCTTGTGCAAGAATACTTGCGCAAGAGGGCTTATCCCTGAGCAAGAGCATCAGAGTATTTGCGCAAGAACCACTGATTTTGTACATTTCAAAGTCAGTGTTCTTGCACAAATACTCGTGGCCAGTGTAGACAGGTGGCAAGATACCAATGTAGACACAGCCATTATGTGTAAGGGCTAGAAACTTTTGGACTTTGTACCTGAAAGCTGAGATTCTCATGTAATCATCTGACTCCAGGAGTGGGGGTATGTCTACACTACCCCGCTAGTTCGAACTAGGAGGGTAATGTAGGCATACCGCACTTGCAAATGAAGCCCGGGATTTGAATTTCCTGGGCTTCATTTGCATAAGCGGGGAGCTGCCATTTTTAAAACCCCGCTGGTTCGAACCCTGTGCAGCGCGGCTACACGGGGCTCGAACTAGGTAGTTCGGACTAGGATTCCTAACGAGGTGTACCGGTAGTTCGGAATAGGAATCCTAGTCCAAACTACCTAGTTCGAGCCCCGTGTAGCCGCGCTGCACGGGGTTTGAACCAGCGGGGTTTTAAAAATGGCGGCTCCCCGCTTATGCAAATGAAGCCCGAGAAATTCAAATCCCGGGCTTCATTTGCAAGTGTGGTATGCCTACATTACCCTCCTAGTTCGAACTAGGAGGGTAGTGTAGACATACCCTTGGTGCTTTAAGAAAATCCAAAAATCTCATTAGACTTGGCAGCACCACCAAGGTGGTCCATCAAATCTATTTGGCTACTCTCTACACTCTTTGGAATCACAAAAAGCTTTTGTTTGCATTCTCTGCCTGTTTTGTGGGCTGGTTCTGGTTTTATCTGCTTCCCTATCATCCATCACTTTGGGATACATCAAGTGGAGTTTTCAAAAGCACATGCCACTGATCTTACTCTGTCCCTATTAAAGTCATTGGTAAAATTCGCATGGATTGCAGTAACAGCAGAGTTAGGCCATCATTGAGCACTTTGAGAATCCCACCCAAACCAATAAAATCGAGCGTGAGCTCATAGTAGGAAATGGAGAACCATAAAGTGCTTTAATAGTATCATTGTAAGAAACTTAAATGAGCATTTCATAAAGGTTGGTCTAACCTTTTACTACTCTGCTCAAAGCATGTGTGTAAAAGGCAGGAGAATTAGGAACCTGCTCCCATGCACTATGTGTAGGGTTGGCAGGTGGTCTTCCAAAATATACCAAACACATGAGCTAAAAATTTGTCGAGCAAAAAAAACCAAAAACCACCCACACTGAACACGCATCCTGTGTGGCTACTGCCAAGCTGGGAACAAAGTGGGAGGCAGCAAAGCCTGCTCTGCAAAGCAGCCACCTGCTACCCAAAGCAGAGAGAGGTAGACCCCGGGGCAACATAATGGGGGGGGTGACCATGGGTAGGAAGGTGACTCCCCCATAGCCAGGTCTTTGGGTGTCCCAGTGGGAAGAAGCAAAAATTCCACCCTAGTCAGTTTTGGCTTAGAGCTCATGGAAGGCGCCTAAATGCAACTACAAAGCACCTGAGGGCTTCTCTCCTGGACTACAGTGCCACAACACGCTTGAACAGCACTCAGGAGCAGGGACAGGGCTTCTCCTCCTCCCCACGGTGTCACTCCTCCTCAGACACAATCAGCTGAGGGCTCCCAGCACCTGTTGTGCCCCGCCTCCCAGCCACTCCTCTCCCCCCCTACCCCCCGCTTCTTCTGCACGCAACCAGAGGCTCCCAGCTGGGAGGCGGGGCCGCGATCGGTGCTGAGCCTGTGGTTGCATGCAGAAGCCGGGCAGGAGGAGTGGCTGGGAGTCCCGGCCACTCTCCCCGCTCCCGCCAGGCTTTTGCATGCTACCACAGGCTCCCCATGCCGAACGTGGCCCCGCCTCCCAGCCACTCCCTCTGCCACCGCCAGGCTTCCATCTGGCACCCAGCCACAAAAACAGAAAATACTGGACATTGCACATGTTCGGTATTTTCGGAATTTTTTTCCCAGACAGAGGGCACAAAAACCAGACTGTCCGTAGAATACCGGACACCTGGAAACCCTAACCACTTGCAGTAGCTTTGATTGCATAGACAAGTTGCTTTGGGGATAACTCGATGTCAGTGCTAATAGCCACATCTGATTCTTTATGGAGCTGGGGATGGTGGGGAGCAGGGTCATGGACTCAATGCACAGGACCAGAAGAGCTGTGTGGTTTTGGGGAAGCAAGTTTTGCCCTTTCACATGGTGAAGCAAGGGCTGCTAAGGCCTACATATCCTCTCAACGGCACTGCCGCTTAGTTAGCATGACCAAACTCTGCATGTTTAGTTATTTTCATCTCTCCTCAAATGTCAGGCCTTTAATAACTATTGTAAGTGCTATTCTTCAAATTCCTTCCCTGAAGCTGATGCCTCTTTGGAATGGTGATCCAGTACCTACATTTCTCACACACGCCAGAGAATGTTGCAGACTCGCATGCCACTCAAGTGTCTGTCATTTTAGACCCCAGACTACTTCCATTCCACACAAATTTGGTATCTCCCTCACGTTTTTATTGTTGAAAACCATTTACCTCAGAAACATATTATGATAAGTTATTTACACAAAAAAATTAATCTGGAGCAGTCTATGTTTCCTGTGTGGATCATTTTATTGTGTCCCTAATTATGAGGCTCCATCACACCTCATTTGTGTCTTAGCACATTGAAAGATAAGCAGACATGTTCCCCTTGGGTGAATTGGATCCCTGTGAGATCTAGACACCACGTCAGTAGTATTTAAGTGTCACATAGGACTCACGCTGGTCCTCCGCACTGAATTACCTACTGTGAAGATGACCCTAACCAACTGTCGACCCCGGGTTGCCAGATGGTTTAAAAAAAATACTGGACAAAAAACCGAGGGTCGAGGATTAATCAGGGAAACCCAGGGGGAGGATTTGGGAGGTCGGGCCAAAATGCGGTCACCATCCTCTCCTAAGACTGGCTTTGTCGGCAGCCCCTTGAAAATGGCAGCCCCGGGTGACCACCCAGCTTGCCCACCCCTGAGACCAGCTCTGATGACAGGAATACTCCATGAGAGCCAAAAATATATAGCACCCAGGAACCCTACCCTACCATTTTTAGATCCTATAGCTAAAGCAGTATGTGCAAAGTGGAATTTGGTCTTTATTTGCACATCCTGTTTCAGTACTTTTGATGGCAGTCTTTTTAAAAGAAGAAATCAGCTTAAATATATCTACCTCTGAGGAGGACAATGCAATGGGGAACTATATTCTCTTGACAGAGCCTGGCAGATGTTGCACTGGCCAGTAAGAAATAAAGACAATTTCTACCAGGAGGTTCAGACTACTAGCAGAACATGATACATATGTAAAGACTGACATTTTTATTGCTTTGACAAAGCCAATCCCATCATCAAAAACAATACATCCCTGTGAGTTCCTGTGAGCTTGATCAGGAAGAGAACTTTTCTTTGAGCATTGATCTTTCCTTAAAAGAGGTTCCAGGGCCCAGGACACGGAGGTCCTGCAGTGATAGGGCACTTGGTTTTGTGTGGTTACTCTTTTTGGCTGCATGTTACATATTCAAGATGGGTGCACAGCACCAGACATACAGCGAGAGTAATTTTTATAGCACTCGTTATAAATGATGTTGTGATTATTCTATATGTGGCTGTGCATGGTAAGTTTTTTGGGAGAATGATGGCAGTTGTGACCAGTAAGCTGTCAGAACCGTTGGCCCGCTGGGCAAGGTGGGTGTGGACTGGCTCCATGCTCCTAGAAAGAGTGGAGCCTTGAGCTGAAGGGGCAGGGTTGGGGGCTACCGACCTTCAGCGTCACCTTGAGCATGGGTGCTGCACCTCTTCCCCGCTAGTCCTCACAGCTGCCCAGAGCATGCAGCGCAGTGCTTCGGTGGTGATTTGAAGAGCCCAGGGCTCCGGCAGCTGCTGCTGCCAGAAGACCCAGGCCTTCTTGAATCTCTGGACCCCAGGGCAACTGTCTCCTTTGCCCTCTGTCGGCGGGCCTGCCTGGGGATGCGTGTGGTTCATTTTCTATCACTCAAAAAAGTTTGCTTTGAAGGCTTTGTACTGAAGAACAGCACGCTAGTCTGAATATCACTCTTACCCCTACCCCCCAATGTCTCACCCTTGTTTGCCATGTTTTCTAGTGAGAGAGCAGACTAGAATATATAGGATAGTATACTCTGAATTAACTTTCAGACCACTGAGAGCAAGAGGCTTGGGAACTTGTCTCCAGCCTCTTCTCTCCTCTCCCTGTCCCCATCCAGGCATTTGCCCCATCTCCCTCCTTGCTTCCAGTTTTGTTCCTTTCATCCCTTCACAGACACAATATTCTGACAATCTTCTTACCTCTCACCAAACCCATTCACTCAGCCTGGCAGTTCAACTGTGCACTGGACTCGCTGTGACATTCTACTTTGCCACAGGAGCAGAGATCAGATCTCTAGGCTTGATATGCCCATTTGCAGCCCTCTGTGATGGGTGCCATAAGACTGTTGTGGAAACTTGCTGCATAAGCTGTGTGCAACACTGCAGGTCATCACTTGACCTGTGAGCTCCCTGTGCTGTTCCTGAAGAGTACAGCAACATAGCAGTGTTATTTCGGAATACTGTCAGTCGGAAATAACATAATCTGCATCTTCACTACAAGCAGTTACTTCAACATGTCAAAATACCGTAATGTTGAGCTGGAGGACTTCATACTCTGACTCCTGTAACACTCATTTTATGAGGGGTAAGGAATGTCAGAGAAAGCATTCTCTACCTCGGACTTCCTGCTGTGTAGACAGTGCCAATAGCTGAAATAACCAATTTTTACTTAAGATACGCAATTGACATAGCTCAAGTTGCATGGCTTATTTTGGATTTAGCCCTGCTGTGCAGACATACCTTTAGTGATGTGAACTTTTTCTGATCCTCAGCATCACAGGTAAATTCCACTGTATCCAATATATATGGCCTGATTTTCAGAAGAGCCAAACACCCATATCTCCCACTCACGTCTGATAAGAACACTAATCATTTACATAACTGAGAGCTAGAACAAATTTTACTATAGATACCGAAATATGTATGATTTATATTTACCCTAGTAACAGCTCTGTGATTTTATTTAAACTGGTATTATAATACTGTACTGGATGTTCCCTGGAGTTTCATTTTCCCCATAGATTTTATTTTCAAAGTCTTCCATTAGCCTTTTACATAGTTTGGAACTATGTCCTAGATTCATACCAGTCACATAGAGGTTAAATACTCCATCATCCACTACTAATTCCCTGAGCCATCTACTCCTCCATTTTTGCATAGCTGTAAATTAAAAAGAAAATTGTCCAGATTCTTTTTGAACTTCATGTTACTCTCTTTCTTGAACATTTTAATGGTTATATTTTCTGTCTGTACATTTCTAACATAAAAGTAAAACTACTAGAGCATCATAAGGAAAAACAAAAAGGAGAGCATTTTGGAGGGACAGGTTGTGAAAGTATAGCAGTCACTTCTCTGAAAATAATCTAGGTTGTTTGAGGCTGGCTCAGAAATTAAAGCAGGCTCCATGCCCAAAGAAACCTTCTCATGCAGATCTTTGTCTATCAGATATCTTCACATGGCATATCTCCATTTTTTTTTCATACTGACTGCAAAATGTGCTGAAATACAAAACTTAGTGCAGCTTCAGTGAAATTATGCAAAAGGGCAAGTCAGCACAGGGGACAAAAGGAACTACAGTGCTCAGCTTTTAGTTAAAGCTATTAAGCCTGTGGATATTTGTGTTCCCATGAAGCTTATTAAATCACCCGACGCACATCATTTGCCCCCTTTCTTTTAGGACCCCCTCAAATGTTTCTGATGTGCTTTCATCTCTTAAAAACATTCTTTCCCATATGATAAAATGTTGGACAACAGCCTCTCATACCACACATGGGAATGGGGAACACAGCAAATGTTGTTAGAGAAGGAAGTAACACCGGTGCAAAATAAACATTTTCTGTGTTATTTATATTTACATGATATTCATTATTTATATTAGTAAATTACTAAATATATATTAGTAAATTAATAAAATTAACAAAACAGAGAACCCTATTATGTTGTAACTAGGTTCAGGGACTGTTTGGAGCCTCAATCTGAGATGACCCACACCGAAAAGAACTAAGTGCATGCAGCAAAGAAATAGTTAGAAGCATACTTTCAAATTCTTACATGTATTTGCTTCAGGTCTGTTCGTGCTCCATTTGTGTTCACTTCCTATGAGGCTACGTCTACGCTGCGGAACTATTTCAAGATACAGAAGTATTTCAAAATATAATGAGCTCACTATTCTGACATCCCTGTAAACCTAGTTCCATGAGGAGTACGGGGAGTTTTGGAATAGCGCAGTATTTGAAAATTTGGCGCTGTTTAGACAGTGCCAAATTTTGAAATAAGCTATTTTTAAATTAACTCGAAATAAGCTATGCAATTTGTGTTGCTTATTTTAAACTATGGGTGCTGTGCAGATGCATCCGGATTGTTTTTGAAAACAAACTTATTTACAGGAATATTCACAGAAACCCTGAATTTTAAATAATTTTTGCAGAATTTTCAGAGACAGTGGATTCCAGATTCATGTTCATGAGTACAGTACTTGCACTGAAAACCAGTCAAAAGATTTTTAGCATCTCTTCAAAGAACAAAACACACTTTGTGACCTTCACGTACAACTAAAATAGCTTGAATGTTTAACTGTAAATGTCATATGTTCAGAATCAGAGAGTTTAAGTCCTGTAGGGACCACAAGATGATTTAGTCTAACCCCCTTTATGTCACAGTCTACCAAAGCCACATAGCACCTGCACTTCAAACCTAATAACTGAAACAAGACTGAAGTATTTTAGCCCACAGGAGATTATACTTTTATGTGCCACAGGCAGAGAATAGGGAAGATCAAGTTTCACCACAGAGGAAAGCAATACTTCTCCTCTTGGTCACTGCCAATCTGACCTGGGAGAAAATTCCTTCCCAATCCCACATCTGGTGTTCAGTGAGACCCTGGGCACATGAACAAGACCAGAGTGCCAAGTATCTGATAGAGAGAATGCTCAGTGCCACCTCGGAACCCTCACCCACCCTACCCAGAATGCCATTCCCTTCCATGGCCATGCCCCATGTTTCAGAGGAGGGAGATAAAATATAAACCAGACCATACTGGGGGAAAAAATCCTTCCTGACCTCCTACTGGTGATCTGTTGGAATCCCGAAGCATGATCTTTAGGAACATAAGACATAAATCAGAAAGGAGCCCCAGGATATTTGGGCGCTGCCCCCTACCATCACAAGCAACCCCATCATACATTTCACTCATACATTTGCCATCAATCTCTTACACGGACAAGTTCACGCCTCTGGTGGTTAGAAACCTTCTTCTAACTCCCAACCAGAATTTGTTTGTGACCAGTTAATAGCTATTTGATCTTATGCCAATGCTGTCCTCTAGCTTCAAAGACTTTTGTCCCTGGTATTTATCCTCTACTACATTTATAGAAAGTAACCAAATCGCCTCTAAGCCTTTTTTTTTGTTAGACTGAACAAACCAAGCTCTTCCTATCCCTTCTTGTAAGACACATGAAGTAATCCTCACAGCAAACAGTTCATGAACAATCCATAGACTGAAACAACACTTACTTGATACATAACATTCATTAACAGGTTTTAAACGCATAACTGGGAAAGTGCTAAATTGAACAAATAAGTTGATTGTTGAAACTAGTTCACTAAATTCTATTGATGAGTGGGAGACATGATGGTGTGGTCAATAGAATCCAATGGGTAGGCCATAGCTATGAAAAGTGGTTCCTCAGCCTTTTGAGAGCCATTGTAGCAGTTCCCCAAACAAAGGGATTAATGCAAAGCATGTTGAAATTAATGTGGCAAGGCATCAGCTATAGTAGCTATTGAATGCCTTGTGCCCCTTCCTTTTGCAGCCAGAACCAGCAGGCAGCCCTGCCTTCAAAATGAACTCCACCTCTAGTCTCTGCATTGGGCCAGGGTGGGTTAGCAGGAAGGTACCTGAGCTGCCTGACCTCATACATGTGTGTTTGCTAGAGCCCACAGTGAAGATCTGAGCACTCTAAATCCTAGAGCATATTAGACTCTGCCTGGATGAGGTAGGGAGAAATCTGAGTTCCATTCTGGTTCATCATGCACATGTTTCAGTGGGATGTCGGCAGCTTCAATTTGTAGGTACTTAGCTCAGAGATGTTATTTTGATTTTAATATAAGATGGGGCATTTGTAGTGGGACTCACAGCCAGAAGAGAAGAAAGTCACTCAGAACCTGCTGTTGTCCCCAGTGACAACAGCTGGAAATACCAGTACTAATATAGGGGCAAGTGGCCAGGGGCAGGCTTGCCAATGATGGTGCACGTGCAAGGAGTCAACTGCCCTGGAGCCAGGCAATTCAAAAGGGCCCAGCGTTCCCAGCTGCTGCTTCTGCTAGTGTAGCAGAGGTGGAGCCAGGAGCCCTGAGCCCTTTAATCACTGCTGGAGCACCATACGGCTCACTCCAAGGAGTGCTGAGAGCTAGGGGGGTATGCTGCTGTCTGGGCGGCACTGAGGTCTGGCTGCCTGGACCCAGCCCTTCCACCCAAGGTCTTGCCCCTTCCTCTCACCCCCTTGCTCAGGGGCCTCTCACCCCCTTGCTCAGGGGCCTGGCAAGGCTGTCATCTCTCCAGCCAGGAGTCACTGACCTCTGGAGGAAATGGAGATAAAACTACTGCACAGCTATAATTTTTGAATTTCCAGAGTACTGTAACTTTCTTTTTGCAGAGGACAGGTGAAAATTCTGCTTCTTTTCCATGAAGCAAAGTGAATTAAATTAGGTTTCATTGTCCACATTCATAGTCAGACATTGGAAGAGATGGTCTAAAGAGTCTGGCAAGGCTTGAATCTTCACAGGCCCAGCTCTCAAGGATCTTCTTCTCTAGACTCTCTAGACTGTGCCAGTTCCAGTAGGAAAACGCTACATTCCTTTTCCAGTTATAAATTGCTTTTCAGTTGATTTATTTTGAAGCAGAATCTCACACTGCTAAATATTCCAGTTCTTCACTTTTGAACATAAATTAGGTAAAGAATAAGGAAGAGCCCAGAACTGAACTCAACTAACATTCCATGTGAGGGCAAGAGGGTTGGAAATGGCTTATTTTTAAGATCCCCCACTTTGAATAAGTAGAAATGTTTGCAATATTGAACTTTTAATAGTCTTTGAGACTGAAGAATGTGGACCTTCATCAATGACTGCATGTCAGGAAACAGAAAGAAAGCTGCCACAGGGTCTAATGCTAACTTAAAAACTGAACAATGCCCCCAAAACTCCCATTACGTCTTTGCTATATTTATATGGACCTGCTTTATATTTGCTAATCTTAGGCAAGATTCTGCCCTGTGTTAACACATGAAGTCAGTGGGAGTGTTTGCACGTATACCAGGACAGAATTTTGTCCTTATCTTTAATACAAAGTAGTCATTAAAAAAAAAAGTTGAATGACTGCCCAGTGCATACTTGAGCTCTGCATGATAATTGTAGCTTTTCTTTTGCTATGTTCCTGCTTCATAAAGTCTGCAAACTGATAAAGTCACTACCACTTAATGGAAAGGAGAGAGTGACATTAACATTACCAATTAAATTATGTCAATGGCAGACGTTTCTCAAAATTATGTGACTCTGCTAGCCCAGTGACAGAAGGGGATTGGCCCTTTCTGGTGCCAATGACAAGATTATTGCATGGATCAACTAACAAGAGGTACTAGCTACTTCTGTAACATTCTTGACCCTCTCTGACCCACTGTCTGAGAATTTGAGACCTAAACTCAGGTCTATCACATGGCAGTGCCCTGTGCAGCTGTCACAAAAATCAGAGCAAACTACGAATGGGAAAATTCTATTTTTAAGTTAAAAATCCAACACCCCTCCTTCTTTCTTAACATAGACATTTTTAGACTAAACTTAAGTCTGGTACTGAACACCATTTCAAACTGCACAGGCCACATTTTTCACCTCAGACAGTCAGGAATGTGTTGCTGCATGTCTTAACAAAGCCAGTTACTCTGCCTCTGCTGTCTGCATCAAATCATCAGAATTGTATTTGACCCACTATTCCATTCAATTTTTTTTCTTAGCAACAGCTGAATTTTATCCGTGTTAGCTTAATTAATAGGCAACATGGCACATTAAATACTATCAAAACAATGAACATTTCATTAGCACGACCAAGACTTTCAATAATGGATGGCTGAAGTTAGGCTCCTAAGTCCATATTTTGATGCGAATAAGTGCTTAGCTTCTAGTTACTTCATTGACTTCACACTGCAGCTGCCAACATAGACTCCTCTTCTTCTCTAGCAACCTCAGACCAAAAAGTAAGCAGCGTTATCCAAGGTCATGAGCTAGGCAATGAAAATGGACTTTTTCAGTGAATTCCCTAAGAAGCATTAGCCTGTGAAACTCTGTGAAGCAGTAATTGCAGTGCACAGTTACTCTCCCTCATAAGAAACATCAATCTAAGTCAGGAGGAGATCGCTTTGCCAATACAGCAACAGCTTGATGAGACACACCGTTGGAGAGATGCATGATGCTTCTGGTACTATGTAACATGGCAGAATTTGCTACTGCTTTCTTAACAGCGATGTATGTGCGTTCCCTCTGCATTAGTCCTCTTCCTACTTCCTAAATCTGTCTATGCTTTCATGCATACTCCGATAACTAACCATGTACCTGCGCCTGCATATTTCCCATTCCCATGCCATGTAACCACAGCTAATGTGGCGGAGATGGGTATACCACTGTGTATGCACATATCCACAGACACTCTGATTCTTTCATTACATTACATTAGCACTACCATTTCAAGGGCAGTATTGCAGGGTTCTGGGCAGCAATAGAAATAGGAACAACCTTGATATTTGATGTTGGTATGGTCCCCTACTTTCACACATTTTCTGATTGCTGTTCCTGCTTGCCTTTCCCTGTGTCCAAACTGGATGGAAGACATGGAAAAACTGGATGATTATATACGAAACAAATGCTAGACCTTTAGTCATTTTTGTTGCTCTTCTCTGGACCTTCTGCAATGAAAAGGTTCATGACACTAGGGCACTGAGAAGGTCAGGATTGTCCTTGATAACATCCCAAAATATATATCTCAGTAGAAGAAGCACTCTGATGTGATGTACTGAATCCCTGACATTTGCTGCACTCTTGTCATACCAGCGTGCTCAAACATTCTTCATTGCTTCCCTATTTATTTTGCTGCAAAAAGTTGAAAATTATAAGCAAATATTTTAATATTGACATGGTATCTACACTGCGGAGCTGTTTTAGGTTACTGGAAGTATCCCAAAATAGCTATTCCGCATCTACTGAGCGGGTTTGCTGTTCCGACATCCACAAGGATTAAGGGACATTTCAGAACAATGCTCTATTTTGAAATCCAAATTTTGAAACAAGCTATTTCAAAATTAATTCAAAATAAGCTACACAATTTGCATAACTCAAATTGTGTAGCTTATTTCGAGCTACGGATGCAGTGTAGACGCAGCCTTAGAGACCAAATCTGAGACCCAGCATGTATCGTGGATAGCGGGCTGAGTCCTGGGTATAGTAAAGGTATAACAAGTTCCAGTGGCTGGAAGTTGAGGCTAGGCAAATGCAGACCAATGAGAAGGTGCAAACCATTGGAGCACTTTATCAAGGCTGTGGTAGAATCTCCACCTCTGGCAATTTTAAAATCAAGATAGAATGTTTTTTCCTAAATACCCCTAGATCAAAGAATTGATTCAGGGAAGTTCTCTGGCCTATGTGATACAGACTAGATGACCACAATGGCCCCTTCTGCTCTTCCAGTCTATACTCTTAGTGGGAGACAGGGTCCATTAATGTGGACATGCTACCTCAGCTTAGAGCCCCAGGAAGCACTGAGGAGTAGGTAGTTTGAATTACTCCCCAGAGTAAATTCAATTTCGAAATAGCAGCACTGGAGTGTCCACACTACCACTATTTTGAAATAAGTATTTTGGGATTAGCGCTAATCCTGATGAAAAGCAGGAATTCAGATTTTTAATTTCATGGCCCGTTATTTCAAAATAACAGGCTTGGGAGTGTGGATGCTCTGCTCATAAATTCAATCCTGTGTGTGTGTGTGTGTGGGGGGGGAGGGGGTTATTTTGAAATAAAGTCCTAGCGTAGGCCAGAGCTTTGGGAGGTTATTTCATGCTTATGCTCTTTACTTCCTCTAGCTGGGTCAGGAAGACTGGAAAATCTGCATCAGTTAGATCAGTGGTTTTCAATTTTTTTTCATTTGTGGTCCCCTAAAACTGTCTGATTGGCGATGCAGACTCCTTTGGAAATCTTAGACACAGTCTGCAGAGCCCCAGGGGTCCACAGGCTGAAAACCACTGAGCTAGATCCTTTGGCTTCACCTCTGCCTTTGCCTGCTCCCTCCTGTTAATAGAGCCTCTGCAGAGCAATGCTTTATGCTAAACAAAGGGTACATACCCCCAACTCAGCCCCTTTCTTCAGTTGTGTTTCTCCCTTCAACAGGCAGAACCTCACCTCTGAACTGCTAGAAAATATCTGTGGCTGAAGAGATGGGCCCAGCTGTTGTATCTAAATCAGGGGTGGGCAACGATTTTTGATGGGGACCCACTCCAAGATTTTGGAAGGTGGTCAAGGGCTCTTCCATGATATTAATGGGGGAGATGTGCAGTCTGGGATGGAGGTTGGGTGCAGAAGGGAGTTTGGGGTAAGGGATTGGGGTGCAGGAGGGAGACTGGAGTCTGAGAGGGAGTTTGGGTGAACGAGGTGGTTGTGACCTAGGACTGGGGACTGGAGTGCAGGGGTTTGGGATGTGACCTAGGGTAGGAGATTGGCCAGGTATGGGAGAGGGTATGGGTTTAAGAGTGGGCAGAGGGCTTGGGCACGTTGAGTAGGGGGGCAGAGGGTTGGGGCAGGAAAGGGCTGGGGTGCCAGAAGTAGGTTGTGGCCAAGAGACTTACCTACCAGCTGCCAAACTAACCTACTTGCTGAGCTTAAAACATTTCCCAGTCAGCCAACCTGCCTGCTTGCCTGGCCATGTGCTTCACTGAATAACTGAGCAGAAGAAAGGAGGTGTGGTTCGTCTTGACTTCCTGTTATTCCAACAAGCAGCTCCCATTGGCTGGTTTCTGGCCAGAAACCACCCAATGGGATTGTGCTGGGCGTGGGGCAGCTCATGAAACGTCCCCCCTCCCCTCCAGTTTTAAAACAGAAATGGAGCCCTACAGCCATGTTTCTGTATGGTGTGCAGGGCTGCGGAGCAAGCAGGGAAGCCTGCCTGGGGCTCCCCAGTGCCTCCATGGGTCGGATCTGGTGGCTTGGTGAGCCAGATACAGCCCACGGGCATATTTTGCCCAGACCTTATCTAAATGCATAAGATGCCCATATTTTAATCTACCATTTGGACAGCGAGGCTCAGCCTCTGCATAACACTTTATTAGCATGTCGGATTTCATCCTCATGCACATAGCACAGGAAAAATGAAAGGCAGCGAGGAGTGCTCGGCTCTCTCCTTCTCATTTAGCAGAGTGCTTTCTGAATGGGTGGGATAATGATCCAGGAGAGTGACCTAATTCTGCACAGATGTAGCCATATTGATCTGTATGCGTGCAAAATCAGTTCACCATTCATTAATACCACTGGGTGCAGAAAGCTTTCAGGGAAGAGGGCTGTAGAAAAAGCCCTCGCTGTGTACTACCTACTTGGAAAAGGAGTGAAATTCATTCGACTATTTTTGTGCAGCTCAATTGAAACCTACTCAGTGACATTTTGAAAAGGCTGCTTTCAAGGGCTCTGCCTCTCTTCCTACTTCATCTGCCAGCGGCACATTCATTGTCGTGACAGAGCAATTTTGCCCCTGTCTATGGTACACAGAATCAGCACACAACCTGTAGGATTAGATGGTAAACAATAAAACCTATTTCGGTTGTTGGTTGGGTTTGCCTTTATTTGCTGTAATACTGCAGTTGAGCAGATTAATATTTCCTACTGGAAAGGGGAAGTAGATACATTCTCATTAGTGTGCAAACATAAATAGCAGCTTGAATGAAAGACACATGTGAGAACTTTCATTTGGACAGCTCTGGTCTTTTCAGCAGTCTGATGAGGAAGAATAAGGGATAAACTAGGCATAACAAGATGGATCATTGGGACTTAGGGTGAATCTACTAGTTTTTCCTTTTGAAAACATAAATGAATATGGAGACTGAGCACATGATTCTTGTCTCATGTCAGTGTAACTTCATTGACTCCCATGGGATTTCTCCCAGTTTAGACCAGTGTAAGTAGAAAGAGAATTAGCCCCTGAATTAGTTCATAATTCATTCCAGGGTGGACTATCTAATGTAAAACATGAAGGATATTTGTGTCTCAGTGTTCACCTCTTCTACATCCCCAACTAAGAGGTTGTGCTTGTTTCTCTCTTCTTTCAGGATGAAGAGAACTTGTTTTCTGTTATGGAAATGGTTAGAATCTGAAATGCTGGATTTGCTCTTATAAAGGAAAAGATGCAAACACTGAGTTGATCTCTGTGTAGATGGACAGGCACTAAGACTAGTCTCAATAATAGATCATCATATGAAAATGCAGGACTGTGTGATATAAAGGCTTATTGGCACTCACACAGAAACACTTTCATGAGGATAAAAACCTTTATTATGCAGTATACTATTATGCATTCTCTAAGCATCTAATAGGAAATATACACGTAAACCTAGGGGCCTCATGGTACTGATGTATCCACCTCCTTTTTGGTTCTAATCCAATTCTTGAGTTCTGTCTTTACACAGGTGATGGTGTCTGTCTCTTCTGCTACTGCCATTCACTTGGACTGTAGCTGGGGAAATTAATGTCTATGACAAGGATCCTAGTGAGCCAATAGTACCAGTATGATTTACCAACTGCTAAGTACATAGATTAGGGTTTGTCTCTTGACTCCACATTCTCTGTCACATGAGAGTATAAATAAACTGACACAACAACATGATTTACCATAAAGGAAACAGCATGACAAAATAAATCAGAGCAGGATTAAAACCATGGGGAACCAACATTTGACTGCAGCATGCAATCCAAGCAACCCACAATTACACACAAACAATGGAAAAAATTAGACTGGGAACAGGAAAGCCCTGAGCTTTGCTGAGAGTATGCTATTTGCTATATAAGTCAAGAAGGTGAAATTTCTTGATATTATGGATCGTGATGTATATTCCTTGACACCTTCCCAAAAATTTACTTTGGATAGTTAGCAATTCCAGTTCCCAGATGTTATGAAGGACTGGTGATCCCTCAAATAGATTGAACAGATACTATTTTAAGTTTAAAATACTAAGAGGAAATCTTGTTAGAAAGAAAGAAAGAAAGAAAGAAAGAAAGAAAGAAAGAAAGAAAGAAAGAAAGAAAGAAAGAAAGAAAGAAAGAAAGAAAGAAAGCTCTCTTTGGAGATGTAGATGAGGGCAGTGTGTACCATCATGCATCTATGGTGCTGTAGTAATAAATTATAATAATACCATGTTTCTTATCTAATATTTATAACTATACTGAAATAAGTAATTTTAAACTGATTCTGTTATTTAGAATAGAGCAGTGTTTCTCAACCAATGGT
This sequence comes from Pelodiscus sinensis, assembly GCF_052426305.1. NCBI lineage: Eukaryota > Metazoa > Chordata > Testudines > Trionychidae > Pelodiscus > Pelodiscus sinensis. Next base: position 89,657,254 of record NC_143057.1, read on the forward strand.
ACGAGTACCCTTAGGGGTACTTAAGAGAAGTCGGGGGGTACGTCAACACAACTGAAATTTGGAGAAAACTGAATTTTTGTTTTAAGTTTTATTATTCTCACATCAGCTATGATTAAGTTGTTTAAACAAATGTTTTGCAATGGTAGGAAAAATGTGTATTTCTGAAAACTCTACATACTGGGAGTACTTATATATTTTTTTAAAGGGGTACTTTATTAAAAAAGGTTGAGAAACACTGGTATAGAGGCTTTTCAGAGTCATTGGACAGCTGGGAAAGCCTCTGGGAGAGCGAAGGTAGAGGAAAGTAGATTTGGTGACCAATTTAACAATGCAACTGGTATGTGACTGTGTCCTGCTTGATCCTCTTAATGCAATGTAATCCTTAATTATCTGTCCTGACACCTAAGGAACACACACACATACATCCACTCCCTGGGCATGTATCTGTCTTGCCCTCTTAATCCTTTTATCCAGGCTGTGGCTCTGTTAGCTCTGCCACTGTGAATGACTCACAGATGTAATGTCTCTCAGCACTGCCACATCTCTGACATGTAATCATCATAATCTCTCTCCCATTGCGAGTAAAGTCTGGAAATGGTATAATCCTTTCCTGCTGACATCCAGCAAAATCCATGCATGTTTTTAATCCAGGGCATAATTTGTCAACCTCAGGGAATTACATTTTATGTTAATTCTACCCTGCCACTGAACTTAACAGGTCATTGATGCTCTTACTGTAAATGGGCATCTGAATCACTGGAACTGTATTTAGTAAGGGGCAAATTGTAGTATTTAGATTAGGTGGAAAGTACCCATAGATGGGAAACTCAGGCAGGAATTGCACATCAAGCAGGAACATTCATTTCCTAAGCCTTCCAATGAGGCCATATTGTACCATAGAGCAGTGCAAAGAGGGCCAGACCCTGCTTCCTACATTCTCACTACCTTTAGAGTCCCTTTGAAGGAATACTAATGGGGAAGTCCCTACAATCCCCCAAACACAGAGACCACAAGAGAGTCAGAACTGGATGGGAGCTGTGCATGGGAAGGAGCTTCTTGTGTGCTCCCTGCTCACCCCCATAAAAATCTACCAGAATCAGGACCTGATTCTTTCCCACCTCTGTGATTCCTGAAATCATTAGTAACAACGAACAGGCTACAGGGAAGGAAAACAAAACTAAGTCTTCATCTTTATAAGGCCTGACTCAGTGTAAGAAAAGAGGTTGGGGGTAGGGCAGGGAGGGAAGTTGACACTAAAATTTCTACAACCGTGCATTTCTGAGAAAATAATCTGATGTCTGCAGCATTTCCTCTAGAGGGAAAACCTAGGAAAGGTATTCCCAAATTATTCTCTTTTTAAACCTTTACATTCTAATTGCTTTCCTGATGCAGAACTTACATATATTTACTAACATGTTTAAAACATTAGGCCATGTTTAGTAAAGGAAGAGTCTGCAGCTATATCCACTATGTCAAAGGGAGAAAAGCCTTTTTAAAACAGCCTAAATTAATGCATCATAGAATCCTAGGGCTGGAAGAAATTTCAGGAGATTATCAAATCCAGCCCCCTTCCCAAAATAGGACCAATCCCAACTAAATCATCTCAGCCAGGGTTTTGTCAAGCTGAGACTTATTCCACCACCTCCCAGTGCTTCACCACCCTCCTAGTGAAATAGTTTTTCCTAATATCCAACCTAGACCTCCCCCACTATAATTTGAGACCATTACTCCTTGTTCTGCCATCTGTCACTACTGAGAACAGCCTCTCTCCATCCTCTTTGGAACCTCCCTTCAGGGAGTTGAAGGCTGCTATCAAATCCCCCCTCACTCTTCTTCTGCAGACTAAATAAGCCCAAATCCCTCAGCCTTTTCTCATAGGTCATGTGCTCCAGCCCCCTAATCATTTTGGCTGCCCTTCGCTGGACCATCTCCAACGCATTCACATCCTTTCTCTAGTGGGGGGCCCAGAACTGGGCACAGTACTTCAGATTGTAGTGTAATGTAATCCTTGTTTCTCCTTTCTCCCTACAATGAATGATTCTTTATCACCATGTTATGTGTCTCACAGATTATTATGTAGTTGACACATTCTCCTGCTACCAAAGTAAACACAACCGGAAAAAGGTAGTGGAAGGTCAGAGACATGATTATGCATCCAGTAGTGTCCCCTCTGTTTTACCAGTGACAGTTGGAAATATTCCAACTCAAGATTTTGGGTAAGATTTTTGAAAACACTCAGCATTAGCTTAACTCCATTGAAGTAACTTGGGGTACATCTAGACAGTTGGGCTCTTTTACCTCTGGTATCCCAAAATAGCTACCTCACATCTTTTAAACGTGCCCATTATTTCAAAATAACAGGTGCGCTATTCCAGCATCCTTATAACCCTTGTTCCAGGAGAGTTAGGGGATGTCTCAAAATAGAGAGATATTTTGAAATACAATCAAAATAAGATATGCAACTCTTATTTTGAGTTTAAGGTTCTGTGTAGATGCACCCTAGGAGTTTTAATGTGAGTAGAGTTAGACCAATGCTGAGTCATTGTTTTCAAAATCAGCAACTACGTCAAGAGTGACCATGTTTGAAAATCCCTCCCTTTATATCAGTCTTATCAAACAATGATTGTGACTCTTAGCTAGAGCCTCCTCTAGCTCATAAGAATGTGAATAGGTGCTCATTCTCATTTTCCAGATTATGAGACAGCGGTGGTCATTAAAAGTCAACATTTGCCATCCATTATTACAGATATCAGTTCCCCCCATACTTAAAATATGTTATTTTATGTCTATACATGCCGATGTTTTCATGGCACACATACTAAAGATGTATGCTTCAATGTTAGGCTTCTGTTCATTGTGAAAATTGAAAAATTATTATTCTAATTTTACAACATACCAATCATCCCCTGTTTCCATTTTCCTTTCACAAATCAGCCTTGTGCATACTTTCTGGGAATATCACTTGGACTCTATCTAGAAGGAAACCTGACATAACCCAGCTGCAGAGCACCTGGCATCCAGTCCTGATGGCAGCTTGCTGTCAGCAGCCCACTGTCCTGCCAGCCTACAGGGCTCCCAGCCATCAGTCCTCCACTTGGACTCTCTGATCCTGGAACAACCGTGGTCCCGCCGGTTTTTGCTGGACCATATCCCCTTCCCCTCCAGATTCCTAATCCACAGTTTGGAAAATGATGACTTAGGGAAGAACATGAAAACTATGATATAGTTATACTGGGAGTGGCAAATATTTTACAAGGAAAGATGAAATAGAGCTAAACATGTGTATGAATGTTTGAAAACTGTAAACACGAAGAAAGGAGAGCAATTATTTAGCATAATTATTTAGCAATCTGGAACTAATATGATGAAACCAGAAAGGGAACATTTAGACAGAATATCGGTAAAAATGTTCTGACAGCAAGATCTATTGTACTGTCAAATAATCTCCCAACAGATGTAGTAGACGCCTCTGTTGCTGTGACATGTATTATTGCTATTTTTAAGTGTCACAATGTGTGCTAGAATGGACAAAACACTAATAATTTAAAAGACGGAATTGTATTTCATTTGCAATGGGATGGACTAGATGACCTTTTGTTTTTATTAATAACAGAATACAAAAGTTTTCTAGGCATATCTTTTTTAAAAAAAAAGAGAGATAAAAATACAAGATCTGGGCCCTGCACTAACTAGGGAACAGCAAGACAGTAGTGTGGCAGTGAAAAAAGACAAGAAATATTGATCATCTAGCACCTTAAGATAAAACCTGTGGCTGGGGGGCCGATGGAATTGCCAGGTCCCTGGGCAAGGGGGGAGGGGAGCACTGTGCTCCCAGCAGGGGCAGGGCCTTGGGCAGAAGAGGCGCATTGCCTGGACCATGCCGTGCCATGCTCCTCTCCAGCCAGCCTCAGTTCTGCCAACAGCATGCCACACAGGGCTCTGGCAGCAATTGAAAGGGCTCCAGCCACTGTCGCTGAAGCAGATGCCCTCTTGCCCCTCTTCATCCCCCCCCCCCCCCGCCCCATTGGCAGGCCTGCCTGTGACATGGTAACTCATTGAGAATCAGTGCACTGCATGGTGGAGTGAAGAACTGGTTTGTTAATGTCTTAATGACTGATTTCTTGTAGGTTTTGGATAAGAAATAGGCGTGACAGTTTTCAGGGACTCCTGGACTCTACCGCATATTATTACCCACCAGTAAGTGATAGGCTTGCTGATGGTTGACTGGGTGTGAGCTCCCTGACACTGCCAGCCTGTAAGCTACCCAAACAATCATCTCAGAGCAATGCTCACTCTGCTTTGCAGGTTAACAAAAAGGCATCCCCGCCTGCAAGCCTCTTTGAAGATATCCAATCTCTTACACAGGCAAAACCCCAACAGAACAGTGAACATGCTGGCTTATTTGGCTCAACTGAGGATCAATTCCTATAAAACATCACTGCACCAAGATATATGTATAGTGAAAACAATCATACGTTTATTACCAAAGGTTAAGATACACGAGAGAGAGAATATGGATAATGAAAACAGAAAAGTTACACATAAAATCAATACATGCTTTCTCTAGACTAAACATTAACAGGCGAACCATCCATCTAAAAGCAATTGGATCACACCCAGAGTTTCCTTGCAAAGTTTTCATATGCATAATCACATTGTCCGATTACTTTTTTAGGCTAGAGTTTTTGTGCAAGTAAAATGAAAGAACAGAGGGGTTTTTCCAGTATAGGTATTCCTCCTTCTATGAGGAAAAAAAGAGGCAATCGAAAAAAGCACAGGTGCCCTGGTGGCCATTCTGTAAATAGCAATCAGAGTTTCCTTTTGAGAGAGCATCCATGCAATCTAGATGCTCTCTTGTGCAAAACCACATCACTTTTTCAATGCGCTTTTGCAGACAAGCTCTTGCACAAGAAGTTTTTGCTGAAGATCTCTTCCGCAAAAAGCTTCTTGTGAAAGAAGCCTGTAGAGTAGACATAGCCTTAGGTGCAGGATGAAAGGCTCTCCTTTTCCTTTCTCCTAAAGTTCATTGGTTTGCCCCCAGATTCAGGATAACCTTCCCTTCCCTCCACTTCCAAACCATCTCTACCCTATCCCAACCACAATTTGTCCTCTGGTGTAGTGACTCTTTGCTGACCTCACATCTTCTTGTTCACTTATGTGAAAACAAGACTTCCATTGTATTGCTTAATTACAATGCTTAATTACAAGTAAAGTCTGGCAGCCATATGAGATGAGTATACATATTTTGAGTTATTTTCAGTGTACACACATCCACATCCACACACCCCTTTTTACATGGTATCTACACATACATTTCACAATGATAGAATGACCAGTATGAACATAGGTTTTCTTGAAAGCCTTTCATGACATTCTTTCTGGTTACATGCTATGACAGTGGTGGGGTAGGTGTGATGAGTTGCTCAGGACGATTAGGAGTTGCTATTACATCAGTGAGCCAATGGTCTGTTGACAATAAGGGGTTCCTTGGGTCTCCCCTCTCCTCTTACAATGATGCAGTTGATCCAGAGGCATTGATTCATAGCCCTCTTGCCTTACTACTATATTTTCTTGTCTCTTAATTTCCATATCATATTCTTGGATAGTGAAGTGCTAAAGTAACAGTTTGGGATTGGTTTCTTTGATTCAATGTAACCACAGCAGTGCAGAATGGTCTGTCATAACCCTACAGTTTCTGTTAAATAGATAAGACCTTAACTGTTTGACACACTACAATTGCATAACAGTCTTTCTTTATGATCAAATAATTCTGTTCAGTGGATGTCAGTTTTTGCTTCAGAAAGCAATGGGATGCTTTTTTATTTCCTTCCCCCATTTTCCTTAATAGGCTCTTATGATTTTTCTGGTGCACTTTAATGCAAACGCTTGGCTTCTGTCAGCAATAAGAGCTGTCTCAGGAATGGGGGCAGGTGATTTCTCCTACAGATGCCTTGTTATTTTTTGCAGAATATGAGCTCAAGGCATTCTCTCCTCCCACCTTTCCTGCCTCACTTTTCACTTCTGGGAACTCAGCTACATATACCTTGTTGCTATGGATGAAAATATTACCATCTTTGGGTATTGATATTACATCCTTCCAAATCAACACATCAGCTGGTAAATTTTAAAGAACCCCCGCAAAGTATATCTTAAAACTATCTGACACCCAACTGGTTCATGTCTTCCACAGGGAACAAGCTGCTTTCCTGAATCACATCTCTTCTAATTCAGGAGCTCTGAACACCACTGTCTTGCTAGCCTTGATGCACTGTGTCATTTACCTTGATGCACTGTGTCAGACCAAAAGTCCATCCAGCCCAGTATCCTGTCTGCCGAACACCTTGGAGAGTTTGATTATCTCTTTGTCAATCTCCAATAAGTCAATACTTCCAAAATTCAGTAGGGTCCCCCTTAGACACCTACAGGAATCCTAAATGTAAGGTAGCACCATTAATCTGGCCTGACCAAGGTTTATATTTGAATTCCCCCTGCTTATGGAAATCTCTTCTTATATGCTCAGTGGAGCCTCATGAATATCACTTTCTTGGACCTTTCTCGAATCCTGCTAAATGCTTGACCTCAATGACATTTTTGGCAATTATTTCCTGAGGTAACTTGTGCTTCGTGCAAATAAATATTTGCCTTTGTTATTTGAAATTTGCTTTCTTTCAGTTGGTGGAGCTCAGCAAGTGCAGTTTACTGTTTGGTTTTGAGTTTGTTTCTGGGTACATTTGAATTTAAATCACAAGCACATTTTTATTGATCAGAATTACGTGCTATATTACTTATGACTTATTTGTCAGGGTCTTTTTTTAGAACTTTTTGCCTGACAGTTTTATTTTGTTGCTTAGGCACCACTGGGTTGCTATGGTAATGGAGTGTGCTGCTGCTACTGCTGCATACTAGGAAGATGGAAGCATGACTACTTTCATCTGAGGAAATTTAAAGTGCTGAGATATTGATGCAGATGACGAGGAGGAATGCCTGTGACAGAAAATTAGGCAATGAAGCTAGGAAACAAAAACATTAGTGTATGAAGACGCTTCTTATTATCGCAATATATTGCTCCCAAGTACCTGAAGTGCTATTCTACCAAAAAGTGGAGAGGAGCTCATAATTGCCTTGTATGTGGAGGAAATTATGTTGGCTCAATTGTATCTATTATATCAGTGTGACAGCTGCTGCCACATGCCTAAAATACAGTCTGTGTGAATATTCAGGTAAAATTATTCAAAGTCCCCTAATGTCAGTAGGACTCTGTTTAGAAGTAGGGGACTGCCCAGTACATCCCATTACAGAATTATGGTCTGGGGGGCTGATTTTCATTTATACTTTACATCATTCAAGCAATGCAAAGGGACTATATAACGAGTGCAAATGTAGTTTATTTTCCATTTTACACTGCCAGATCATTGATGTATCTCAGGTATATCATTGGTTTCATGATCCAGTAGAATCATAGAACACTGGAACTGGAAGAGACATTGAGAGGTCATTGTGTCCAGTCCTCTGCCCTCATGGCAGGACCCAGTCCCCTCTAGACCACCCCTGATAGAAATCTATCTAACCTGCTCCTAAATATCTCCTGAGATGGAGAGTCCACAACTTTCCTAGGCAACTTATTCCAGTGTTTAACCACCCTGACAGGAAGTTTTTCCTAATGTCCAACCGAAACCTCCCTTACTGCAGTTTAAGCCCCTTGCTTCTTGTCCTATCTTCAGAGACCAAGGAGAACAATTTTTTCCCCTCCTTCTTGTAACACCCTTTTAGGTATTTGAAAACCGCTATCATGTCCCCTCTCAGTCTTCTCTTTTCTAAACTAAACAAGCCCAGTTCTTTCAGTCTTCCCTCATAGCTCATGTTTTCTAGGCCTTTAATACTTTTTGTTGCTCTTCTCTAGACCTTCTCCAATTTCTTCACATCTTTCTTGATATGTGGTGCCCAGAACTGGACACAATACTCCAACTGAGGCATAATCAGAGCAGAGTAGAGTGGAAGAATGATTTCTTGTGTCTTTCTCACAACACTACTGTTATCGCATCCCAGAATCATGTTTGCTTTTTTTCAACAGTGTCACACTGCTGACTCATATTTAGCTTGTGGTCCACTATGACCACTAGATCCCTTTCTGCAGTACTCCTTCCTAGACATTTGCTTCCCATTCTGTATGTGTAAAAAGGATTGTTCCTTCCTAAGTGGAGTACTTTGATATGTCCTTATTAAACTTCATCCTGTTTACCTCAGACCATTTCTCCAGTTTGTCCAGATCATTTTGAATTATGAACCTATCCTCCAAAGCACTTGCAACTCCTCCCAGCTTGGTATCATCTCCACATTAATAATAGTACACTCTATGCCAATATCTAAATCGTTGATGCAGATCTTCAATAGAACCGGTCCCAAAACAGACCCCTGAAGAACCCTATTTGTTACGCCCTTCCAGCATGACAGTAGTCAAGAAATTCTCCCTTGAGGTGGCCCAAGAAGAGGTTGGCACATTGGAGACCAGTCCTGGAAACCCTAACTGTTCCCATGGGTTGAACAAAAGGTTTGATTTGTTGTTGAACATAAAATTATCATTGGTGATGGTTGAATGGATGAATTTCTGTTATGTTTGGGGTAGATATCTGATGCTGTTCATTATCCTTGATAAAGGCAATGATATTATCACAGTGAGGGATGTTGATGTATAGTGAGGAGAAACGGAAGGAAACTGGTTCTTTATGTGGTGCGTGATTTAAGGATGGTTTCTGTGAGTTCAAAAATTCCTTCAACAGCCCTCGGCACTAGGATGGCTCCCCAGTAGGCCAGCCTCTTCTTGGGCCAACTTGAGGAATAATTTGTGGACAAATTCATCATGAAAACTACAACCGCAAGGGTGTTAACTGTCTAGGTCATCCTTGAATGATCTCTTGCATCAAGTGTTAGCCCTCATCTGTTTTTATATTTGTATTTAGCAGTGACACACTCAGTAACTTCCCCAGACCTGAAGAAGAACTCAGTATAGCTCAAAAGCCTGACTCTCTCACCAACCGAAGTTGGGCCAATACAAGACGTTTCACCCATTTTGACTATCCAATATTATTTATATGTCAGTTTGAAAATTTGGGATCAAATGTGCTACTTGGCAGGGGAGGAAACGTCGGTGACAACAGATTTACACAGAACTTAGAAGCTAAGAAGGAGTTGCTTAAAAGAAAGGGGAGAAATATTCAAGTTAATAGGAAATGGAATATGATTGGAGCAGCAGCATTTTAGATGGATGGGGTGCTAGAGAAATGAAAGTTAGGGAGATTTGGAAAATGAATGTTGTAGCTTGAAAAGAGGCATTGAAAAGGAGAAAAAATGCAGTTTAATAAACCATTTAAGAAGGAAATAACAAAGGTGGTTTTGAGTATTAAGGAGAAGCTATCGGTAAAGACTGCATGGATACTATTAGGATTGGAATGAAATCCAAAGTATCCAAAAGAAATTGTTCCATTGACATATGTCCTCATTGTGTGTCAGCCGACAGTCAGGGCAGTGAGTAGTGTGTGTGTGTGTGCTATACACCCGAGACTTCAACTGCTGAGACCGGGGTCCCTTGCAGCGGGCAACCTGGAGGAGGTTGACGAGCTCCCCAATAAGTTTGCAGGGAAAGCTTATTACACTTCAGATTTTAGCTGCTAGAATCTGTGATTCCTTCACAGCGGGCAGCCTGGAGGAGGCTGAGAAGTGCCCCAACGGATCTGCCACCTGGGAGTGACACAAATCCAAATGCCCAAGCTCTTCCTATATCTGTCCCTTAAGACCAGCTGAAGTTCTTTTAAATTGTGCTTGGTTCTGTTACAGCAACTGAAGGAGTCAGGTTAAAGCTTAAACAGTTACAGGTTTATTGAGGAAGCTTATAAATCATAGGGTTGCAATGGCTATTGTTCTATTTCTTAACTGCTAGCAAAATATAGATCTTAAAAATGGTTACAAAGAAGATAAAGATAGGAAAAACAGAAAAAATTGTACCAAGTAACAGCTTAACCTTTAAAGAGCTCTAAGTCTGTGTACACTTAAGACAGAGGACCACATCCAGGTACAATTTTTACCCCCTTCTGTACCTCTCGACTCCAGTGTGTCAGGCCAGGGCCGGTCCCTCAATTCCTAGGAAAGACGAAAATACAAGGTGGGCGTCCCCATAGAACCTCGGGAGGTCAAACACCTAACCCGACCAGCAGGTAGAGGGTAGAATGACGCTCAAAAGTGAGTGTGCTGCTGTACCCATCTTTATACCCATGGGGTCACGTATTTCTCTTTCTTATCTGTGATGCCAAATAGTGCTGGTCTGCCTTTTGTGAGACCAGTTCTTACAAGGGAGTTGTGAACTTAATTTACACTTGTAAGAGAGAGTTGAGAGGATTAAATTGGAAGTACTGGAGATTCTTTTCTCAGTGGGGGATTCCTCTCCCAGGGACGGCTGTGTGTTCGTATCAACGTGGGTGCCAGCCAGGCACTTCTCGCAGCCTCGAGGCCAGCTTATTGCTTTAATCGTTCTCTCCTCATATCTATGTTTTCAGCTTCTCAGGATCAGATGAGCCAGCATAGACTATGCTGATTTTATTGCTCCTTCTCTGTCCTGTATGCTTCAGGAACCTCAGAGAGGCAAATAAGATGGATGAGATGGGGGAGAGGGGGGACTGTCTGGCTACATTGTGGCACTGATAGATTTTTGAGATTGCTGTAAGCAATGAGAGGTCTGACACTAGGTTATATTTTTTCTGGGTAAAATGCATAAAAGCTAAACGTATTTTTGTGACTGGGAGAATTTTTATGGGGAATCATCTGGGAAATAGTAGAAGGAACAGGTTCTTGGTTGTTGGGGAGAGGTTTTTAAATGTCTCTGTTTTTTTCTTGTATTTGCCTGTTCCGGAACTTTGGGTTATGGGAACATAAGAACGGCCATACTGGGTCAGACCAAAGGTCCACCTAGCCCAGTATCCTGTCTGCCCACAATGGTCAATATCAGATACCCCAGAGGGAGGGATCACAACAGGCAATCCTCACGTGATCCTTTCCCTGTCACCCACCTTGAGAGAAACAGAGGCTAGAGATACCATACCTAACCTCCATGAATCTATCTAGCCCTTTTTTTAACCCTATTAAAGTTCAAGCCTTCACCGCATCCTCAGACAAGGAGTTCCACAGGTTGACTTTGTGCCGATTAAAGAAAAATTTCCTTTTGTTTGTTTTAAACCTGCTGCCTATTGATTTCATTTGGTGATCCCTAGTTCTTACATTGTGGGAATAAGTAAATAACCTTTCCTTATTCACTTTTTCCATACCAGTCATGTTTTTATAGACCTCTATTATATCCCCCTTAGTCTCCTCTTTTCTAAGATGAAAAGTCTAAGTCTTTTTAATCTCTCTTCATATGGGACCCGTTCCAAACCCCTAATCATTTTTGTTGCCCTTTTCTGAACCTTTTCCAATGCCAATATATCTTTTTTGAGATGAGGTGACCACATCTGTACACAGTATTCAAAATGTGGGCATACCATGGTTTTATATAGAGGCAATAAGATATTTTCTGTCTTATTCTCTATCCCTTTTTTAATGATTCCTACCATTCTATTTGCTTTTTTGACTGCACACTGCACACTAAGTGGATGTTTTCAAAGAACTATCCACAATGACTCCAAGATCTCTTTCTTCAGTAGTTGTAGCCAAATTAGTGCCCATCATATTGTATATATATTTGGGATTATTTTTTCCAATGTGCATTACTTTACATTTATCAACATTAAATTTAATTTGTCATTTTGTTGCCCAATCACTGAGGGTACGTCTATACTTGCCCCCCTAGTTCAAACTGGGGATGCAAATGTAGCTGACTGAAATTGCTAATGAAGTGAGGATTTAAATATCCTGTGCTTCATTAGCATAATCTCACCCGCATGCTATTCCGCTCGCCAGTTAATTTGAACCAGGAAGTGCACTCATGTTTTGAGGAGTAATGTTATTTGGAACCAAGGAGTTTGATTCAAACTAATGCTTCCCGGAGCGCACTTCCTGGTTTGAATCAGTTGGCGAGCAGAATAGTGCGTGGGCGAGATTATGCTAATGAAACATGGGATATTTAAATCCCCCCTTCATTAGCAATTTCGGTCAGCTACATTTGCATCCCTAGTTCGAACTAGGGAGCAAGAGTAGACGTACCCTTAGTTTGGTGAGATCTTTTTGAAGCTCTTCACAGTCTGCTTTGGTCTTAACTATCTTGAGCAGTTTGGTATCATCTGCAAATTTTGCTACTTCACTATTTACCCCTTTCTCTAGATCATTTATAAATAAATTGAATAGGATGGGTCCCAGAATAGAGCCTTAGGGGACCCTACCAGTTACCTCTCTGCTCTCGGAAAACTGACCATTTATTCTTACTCTTTGTTTCCTGTCTTTTAACCAGTTCTCTCTTCTCCCATGACAACTTACTTTACTTAAGAGCCTTTGGTGAGGGACCTTGTCAAAGGCTTTCTGGAAATCTGAGTATACCATATCCCCCTTGCCCACATGTTTATTGAACCCCCCCAAAGAACTCTAGCAAATTAGTAAGGCATGATTTCCATTTACAGAAACCATGTTGACTTTCCCCCAACAATGCCAATATATAATATATGGGAGATTTCCTGCTAGGTAGAGTCCAAGTGCTGTTCTCAGAAAGTACGTATGAGGCTGACTTATGAAAGGAAAATGGAAACTGGGGGCGATTGGTATGTTTCTGACGTTGTCACAATGAAGCCAAAGTGTTGGTGTCATTGAGTTAGGTACAAATATACAAATACTTCAGAATAGTGATTTAGGATTTCCTAGGTTTGGGTGTATTTTTATGACCTTATATAATACTATGAACATTTGCATGAGATTTACTATGGAAAATGATGTTGCCTAATTGCAGAAAGATGTTTACATAACTTGCCTCAGAGCAGCTCTACCTCCATTAAGTCACATGTTAATATAATTTAGGTTTTACATGGCACAGAGTAATGTGTCTTTGGAACGTAATTTGAATATTTGTGTTATGCCTCATCTTTTGAGCCTTTCTGAGGGGTGTTACTATTGTTCCTTGCCTAGCTTAAAGGGAAATAAAATCTGTTTCTGATTGGCAAGCTTCCTGTTCTGCAGTGTATTTTGATTGATTTACATTCTCTCTAAAGGGGATGATGAACGAATGATGTGGCCTAGTGTGTTAAAATTATTTATTGTCTGATAGATCCCCACAAACATGAAACATTGAGATAGCCAGCCAAGGGAGCTGACAGACTATATGGGCCCCTGAGCAAGGTGTGGGCAAAAGGGGGTGAGCCCAGCTCTGCACTCCCAGAAGGGGCGAGTCCAGGGACAGCCAGCTCTGTGCGCTGCCCAGAGCACAGTGCCCCAGACCTCAGAGTCACATGGAGCATGCAGCGTGGTGCTCCATCAGTGATTTAAAGGGCCTGGGGTTCTTGCCACCACCACTGCTGCAGTAGCAGTGGTGACAGCTGGGAGTTCTGGACTCCTTCCAATCACCAGGCCCTAGGGCAACTGTACCCTTTGACTCTGATAAAGCCAGTGGTTCAAAACCGGTTAGAGTAAGAGGAGACTTCTCTAACCATTCAAGGTGCACAGTTTTTATGTCAATTTAATTCCCATGTGCAAAATGTAAAAAAAAAATCTAATTATATGCACACATGCACACGCCCCCGCTAGCAGAAATAGGAACAGACTGTTGGTAAGTCAAATATAGTGTGCTGCCACCCACGGAAGTCAATTTTAGTGATACAGCAGGCAACTCTCCAACTGATTTGGTTTCATTAGGGAGGACTATCAATTTTGAACTGTAGTTTCATTTCACCTGTGTAGAACTTTCACTGCACAACAGCAAGCTCCCAGAATACAGTACTTCACCCCCTTGACACAGAGTTAATAATGATAATAGCACTTCTCCCTTCTCTGCCATTCTGTTTGAGCAGGAAGAAGGAAGAGCCTGCCCACTCCCCCAGTCTTACTGTAGCTGGTTCCTCTAGCAGTGAGCATATCAATAAGGGCATACTGGTTGGTATCAGTTAAGAATCCAGTTCATAGTCTTCCAGAAACCAATAGGCAGCTGTACCAGATTCCCCTGTACCAATCAAAATGAGGGGAGGCCCTTACCCCCTTCTAGAGTGTATTCACCAGGTAAGACGGCACATGTAGTGATTATTCTTCTGAAGGTTTCAGTGTGAAGGTTTTGCTTAATATACTAGACTGGCTGACAGAGACACTCATGCCCTCTCCTTTTCTTGATACAACATTTGCTTTTTCTTCCTTCAAGCAAAATACCATCTTGAAATGAAATCTGCTCTCTGCTCCCTTTTATTCATTTATTGTAAAGTCACCTACTGACAACTCCCTTTTTGTCTTTAAAGGGAATTGAAGCGAAGTTGGTGTCATACCCATCAATGGTAGCAATTTCCATGTATTTGTAATGTACAATTAAAGAGTTTGGTTTTGTTATTGCAGCCCGACAATGCATTCAGAGAGGCAGTTGTCCCTCCCTGGCATGCACTTTTCATCCTTACATAATCAGTGAAAACAGAAACAATGAAACACTGGTGACTCTCTCCTGTACAATGTTCTCTTTTGCTAAACATAATCAAACTGCCCCTCTTGGCCTCTGCCAGGGTGGTGAATATTCTGTCTGTGAATAAACATTCTTGGCTTTGGCGTGAGGAGCTCATTATTGATTGAAACAACAGAGAAGCCTCAGGAAAGTTTGGAGGGTCTTTCTTTCAAGTTATTTAGGAATGTAATGAACATAGATGGCAAATAGCTCAAAGGCAAATCAACAAATTTGCTGTTATGGTGATGGAGAGGGGACAAAGGGAACACGCACAGGTAATTAGTGAGTAAGGAGGGTCACAGGACCACCTGCAAAGAGTCTGAACCTTTTGGTTAACATGGAGCTGGGAGCTGTGCTCCCTGGTTGTTCCTTTTACCTACAGCACTGAGGGTTGTATAGGCAGGTTTGGGTTAGGGCCAGTACATCCATGTCTTTTGGTTATCTCATCCCCACTGCTGTAGTAAATCTCATCCCCATTGCTTCCCAAGTTTTTCTCTCCCTTCTTCTTCCTCCCCAGGAGAAATGACTTGTTTTATAGAGGATTTGTTTGTTGATATGTTTTTGTTTACTCACTTGTTTATCTCAGCTTGTGCGAGCGAGTGGGTGGGCTGTGCATTTATGTGTCAGCATGAAGGAATTAATGGGAAAAAGCCAAATTGGACAAAGGGGTTGCACATTGTGCTCTGACAGTGGTTAATTCCACATTAATTTGTGCCTCTTGTGAGTGTCAGTGCCGTAAGGGCCAGCTTGAGCAACTGCTCTGTCTCCTGCATGCTAAGCAGATGAGTTGCAATGGTTTGGGTCAGAGAGAAATTTTTCAGGGTGCTGGCCTCATTCCAAGATATAATGACTTTCAGTAAGAGAGTCTGTATGTTACAAATGGGTGCATCCCTGTTGTATGGACTATCTCTCTTAGGGGATGGATTTGCTCTCCCACCGCTGAGAGACATAACAGTCCACTAGCAGCCATAGAGCAGCCATTGGAGTTAAGTATTCCCAAATCTATGCTCATGTGCACTGTACATAAGTTGGTTACTTGGATTGTGTGTTGGAATTAAATATAGCAGGCCAGATCCTCAGCTGGTTGAAGTCAATGAAGCCACTATGAGGAGATGGTCCAGCACCTAAGGTAACCAAGCATAAAGCACTTTTCTGCACATGGTGAGGAGGGACACCTTCAGATAAGTGCCTTTCTTCTGTAGGAGAATGCTATAGCTCTCATGCCTTAGTGCCAATTTGTCTATCGACTAAAGAACACAGCTAGATCTAAATCTCAATGCCATTAGAATGGCTGATATAAGTACCACTCCTATGTCAGAGCTCAGGAATTGTTAATATAGTTGTGTTTATCGTAGAAGGCTAATTAGTGGGAATCTCTCTATTTTATCCTTACACTAAGGGAGATCACAGTTCAGTGCAGAACAATATCTGCTCATAAAGGGAAGATCACTGCAGCATTTAATTCAGCACCATCAGTATTCACAAGATTGCTTTGCACTTTTGGAAGGATTCTGGTCTGGATATATCAGTTTAAACGAAAGAACTTCTTCAAATCTTGACACAAAATGTGAACGGAGCCTCTTTTGTCTCAAGAAGTGTCTAAGTAGTGTAGTTCAAATCCAAATTCAAATCCAAACTTCCTCAAAGTTAATGGGTTTCAGACACAAGTTTTTGATGGAACCCCAGCTTCAGTTATGAGTTTTATACTGTTCAGCTCAGCTTGTCATCTCATTCAAATGCACATTTTCCCTTTTGACACTTTCTATTCCCTGCTTGAAGCAGAAATGCTAAAAATAAGACAGACAGTTTTCACAAGGCTTCCTCCCCAACTGGCAGACCCAAGAGATTTAAACATACTGGAGATCTAAGGATCTTGTAATTTATGAGTGTACATCTCCAATTAGCTTGACTCAGAATCGCATGAGCACAACTGGTAACTCATCTAACCATTGAGCTTTATGAATGTTTATTCATAGAACATTACAAACCTTTTCAGATGTACATTCACCAGATGTGACAAAAACCCTTAAAAACGAAGATTAATATCTGTTTAGGACATAGTCTGCATCACTATAAAAATGAATGATGTATCCACATGACAGCCTTTTGAGGCAGGGAAGGCAGGCTCGGCATAGAGAGATATGTACTTAACTTCAAGCATGTGAATAAGCTCAAGTGCTTAAAGTTAGTCAGAAGCATGACTGTTCACAGGATAGGATCCTGTCCATGTGAGTTGCTCAAGGTCACACAGCAAGTCCGTGGCAAGGTCTGGAATTGAGCTCAGATGTCCCGAGTTTGAAACCATTGTTTTATCCACAAGACTCGTCTTCTGGTCACTGATTCCTCTTTACTGCTGCTGATTTCTGGAGTATCACAAAAGAGACCTGCAGAAACAGCATATGAAAGGAAAAGGCCACATTGCCAAGAGTATGCATGTGAGACAGACAATGTGATTCATAAAGAGAAGTTCAGGGAGGCTACATTTTCACTTTCATTTTTCCTTAATTTTATAGCATCGAACTTCAGCTGAAGAGATTGAAAACAATTTCAACTATAAAATGCCTCTTGCAGCAGGGAACACTTACAGACTTGACAGCCATTTAGATGTCATTTGTAATATTGGTGATAATTACACTTCCAAAGTATTGGAAACACCGCAGGTACTGTGAGTTCTGCGTACCTTTGTGCTCTAGCTCCAGGAAGAAGAACTGTGAGGCTAAAAAACAACATAACAGGAGAAGAAAAATACTCCCTAGCTGAAACAGAGAGAGGTGCAGCCAGGTATAAAACTGCCACTTTAGAGAGGCAGCTGCCTTGCTTTGCCCAATGTAAAGACCAGCCTCCCAGAAAGGCATGCTAGGAGAAAGTTCCTGCTAATGGGCAATCTTACTTTAGGGGGGATTAGTAGGGGTCAGTAAGGTGCTTCTGCTGAAGAGGCTGCCTCTATTCACCTCCATCAAAGGTAAGTTTAAACAAAAAGGGCTCTATTCTCATTT
The DNA here is from genome assembly GCF_052426305.1 of Pelodiscus sinensis. Taxonomy (NCBI): domain Eukaryota; kingdom Metazoa; phylum Chordata; order Testudines; family Trionychidae; genus Pelodiscus; species Pelodiscus sinensis. Next base: position 89,674,852 of record NC_143057.1, read on the forward strand.
ACATTGTAGACTCTTTACTGTGCCAGTGGAGTGTAAAAGGGCCTTAGTGTGTATGATTATCAGGCCATCAGATTTTAAGGCTTACCCCTGTTTCATCATTTCATGGCCTAACAACTCCACTATCAAATAAGGAGTGATTAATAAATAGCAGGAAGCCCAAACCCAACCCTCCACTACCAAACTCTCTTCTTGAAATGCCTGGGAAAATGTTCTGCTTCGATATCCTGATTAGGGACACAGTTGCTACATTGTATAGAGTGTACTGAAGTAGCATACATCTCTGAACAGACATCCAGACATCAGACTGGAAGAGAACACTTGGTTCATCAAGTTCAGTTCTCTGCTGTGGTAGGCGACCATGTTCTACAATCCCATTCACACATTTTCCAAGGTTCATCTTACAACTGGTTTGGTTGTTTGTCCCTGTAACTCCTATTGGGTGGGTGTTCCAGAACCTCACTCCTCTGATAGTTAGATACCTTTTCATCTCCTGTATTCATGATCAGTTTATACCCACCTTATCTTGTAGCAACATTGTCCTTTAGCTTAAATAGCTCTTCCTCTCCAGTGTTTAGCCCTCTGGTATAGTTATACAAAACAATCATCTCTTCTTTCTGGTCTCAGATCTTCATGTTAAAAAAAAGAACAAGGAGAAACATTGTTTGAGAGATTAGCAGCAGCCTCTTCTTAAAGGTCTACAAAGCTTTGATACTTAATTCCCCAGGGTTCTTTTCTTTTCCCCGTGGGAACTTATTCAGTCATAGCAATGAGTTCAAATCATCCTTTGATAATTCCCCTGCATGGCAGTAACATATCCATGCAGGTTTTGAAAATCTAGATCAAAGTACCCTAGGGAACTTTTAGTATGCAGAAACAAGGTCCACATGGACATAGAGGTTATGTCAACACTACGAGCATCCCTTCTTTGCTTGAATACACATAGTCACACTCCCTCACAGTGAGGCACTGTGTGTACAAACAATGGTGTAGGGGCAAGAGCATGGCCAGTGGCAGTGGCAGGTATACCAAATGCAAAACCACCTGAAACTGATGGATATATACTTGGTATAGCTAAGTCATGATGTCAGTGCCCATGCTACCGTAGCTACAATGTGATTTCTACTTGCAGTACCTCGGTGAGATCTTGTATGTGTATGTGAGCAGGGAATCACACTCCTCTTTTGTATTGTAGCCATTGTGTACAGCCAGCTGGAGCAAGGTAGGTTTACATTCCAGCTTGCTTAGTACTAAGCATTCCTGTAGAAAAGCCCTGAGATGTGCCAAGATACTTAGGTCTTCCTAAAAAGACATTAGGAGAGGTGTACCTGTCATATGTACCTGTGTTTGTGAGATCCAGAAACAGGGGCTAACACTGGGAGATTACTCTCCTGTTATTGCATGCTCCTATCTGCACGATGGGAACACTTCAGGAGCACAGCATTATGTACATACTTTTGCTGCAATAAGCCATGTAAATGAACCTCCTCCATATGAAAAAAAATTACCCCACTTGCTTTGTGACCTTTATCCTTCATTTGATTAAAATTAATCCAGTTGCAAATGGCAACCTGTGGGGACATCATGTTCACTGAGGATACACTTTGGAACTCTGCGTCCATCAATCACAAATACTTGCATTCACCTAGAGCCCCTTTATATCCTATGACAGGTGAGATGTGCATGATGCTTATCACTTAGCCCACATGAGTCAGTACAAATTGCTGATAAACCCTCCTGCAAGTGCTCTTCATTCTATCTATCTGTCAAGACCTCCCTGGATGAAAACACAACTGAATGGAAGCTGCTTCTGGACAATGTCAGAGGAGGTCGCAGCATTTTTAATGTGTTACATTTCTCAGTACAGTGAAAGCATGTCACACTTCACTTTTTTCAGTGGAGACATGTCAGCTCATCTGTGGCATGCAGTCGCCAGACAAGCAGCTTGTTGTATGCCTATCACTTCACTGTGAGGCATGCCTCAAAATGCTGCCACCTGGACTGCAAAATGCTGCAAGATCTAATTGCCAGGATACTAATATCTCATCCCATCCATTTATAACTGGTGACTGCAACAGTTGAAAGTGGGACAAATATATATATTCCCAAACACAGATATTTTGTGAAGATAATGAAGGGTTTAAATTAGATTCTATTTTAAATAGAATATAGTGGCTATTAAAATATAAATACAGTCCTTCTCTCTCAGAACAGAGAGAACTAATATAAATATAGTCTCTCTCAGAATCCTCTGTAAACCATGGGATTAGTTCTAAAACGAGCTCAATACCAACCTGGAGCACCTCCGTTAAGATTCCAACATCTTCCTCCAGTTTCTGGTCCAAACAAGTCTTTTTTGTAGAGGCCAGATTGGCACAGTAGTTTACCAGGGGTACAAGAAGAAGGACCAAGAAACCTAGGAAGCAGTAAGGCACAAGTGCAGTTCCAGTACACCACCATGGCTACTGCCTATTATCCACTAAGGATCAAGACACCCTGAGAAAAAGGGTGAGGACATCCCCCATTCCACACCCTACACCAGGGATGGGGAACCTTTTTTGGGTCAGGAGCCTCTGGCCAATAGAATAATCAGTCGGAGGGCCATACGCAAGTGAGAAGCAAATGAGAAGCCCCTGACTGAGAAAGAGAAAGACACTCCCTACATTCCGCTCTCACACCAGAGCCTAAGGGCGGGTCCAGGCTAATAGATTTTATGTGCTCCAGCCCTGTGGGTGGGTGGGTCACTGGGGGGCTGGAGCATCAGCACAGGCTCCCCAATACTGACCCTCAAGGGTCAGATCCAGGCAAGCTGGGGGCTGCATACGGCCCCAGGGCCTGAGGTTTCCCACCCCTGCCTACACAGTCCCCTGGAAAGCAGGAGGAAGTATATTGCGTGCCTGCAGGACTGCAACCATAGCCATGCTCCCTCTCAGTGCTAAGGAGTTCCCCAGAATATTCTTCCTCCCGGAACCTTTCTTGTGGCTCCTGACCATCCCCAGTACCTGTTCCACTCACTCAGCTGTCAAACCTTCCTCTTCCTCTCCCTCTCTAACAAGCACCCCAGAATGAAACGTGACCAGCTATCAAACCCTCTTCTAGTCACATGCCCCCACCAATTTCCAGGGGTCAATTTACTTTGCTTGAAAGCCACCTTCCTTCTTCAGTCATCCAATCTAATGACAAATGACCAACATTTCCTCTCTAGAAAGCAAAGCTTCCTGATTTTCTTAGCTGCAAAACTACCCTGTCTGGTCATATTCAATATAAGTCTCTTCCCAGTAGATCAACCTTCCTCTACATATGACAATACACCTGCCCATCCATTTTATTCTCAGAGTTAATTAATGCAGCATGTTACAAAAAAGGTGCACCCATTATGCTAACTATCAATGGAGACTTTTGTTCTTATTTTCCATAACTTAAAAACCACCAATGTGTATGATTTCTGACAGTCTTCTTAGTCTGCTTTGTATCTCTGCTTGATTCAGAAAGAACACATTTCAGCACTGAAAATATATACTATTGAGGGCTATATTTTTGGAAAAGCACCTATGCTGCAGATGAATAACAGATAGTTACATGCAAAATGGATAATTTCTCATTCAATTTGCAGTTCCCCAGGGTTTCCTTATGCAGGTGCACATACTAACAAGCTAAGTAGTCTGTTTGCACCATCATGTTTTTCGTGTTCAACATAACCTGGAACATATTACCGATTGTAGTCTAAAATTATCATTGATAAAAGGCAACGTATACTAAACTGGTAGATAGTGGGATATAGTGTAAGCTTTCTCCCAAGTTAAATCACATCCTGGACTTCCTATCTGGTTACACACAGGCCTGCCAATGGGTGAGGGGTGGGGGAAACTAAGGGAACAGTTGCCCCAGGTCCCAGCAATTCAAAAGGGCCTGTCTACCGCTGCAACTGTGGCTGCAGCCCCAGACCCTTTAAATTGCCACCAAAGTGCTGCACTGCACATTTCATGTGGCTCTGAGAGCCGGGAAGGGGGGGGGGAGGGAAGGGGAGTGGATGTTGCCCCTGGCCCTGCCTCTTCTGCCTGAGGCCCTGCCCTTTCCGTGAGCATGGAGCCAGCTCCACCCATGCACACCTGCCAAGCAGTCCACACAGGCTGTTGGCTCTCCTGATTACAGACATTGTGTATAACACAAATATCCTAGTTTTGACACCTGACTCTAACAAATGACACCTATTTCTTGCTGAAAGTCTTCTGTTATAGAAAACAACAAGAAGTCCTGCGGCATCTTAGGTGTGTCTAGACTACAAGGTTTTTTCGAAAAAAAGTGTCCTTTTTTCAAAAAAACTGTACGGCTGTGTCTAGACTGGCAAGTTTTTCCCAGAAAATAGCAGGCTGTGCTATTGCCACCCTTATTTTCCAGAAAATTCAGTGGTCTGAGCATCGGCCTGCTAAACCCAGGGTTGTGAGTTCAATCCTTGCAGAGGCTGTTTAGGGATTTGGGGCAAAAATTCATCAGGGATGGTACTTGGTCCTGCAGGGGACTGGACTCGATGACCTATCAAGGTCCCTTCCAGTTCTAGGAGATAGGCAATCTCCATTATAAAGCAGCATGTGCAGCCCAGTGACTGAGTGGCACGTGGCCACAGCAGGCAGATGCAGGGCATGCCTGGGACTGTGCTGCTCACACACATTTCGGCGGGACCAGGGGGAAGGGTGGATGCCGTCTGGAACCAGCCAGGGCCCCAGGGACTCAGCCCAGAGCCCGCACCTCTGCCAATGGTGCAGGACGGAGAATGGCACATTATCCCATGCCTGGCTGTGAAGCACAGACAGCTGCTCTTGGGTAAACCGCAGTGTCACAGCCTTGTGACCATGGTCCCCACCAAGCCCCTCGCCTGCTCCCGGTGCCTTGACTGGCTCCCCGAGGGAAGTCCCCACTGTGGCAACACATGTCCCTGAGCTACCGGGGTTGTGGGAGGGAGAAGTGGGGGAAGCGCTTGGGCTGCCCTTAGGGCCGTCTGAGTTTTGCTGCAAGGATGGGACCACCCCCGTTCCTCCCCCCCCCCCCCGAGCACTCTTCTGTTTCCGTCCAGGAGATATCCCACGTGATAGGGATCTGAGAGCCCAGACCATCTCTGCCAGATGTGCTCCCAGATGTGCCAGTTGTGCTCTGTTTTGAAACAGAGAGTCTAGACTTTCTTTCAAAAAAGCGAGTAGCTTTTTCAAAAAATCTTCTTGTTGTCCAGACACTCTTTTTCGAAAGAGGCTTGCAGTCTAGACATAGCCTTAGAGACTAAGGGTGTGTCTAGACTACCTAGTTTTGTCGACAAAAGTGGACTTTTGTCGACAAAACTATACCAGCGTCTACACTACCGCTGAGTTCTGTCGACATAACGTCGACAGAACTCAGCAGTTTTGTCGACGCTGGTAAACCTCATTTTACGAGGCATAACACCTTCTGTCGACAGAACTCTGTCGACAGAAGGTGTTATTGCCTGTAACATTGCGTCCAGACTACGGAGTTCTGTCAACAAAGCAGCTTGCTTTGTCGACAGAACTTAATGTGTCTGGACGCTCTATGTCGACGGAAGTTTTGTCGACAGTATCTGTCGACAAAACTTCCGTCGACAAAACGCGGTAGTCTAGACGTACCCTTTGGGTACATCTACATAGTGGTGTTATTTTGGGATGCATTCAGAATAATGGGCTTCTTATTCCGGCATCCTGTATACCTCATTGCACAAGGATTATGTGAGATGCCAGAATAGTGATTTATTTCAAAATGAGTGCTGTGTAGACAGTGCCAAATTTCAAAATAAACTATTTTGCAAATTTAGTAGCTTATTTCAAGGTATGCACTGCTGTGTAGAGGTACCCTAACAGATTTATTAGGGCTTAAGCTTTTGTGGCTAAAACCCACTTTTTACACACAAAAGCGTATGCCCTAATAAATCTGATAGTCTCTAAGGTGCTGCAGGATTTCTTGCTGTTTTTACATTAGCTACAGACTAACATGGCTACCCTTCTTAGAGTTCTGTCATAGAAGCACTGTACATTTGAAAAAGAAAAAACTGTATATGTCACAACTATACTCATTACTCTGAGCTGAAAACTAGCACAGCATTTTCAAAGCACTGCACATCATACATACAGATGTTTTTTCTCACTAGCACTGAGTAAGATATCTGCTTTCTGTACTGTATCCTCAGTGTTATTTATTTATTTATGTATGTATTTGCATAATGGTAACACCAGTAAGCCCCAAACAAAACCAGGCCCTCATTGGGTTAGGTGCTGTACAAATACTCAGAAACAGCCCTGGTCCTGAGGTGCCTGCAATCTACATAGCTAAGACAAGTGATGCAAACGTTAAAATATTATCTCTATTTTGTACTTTGGAATCTGTGGCACTAAGGATACGTCTACACTGTAGAGCTATATTGGGATACCGGAGGTATCCTGAAATAGCTATTCCGCATCTATTGAAGCAGCCCATTATTTCGAAATAGATTTTGAAATAACAGGTAGCTTATTCCAACGTCCCAGTAACATTTTTTGCACAAGGATTAAGGGGCATAGTGAATTATCTCAAAATTTGGTGCTGTGTAGACAGCACCAACTTTTGAAATAAACTATTCTGAAATTACCTCAAAATAAGCTATGGCAGTGTTTCCCAATTTTATTTGGCCACAGAACCCTTTTCAGCTTAAAAGAATTTCAAGGAACCCCTGGGGTTGCCAGAGTAAAATTTGTCAAGAAAAAACAAAAACATAAACAAAATACTCTGTCTCTTTAAGAGGAGGTGGGGAAGTGCCATGTTCTCACAAACCCCTTATTTTCGCTTTGCAGAACCCAGGGTTCTGCACAGCACCAATTGGGAAACACTGAGCTCCACAATTTACGTAGCACAAATTGCATAGCTTATTTCAAGGTAAATGTGCAGCAGTGTAGACACACCCTAAGAGATAAAGTGAAACTAGAAACTGGACCTGTGACTCTGGTGTCCTACTTCATTGCCTTATGCACTAAGCTGTCCTCCCTCTCAGTTTTCACTCTCATATTTACCACAGCTTTCATGGCATTTGTGCTGGGGGCCCCTCTGGCATAAGCTGAGCCCTCAACATTCTCCAGCAATGAACCCTGAAACAAACATTAATCGTTAGTGCTATCTCGCTGATGTTTTCTGTGGCTTGTTGTAGGATTCTGCTGCTTGGTTAGTGACTGCAGACCGCTTCACTGAGTCAGATTGCAACTCATGTTCTTCTTCTGCTTTCATTTCTATTCCTTTAACTGTATGCTGTAAGATTTGCTTCACATTATCAATTTTAAGAAAAGAAAGAAAGCACCCAGAGAGCTCTCAGATGGGAAAACACCTGTGTACAGTAATCATCATTATGAGGCAGACTTTTGCCAAGCCAATTTGAGATGTTGCCACTTTTTCTTCCTCTTAGGAAATGGGAGGGAGGAAATAATAATAGGAAATAAACAGCAGAGTCTCATATACCACTAAGTAGTAATTCTTGGCAACTGCTGACTTTTTAACAGTAACCTCTTTGTTCGGTATTTCTTCCTAACATCTTCCTTTAAATCAGCCAGTTTTTCCAGTATATAATATAGTGCCTACATGTTGAATATTCCTTAAATCAAGATAAGAAAATACATCCTCAGATTTTATTTTGCAGACCCTCTCACACAAACTGCATTCTCAAATGCATTGCAGAGAGAAACCATAATGGCTGAGTTACAGAATGAAAAACAGTTAACAAAGAAAAGGAATAAATTGTATTGGAAAGAGCATACAGAGATAAAATGCAGGCAGATGGAAAGCCAGGGAAGTGGAGAGATGTAGGGAGACTGTTCCAGATGGCGGGAGCCGCAGAGGAGAAGGCTGTCACTTCAACAGTGGTTAGTTTGTGCTACAGGACATAAAGGATGGTACTTAACAAGCAGAGGAAATGTGTGGCAGCGAATAGAGTATGACATAATCCATAAGGAAAGCAAGTCCATGGAGGCTTTAACAAGAAGGGTGCAAATTTTGATTCTATTCTGGAAATCAACGGGGAGCCATGGTCTCATTTGATGGTGGGGGTAAACTGTAAAAACTCAAATACCACTTCTGTTGTGGGGAGATCTAAATTGGACAGAGATGTATAAATCTGCAAAACATAGCTGCTTCCAAATGAAATCAAAACTCAGCAGCCACACAACTTTCACAGAGACATTAGTTTCCAGAAGTGACACAGAGTTATTGTAGGAAATTAAGTCAACATGGACTGGAAGTTGTTTTTATAACTTGCAGAGGAAATTGGTGTCAAATTATACATGGCACGGTCTAGTGTGCTTTAGAGTAACAAGGAAGTACTTTCTTATTCACACAAGGAATGGACACAGTGTAAGACTTGGGTATTGACATCAGCTGAGGAAGAAGGCTGTGATGCAGAACTTTCAGACTTTCTTATAAGCCTGACACCTGCTTCTTTGACCAGCTGCCTGGAAAAACACAGTTCAGTGTTTTTTTCTAAAATGAGGAAGGAAGTCTATACTACTTCACTTTCCCAGGGGAAATCACTAACTGGCAGAGTATCTGTCAACAGTGTATTTTAGCACTGTATTATACAAGAAAATGTCATAATGTCAAAAATTGTCTGGATTCAAGGGAAAGGTCTAACTGTAGGCCTTTTGAAAGGGTGCAGCGATTATCTTTGCTCCCAAAAGGGACTAGTAATAGAGACTTTGGAATGGAACAAAATGCAGTTAAAGCAAATATTTGATGAAAGAGAATTTAACTTTCCTTTGTGAAAAAAACATCAGGCATCCTTGAGCTCTTATTGAAAGAAGCTCCCTATTCCTCCCTAAAAAAACATGTCAGCCAGTTATTTGGGAATAGAGTGTACCAAAGAAAGACCTCAATGTAATGGGTGTATTGTTAAAGTAAAAACTCTTACAAGCAGGAATTGTAATTTTGAGATACTGGAGTAGGGTGATTTGTAAAAATCATGCTGGGACAAATCCTGCAGACATTAATCATGGAATTTTGCCTGAATAAAGACTGGGTTTGTAAATTGTGTAGCAACAGCTGCTAGTGCCACTCAATTTAAAGAGGCTGCCAGTGCTTCTATTATCAATAGCTGGCTTCAGATTATATTTCTCCTCACCGTAAAAATTTAGTCTGGTGTGAAAGGGAGCAACTTATTTTTTCTGTAAACACACTTTATTTTCTTGTTTTAAAGTTGGTCTGTACCAACACTACCAAAATTCTTATGAACAGCAGAACTAGCAAACATAAGTTGCAGGCATTACAGGGCTAGAAGAAATTGTCTTCTTTACATGTTTTGTGCAGCTTCATGATTACTAGCTTCCCAGCCTCACCTTGTTGATGTGTGGAATGAATGCAGGAGTTTTTCTGCAGAAATTAGGTCTGACTTGTTGTGTGCTATACAAAATCTTAGGTATAGCACAAAGGCTGAGTGAATGGGCCGTGACCAAAATCTGTGCTCTGTTAATGTATATTGAGGCCAGAAAGGTCCACTGTGATTGTCTAGTCTGACCTCCTGCATAACTAGGGCCCTACCAAATTCAGGGTCATGAAAAACATGTCATATACTGTGAAATATGGGCTTTTGTGTGCTTTTACCCTATACTAGAGAGATTTCACATGGGAAACTGGCATTTCTCAAATTGGGGGTCCAACCCAAAAGGTAGTTGCAGGCAGGTTGCAAGGTTATTTTAGGGTGGTTGCAATATTGCCCCCCTTACATCTGTGCTGCCTTCAGAGTTAGGCAGTCAAAAAAAAAACAGCTGTTGGCTGGGCACTCAGCTCTGACAACAGCAGCAATTCAGAAGTAAGAGTTGCAATAACATACCCTGTCACACTGCTGCCTGCAGAGCTGGGTGGCCAAAAAGTAGCAGCTGCTGACTGAAAGCCCAGCTCTGCAGGCAGCAGCGCAGACGTAAGGGGGGGCAATACTATTCCATACCAGCTGTGAAGGCAGAGCCATCTCCAGCAGCAGTGCAGAGGGAAGAATGGCAGGCTGTGCTATTGCCACCCTTATTTCTGTGCTACTGCTTTCAGAGCTAGGCTGCCAGAGAGTGGTGGCTGTTGGCTGGGCACCCAGCTCTGAAGTCAGTGTCCTGCCATCAGCAGTGCAGAAGTAAGGGTGCCAATACCATATTATGCCATCCTTGCTTCTGTACTGCTGCTTTAAGAAGAAGGTGTCCAGACAGTAGTGGCTGCTGACGAGGGCCCAGCTCTGAATGCAGTAGCCTAAAAAGAAGGGTGGCAATAATATATCTTGCCATCCTTACATCTGCACTGGTACTGGCGGTGGCTCTACCTTCTGCTTCCAGCATTAGGCTCTGAAGGCAACACTGTTACCAGCATCAATGCAGAAGTGAGGGCAATAGTACGGCAAACCTGAAAAAAATCTTACAACTCTCCCTCCCCACACACACACACTGTCCCCAACAATCACAGCACTGTGTAATTTCACATTTAAATCGCTGAAATAATGAAATTTACAATTTTAAAAATCCTATGACCGTGAAATTGATCAAAATGGATCATGAATTTACATAAGAACATAAGAACGGCCGTACTGGGTCAGACCAAAGGTCCATCTAGCCCAGTATCCTGTCTACCGACAGTGGCCAGCACCAGGTGCCCCAGAGAGGGTGGACCGAAGACAATGATCAAGCGATTTGTCTCCTGCCATCCCTCTCCAGCCTCTGACAAACAGAGGCCAAGGACACCATTTTATCCCCTGGCTAATAGCCTTTTATGGACCTAACCTACATGAAATTATCTAGCTTCTCTTTAAACTCTATTATAGTCCTAGCCTTCACAGCCTCCTCTGGCAAGGAGTTCCACAGGTTGACTACATGCTGTGTGCAGAAGAACTTTCTTTTATTAGTTTTAAACCTGCTACCCATTAATTTCATTTGGTGTCCTCTAGTTCTTCTATTTAGGGAACTAATAAATAACTTTTCTTTATTCACCCTCTCCACACCACTCATGATTTTATATACCTCTATCATATCCCCCCTCAGTCTCCTCTTTTCTAAACTGAAAAGTCCCAGTCACTTTAACCTCTCCTCATATGGGACCCGTTCCAAACCCCTAATCATTTTAGTTGCCCTTTTCTGAACCCTTTCCAAGGCCAAAATATCTTTTTTGAGGTGAGGAGACCACATCTGTACACAGTATTCAAGATGTGGGCGTACCATAGTTTTATACAGGGGCAGTAAGATATTCTGGGTCTTATTTTCTATCCCTTTCTTAATAATTCCTAGCATCCTATTTGCCTTTTTGACCACCGCTGCACACTGTGTGGAAGTTTTCAGAGAACTGTCCACGATAACTCCAAGATCTCTTTCCTGATTTGTCGTAGCCAAATTAGCCCCCATCATACTGTACGTATAGTTGGGGTTATTTTTCCCCATGTGCATTACTTTACACTTGTCCACCTTAAATTTCATTTGCCATTTTGTTGCCCAATCACTCAGTTTGGTGAGATCTTCTTGGAGTCCCTCACAGTCTGCTTCTGTCTTGACTATCCTAAACAGTTTTGTATCATCTTCAAACTTTACTACCTCACTCCTTACCCCTTTCTCCAGATCATTTATGAATAAGTTGAAAAGGATTGGTCCCAGGACTGACCCTTGGGGTACACCACTAGTTACCCCTCTCCAATCTGAAAATTTACCATTTATTCCTACCCTTTGTTTCCTGTCTTTTAACCAGTTCTCAATCCAAGAAAGGACCTTCCCTCTTATCCCATGGCCATGTAATTTACACAAGAGCCTTTAGTGAGGGATCTTGTCAAAGGCTTTCTGAAAATCCAAGTATACTATATCTACTGGATCCCCCTTGTCCTCATGTTTGTTAACCCCTTCAAAGAACTCTAACAGATTAGTAAGACAGGATTTCCCTTTACAGAAACCATGTTGACTTTTGTCCAATAAATTATGTTCTTCTACATGCTTCACAATTTTATTCTTTACTATTGTTTCGACTAATTTGCCCGGTACTGAAGTTAGACTTACCGGTCTGTAATTGCCAGGATCGCCTTTAAAGCCCTTTTTAAATATTGGTGTCAAGTGCCCTATGCATAGCGCAAGCCATAGGGTTTCCCTAAATTAATTACTGTTTGAACTAGAGCATATCTGTTCAAAAAATACCAAACGTTGATTGTTTAATATCCTACATGACCCTTGGTAAATTGTACCAATGATTAATTACATTCACTTTTAAAACAGAGGCCTTATTTTATTTTGAGTCTGAATTTGTGAATGGGTTTTATGACATTCAGGTAATCTGAATGAGTTTATATGGACCCTGCTGGCATCAAAGCTAGACACTTTACCTTCTCCATATTGTGTATCACTATTTATATCTCTACAGTTGCAATAGGAACTTATTTAACTTTGCTGGGTTTCGTGCAAAGCTGATGTTGTAAAAATGTTTCTATATGCATCTAGGGTCCCCATTATTGTAATGTCTGAGTTCCTCATAGTCTTTAACATATTTGTCTTCAAAACACCCCCAAGAGAAAGGGAAGTAGAATGATCTCTGTTTTACAAATGGGAAATTGAGGTAAAAAGGGTAAATGATCTCCCCAGCATCATACAGATGTTTGTGGCAGACAAGAAATTGAACCACAGCATCATGGGTGTCAACTCAGTATTTTTACCACCAGACCATTCATCTCCTTTTTTCTCTGTTAAAAAGCCAGAACAGGTGATAGAGTAGGCTGTCTCTGCAGGTGATTGTTGATTGGCTGAAGCTTAGAGGGGGTGGAGTGAATAAGCTATAAAGCTTGACCTAGGTGTGAAAGAATTAATTTAGCCTGGGAGATTGGCTCAGATAGAGATCATTGAAAGAGACCTATGAAGAGCCCTATTCTAGCCAGAAAAATTTAAGCCAGCTGGGGAAGCTTAGTTTAGACAGAAGTGGGAATCAAGACTGAGGGGAAAAACAACTGAGGAGAGTTGGCAGTTTTTCAAAGGGACATGGTTAAGGGCCCAAAAGCAAGCTATTCCGCTGTGTCGGAAAGATAGAAAATATGGCAAAAGACCACGTTGGCTTAACCACAAGATCTTGCATGATCTAAAAGTAAAAAAGGAGTCTTATAAAAAATGGAAAGTAGGACAAATTACAAAGGATGAATATAGGCAAACAACACAGGAATGCAGGGGCAAGATTAGAAAGGCAAAGGCACAAAGTGAGCTCAAACTAGCTACTGGAATAAAGGGAAACAAGAAGACTTTTTATAAATACATTAGAAGCAAGAGGAAGACCAAAGATGGGGTAGGCCCACTGGTCAGTGAGGAGGGAGAAACAGTAACAGGAAACTTGGAAATGGCAGAGATACTTAATGACTTCTTTGTCTCGGTCTTCACCGAGAAATCTGAAGGAATGCCTAACATGGGGGGGTAGGTTTAGAAGATAAAATAAAAAAAGAACAAGTTAAAAATCACCTAGAAAAGTTAGATGCCTGCAAGTCTCCAGGGCCTGACGAAATGCATCCTAGAGTACTCAAGTAGCTGATAGAGGAGGTATCTGAGCCTCTAGCTATCATCTTTGGAAAATCATGGGAGACAGGAGATATTCCAGAAGACTGGAAAAGGGCAAACATAGTGCCCGTTTATAAAAAGGCAATTAAGAACAACCCAGGATTCTATAGACCAGTTAGTTTAACTTCTGTGCCAGGGAAGATAATGGAACAAGTAATTAAGGAAATCATCTGTAAACGCTTGGAAGGTGGCAAGGTGATAGGGAACCGCCAGCATGGATTTGTAAAGAACAAATCATGTCAAACCAATCTGATAGCTTTCTTTGATAGGATAACGAGTCTTGTGGATAAGGGAGAAGTGGTGGATGTGTGTCACACGTCTCTCCCTGTTCGGGACTTAGCTCTCCCGTTGGGGCTCCCCTTGCGTGGGCTGCCACCTTCTTCCCTCAGTAAAAGCCGGGGTCGTCACTCCAGCGCCGGCCGAGAGTGGAGGGGGACCTTGGCCCTCCCTCTCTCCAGGTCCCAGCCCAGGACTCTAAGAAGGACAGGCGTCGTGGACGTCCTGCCTGACTGAGGGGGCTACGGCCGCAACTCACTGGTCCCCGGGTCTTCCCTGGTCCCATCCTGGGCTCTGGCCAGTCACCGGTCGTCTTTGCCAGGTCCGGTGGTTATTCTCACCCCGTCCTGGTGAGCTGATCCTCCAGTGCTCCGTCGGGTCCGGTCTGGTCCGGGCTTGTCCCGGGGTGCCTCCGTCCCGCAGCTCCGCTCCCCGTCCCGGCTGGTCCAGAGTGGCTACCTCCCTTCTTCCTGGCTCCCAGCTGGCAGCTGCCTTTTGAAGCCGGCGCCCCTTTCCAGGGACGCCGGCGCATGCGTTCCAGGCCCTGTGCCCCTCCTCTGACACACCCGCAGGGGAACCTCCTGTGCATGCGCAGGTGGCCGCCGCCGAACAGGCGCGGCAGAGCCACTCGGGCTTCCCAGCACCTGGGCCATCCGGCGTCCAAGTGCAGGGCATGGGGCTAGCCTCCGCAGTCTCCGCCCCCCCGTCACAATGTGGTATACCTAGACTTTAGTAAGGCGTTTGATATTCTTATCAATAAACTAGGCAAATACAACTTAGATGGGGCTACTATAAGGTGGGTGCATAACTGGCTGGATAACCGTACTCAGAGAGTAGTTATTAATGGTTCACAATCCTGCTGGAAAAGTATAACAAGTGGGGTTCCACAGGGGTCTGTTTTGGGACCGGCTCTCTTCAATATCTTCTTCAACGATTTAGATATTGGTATGGAAAGTACGCTTAGTAAGTTTGCAGATGATACCAAGCTGGGAGGGGTTGTGACTAATCTGGAGGATAGGGTCACAATAATACAAAATGATCTGGACAAATTGGAGAAATGGTCTGAGGTAAACAGGATGAAGTTTAACACAGACAAATGCAAAGTGCTCCACTTAGGAAGGAACAATCAGTTTCACACCTACAGAATGGGAAGCGACTGTCTAGGAAGGAGTACGGCAGAAAGAGATCTAGGGGTTATAGTGGACCACAAGCTGAATATGAGTCAGCAGTGTGATGCTGTTGCAAAAAAAGCAAACATGATTCTGGGATGCATTGACGGGTGTGTTGTGAGCAAGACACGAGAAGTCATTCTTCCGCTCTACTCTGCACTGGTTAGGCCTCAGTTGGAGTATTGTATCCAGTTCTGGGCACCGCATTTCAAGAAGAATGTGGAGAAATTGGAGAGGGTCCAGAGAAGAGCAACAAGAATGATCTAGAGAACATGACCTATGAAGAAAGGCTGAAAGAATTGGGTTTGTTTAGTTTAGAAAAGAGAAAATTGAAGGGGGACATGATAGCAGTTTTCAGGTATCATAAGGAGGAGGGAGAAAGGGTGTCATAAGGAGGAGGGAGAAAACTTGTTCATCTTGGCTTCTGAGGATAGAACAAGAAGCAATGGGTTTAAACTGCAGCAAGGGAGGTTTAGGTTGGACATTAGGAAAAATTTCCTAACTGTCAGGCTACATCTACACTGGCCCCTTTTCCGAAAGGGGCATGCTAATTTTCAACTTCAGAATAGGGAAATCCACGGGGGATTTAAATATCCCCCGCGGGATTTAAATAAAGATGTCCGCCGCTTTTTTCCGGCTTGGGGAAAAGCCGGAAAAAAGCATCTAGACTGACCCGATCCTCCGGAATAAAGCCCTATTCCGGAGGATCTCTTATTCTTTGAAGTAGGAATAAGAGATCCTCCGGAATAGGGCTTTATTCCGGAGGATCGGGCCAGTCTAGACGCTTTTTTACAGCTTTTCCCCAAGCCGGAAAAAAGCGGCGGACATCTTTATTTAAATCCCGCGGGGGATATTTAAATCCCCAGCGGATTTCCCTATTCTGAAGTTGAAAATTAGCATGCCCTTTTCGGAAAAGGGGCCAGTGTAGACATAGCCTCAGGGTAGTCAAACACTGGAATAAATTGCCCAGGGAGGTTGTGGAATCTTTATCTCTGGAGATATTTAAGAGTAGGTTAGATAAATGTCTATCCGGGATGGTCTAGACAGTATCTGGTCCTGCCATGAGGGCAGGGGACTGGACTCGATGACCTCTCAAGGTCCCTTCCAGTCCTAATATTCTATGATTCTAAGTCTGTGCTAGCCCTGAATAATTCTGATTAGCCTAGAGGCTCAGCCCAGACAAATGCTTGTTCTAATTGTGGCAGTTTTCACTTCAATTGGGAGTTGTGCTATTTTGAAGATATACAAATCTCTGCAGCTTAATTTATTTCAATTCCTATAGGATCTTAAAAAAATCTAGGAGAAAATATATTTAAATGCGCCTGACTTCTGCCTTTTCCCTCTTCCAGGAAGCAGAGTCTATGATACAAATTCAAACGTGCTAGACTACTGTGTTAGACTCCCTGTTTTGCTCTGTGTGAGGGGTTTTTTTTTTAATGTTTTTTGTTGTCAAATGTAGTTAAAACAAGCATCTGTTAGAAGTACATTTGCTGTAACTTCACATCATTTTAATTAGCATTTTTCTGTTTCTCAAGATTGGCCAGAACCACTAGATTTTGAGCCAGAACCATACTCCCCAGCAATCAGGACTAGTCAGACCTAATATATTAATACAAACCTATTTTTTCCTACTTACCTTTTGTTAAGGACCTAACCTTATTTCTAAGCTCATTGAGAATAGCTTAGAAAAATTTGAGGAAGGAGCAAAAAAGAGAGAAATTAAGGTAGTCTAAGTGCAAAACAAAATAGTTTTAACCTTCATTTTTTCCATTGTAAATTTAAAAAAAACCCTGCTAAACTGATTTTGAAGTATGATTGTTGCATACTTACATCCCTCGTGCCCATCATCAGTGACTGTGACTAACTGCTTTTACTTGCTCTGTATCATCTCTATTGCAAGTTCAAAAGTGTGAAGTTACCATAATATCAATTCCCATCTCCACTGATCATACACACCAGCTACTAATCAACATTTTTAGTGTGTTGATAACCCCAACTGTATACATTGTCTTCCTAAGCTTACTTCCTTATCTTGTAACTAAATCCTGCCCTATGCCAGAGGAAACAGATGTAGCTATATTTTTTTAAAGGGGCGGGATAATTTTAGGATCCATAATTAATTCAGTAGTTTGCACACTAATAATAGACAATGAATTTCAAGAAGGCAGTCCTAAGAAAACTCAGGGAGTTGGAAAGTAAGAGCCAATGGGAAGCAAGTCTAAGTAGAAAAATAATTTAAAACAGTTGGCAGTTTTTTAAAAAAAACATTATGAAGGGCACTAGAGCAAATTATTCCACTGCATAGGGAAGAGAGGAAGTATGGCAAGAGACCACCTTGGTTTAACCAAGCAATCTTGAATTATTTATAAATCAGAAAGGAATCCTACAAAAAGTAGAAACCAGGTCAGGTTGCAAAGGATGAATATAAACAAATAACACAAGTATTTAGGGGTAAAAGTAGAAAGGCCAAAGCACAAAACAAGCTCAAACTAGCTAGAAGCAGAAAGGCTAACAAAAAAAATCTACTATTGGAAGCATGGGGAAGACCAAGGACAGAGGAGGCCCATTACTCAATGAAGAGGGAGAAATAATAATAGAAAATGTAGAAATGGAAGGGGTGCTTAATAGAGATGTAAAATCCTGCTTAGGTAATTAACTTGTGAAACAAAATGTTTAACTTGTTAACCATGGTCGGGGCCTGCTTCAGCCCAGCCAGTTATCTGGTTAACCTTTTACATCCCTATTGCTTACTGACTAATTCGTTATGGTTTTCACCAAGAAGGTTGTTGGTGATTAGACACCTAACATAGTGAATGCCAGTGAAAATGGGGTAGGTTCAGAAGCTAAAATATAGAAAGAACAAGTTAAAAATTACTTAAACAAGCGAGGTGTCTTCAAGTCATCAGAGCCTGATGAAATGCATTCTGGAATACTCAAGGAGCTGATTGAGGAGATATCTGAGCCATTCACTATTATCTTTCAAAAATCATGGAAAAAAGGAGAGATTTCAGAAGACTGGGAAGGGATAAATATAGTATCAATCTATAAAACAGCAAATAAGGACAACCCAGGAAATTACAGACCAGTCAGCTTAACTTCTGTGCCAGGAAAGATAATGGAGCAAATAATTAAGGAATCAATTTGCAAACATCTAGAAGGTAATAAGGTGATAAGTAGGGATGGCCCACAACTGGCACCTGAGGCAGGGAGCTCAAATGATGCATCCATGCCCCCTCGCTTGGGCCAAAATTTTGAAAGGTCTCAATTCTGCCTTCTTCCTGTTCTACTCCTCTCATGGCACTCCACCATCTCTGTGCATCTAGAGCAGAGACAGGAGTAGCCTGAGGCCGGCTGCAGCAGCTGGCACCATAGGCGGGGCGGCGCAATCGGTGCCCCTGCCTTAACAGCCGTCAATGGCCGTGACATCATCATTGGGTGCCCGGGCCAACAGCGCCCTAGGCAGCTGCCTAGCGCACCTTGGCTCACGGGCTACCCCTGAGTAGAGAGAATACATATGCACCAGCAGCAGACATAATTTTCTACACTCTGGGTCCTAGTGGGGTCCCCCGATAGTCTGGCACCTGAGGCGGCTGCCTCAGTTCACCTCATGGTAACCCTGGTGATAAGTAACAGTGAGAGTGAATTTATAAAGAACAAATCATGTCAAACCAACCTGATAGCTTTCTTTGATAGGATAACAAGACTCATGGATAAGGGAGAAGTGTTAGATGTGATATTCATAGACATTAAGTAAGGCTTTTGATACAGTCTCAGATGACCTTCTAATTCATAAACTAGGGAAATAAAATCTAGATGGAGTTACTGTAAGGTGGGTGCACTTACCATTCCCAGAAAGTAGTTGTCAATGGTTCACAGTCATGCTGGAAGGGCATAATGAGTGGCGTTCCACAGGCATCAGTTCTGGATGCAGTTTTGTTGAGTATCTTCATCAATGATTTAGATAATGGTATAGAGAGTACGCTTATAGGCTACGTCTACTCTGCGCATTGTTGCGCAAGAAGATATGCAAATGAGGCACAGCGATGAATATCACTGCACCTCATTTGTATTCCCAATGAGCTGCCATTTTTGTGGAAGGGGGTTTTGCTCAAGAAGGAGCTGTCTACACTGCTCCTTCTTGCACAAAAAACCCCTCCTGCGCAAGAGCTCCTTGTGTAGACAGCTCCTTCTTGTGCAAAAGCCCCTTGTGCAAAATGATAGCTCATTAGGTATGCAAATTAGGCATGGCGATAGTCATTGCCATTCCTCATTTGCATATCTTCTTGCGCAACAATGCACAGTGTAGATGTAGCCGCAAAGTATTGTGGATGATACCATGCTGGGAGAATAGGATTATAAATGATCTGGACAAACTGGAGAAATAGTCTAAAGTAAATAGGATGAAATTCAATAAGGACAAATGCTAAGTGTTTCACTTAGAAGGAATACTGAAGAAAGCGGTCTATGTAGTCATTTCCCTTTTGTATATGTGTGACTGACCATTCTTTACTAACGGGCATAGTGGACCACTAGCAAAACATGAGTCAACAGTCTACTACTGTTGTGAAAAAAACAAACAGCATTATGGGATGTATTAACAGGATAATATATTTCTTCTGCTCTACTCTGTGCTGATTTGGTCTCAGCTGAAGTATTGTGTCCAGTCCTGGGTGCCACATTTCAGGAAAGATGTGGATAAATTGGAAAAAGTCCAGAAAAGAGCAACAAAATTTATTCAAGATCGAGAAAACATGACCTATGAAGGAAGATTGAAATAATTCAGTTTATTTATTCTGGAAAAGGGGAGATGGAGAGGAGACATGTTATAACAGCTTTTAATTACCAAAAAAGGTTGTTATAAGAAGGGAGAAAATTATCCTCCTTAACCTCTGAGGATAGGACAACAAGCGATGGGTTTAAATTGCAGCAAGGGAATTTTGGACATTAGGAAACACTTCCTAGGGATTGGGGACTCTCCATCATTAGAAATATTTAAAAGAAGGTTAGACAAATACCTGTCATGGATGGTCTAGTGCGTGCTTAGTTCTGCCATGAGTGCATGGGACTATGCTTGATGACCTCTTGAGGTTTCTTCCAGTCCTATAATTCTAATAAGAAAGATCCAATCTCATGCTTCAGGGAATAAGAAAATTAGTAATGCAGCAAGAAAAGAGAAATAAAATCCACTTTTAGGATCCTTACCGTCTTATAAACACACATTTACAAAATGTCCCATATTAGGGCATTGCTATTTTGTAGCTTGCAATATGTAAATTTAAAAGTGTAATAGAGTTCATTATTGGTTCTAGCTATATTTTGCATTATGGGATCGACAAAGTCTTTTACTTCCACTTCACATTGTTTCTTTGTTATTCATCTGACAGTCTCAAATCCTTTGTAAAATACTACAGTATCTACATTGAGTTCATCAAAAATTAATGCTTGCACTTGTTGAATTATGGCATTTTCTTAATGAAATTATGGTATTCTGTGCTTTTACAACAGAATTCCACGGTATTTCTGTGTGTGTGTTGGAAAGCATGAGGTCACTTTTGAAGCTTTAGAATATTTGGTTTTAAGTGTAGGAGTTTGAAAATCATAGATCTCTTTGAAGTTTCAAAATGTGAGACTCAGAACCAAACATGAAGTGATTTGGAAAGACACAATTTAGACATCACAGGTATGTTTAACAAGCATCTTAATATTACATTTTCTTTTATACATGCATGGATAGATGGGGATCCCAATATTTTAATGCAGGGCTTTCAAATCAATCCTCCAATTTATTTTTCTGGGTCTCTTCGCTTTATGGCCTAGTCTTCATATTGCGACTCTTGTTCAGATTTGCACAGTAGTGGATTTCCAATTTTGGGAAGAAGAGCCAGTCATTTCATTTCCATCAGGGCACAGATGAGGCTTATATATCTCTCATGTTGCTGTGAAAAACTGCCAAAGATATTCTGCCAGCCAGTAAAATAAGTCCTATTTTGGCAGATAAATAGCAAAATAAACATCCATAAGCTGTGCATAATACCACACAATTTACTATGCATACTGCGTATGCCCCTCTCATTAGGAAATGAAGTCTGAGAAGTACAGTACTTGAGAACAGAAACATTGCTAGAAAAAAAGAAATAACATGGCTGTGGATGCAGAATAGTACAAAGCACTAGAAAATGTGAATAAGAATACTAGAGAGTGAGACAAGGTGTAACATGCTGGACAAGGATTCTTATGGGTAATCTGGAGAAGACCAATACCGAGCTACAAAGGAGACTATATGAATGAGATCTGAGGAAAGGCATCTCTATAGTCTTCTGTTACAGACACACAGACTGACTTAGCACAAATCAATCTATACTTGTGCCATAGTCATTGAATCAGAGAATCACAGAATCCTAGGGCTGGAAGAGATCTCAGGAGGTCATCACATCCAGCCCCCTGCCCAAAGCAGGACCAATCCCAACTAAATCATCCCAGCCAGGGCTTTGTCAAGCCAGGACGTAAAAACCTCAAGGGATGGGGATTCCACCACCTCCCTAGGTAACCCATGTGAGTGCTTCACCACTTTCCTAGTGAAATATTTTTTCCTAATATCCAATCTACACCTCCCCACTGTAACTTGAGGCCATTGCTCCTTGTTCTGCCATCCCTCACTACTGAGAACAGCCTTTCTCCATCCTCGTTGGAACCTCCCTTCAGGAAGTTGAAGGCTGCTATCAAATCTCCCTTCACTCTTCTCTTCTGCAGACTAAACAAGCCCAAATCCCTCAGCCTTTCCTCATAAGTCATGTGCTCCAGCCCCCTAATCATTTTGGTCGCCCTCTGCTGGACCCTCTCCAATGCATCCATAACCTTTCTATAGTGGGGGGCCCAGAACTGGACAAGATGTGGCCTCACCAATGCTGAATAAAGGGGAATAATCACTTATCTAGATCTGTGGGCAATGCTTCTCCTAATGCATCCTAATATGCCATTCGCCTTCTTGGCTATAAGGGCACACTGTTGACTCATATCCAGCTTTTCATCCACTGTAATCCCCATCTTTTCATCCACTGTAATCCCCAGGTGGAACACGAGGTATACCGGTAGTTCGGAATAGGAAGCCTAGTCCAAACTACCTAGTTCGAGCCCCGTGTAGCCGCGCTGCACGGGGTTTGAACCAGCGGGGATTTAAAAATGGCGGCTCCCCGCTTATGCAAATGAAGCCCGGGAAATTCAAATCCCGGGCTTCATTTGCAAGTGCGGTATGCCTACATTACCCCCCTCGTAAGAACTAGCGGGGTAGTGTAGACATACCCAAAGTGTGCATCTACACAGCAAGCCCATTATTTGAAAATAATTTAAAAATAATAGGTTTCTTATTCTGTAACAATAACTGTAACTCTCATTTCACGAGGAGTAAGGGAAGTCAAAGGAAAAGTGTTCTTCCTTCAACTTCTTGCTGTGTAGACAGTGCCAAAAGTCAAGTTAAGATACTTTGACTTCAGCTATGCAATTAACATAGCTGAAGTTGCTAGTTTAACTTGACTTCAGCCCACAGTGTAGATGTTCCCTCTATGAATAAACAAAGGCAGTCTTCTTTAATTGCCACTTAAGAAACAAGTACAAGCACAATAGTTTAAAAAGCTAACAGCCTGGGGCTTGCTACTTTTAGTATAAAGCTCCCAGGCACCAGTCATACACAAAAACACACTGTGATATTAAAGTACATTGGGACTAGTTTCTAAATCAGATAATACTGCTACTGAGAGTAGGTGAGTCAGTCTGCAGTTTGTTACTACTTAGTGCAGGGATGGGGAAAATTAAGGCCTGGGGGGATCTGGCCCCCAAGGCTCAGGGCTCCCCCACAGCACTGGGGCTGGTGCTCCAGGCCTTTGCCAGTTCCCTGAGGGGCTGGAGAACACAAAATCTACTAGCCTGGAATGTGAAGAGTGTCTTTCTCCTTCTCAGTAAGGGGCCATGTCAGTGAGGCTTTGTTGTTGGTTTTTTTGTATTGTTTTGGGGTTTTTTGCTTCTCATTTGGGTGTGGCCCCTGACTCATTTTTCTGTGGGTCAGCAGCTCCCAACCCACAAAAGTTTCCCACCCCAGCTTAATGCTTCTGAGTTTACTATTGTCCTAGCTAGGCTAGAAATCACTAAACGGGGGAGGGAATAGCTCAGTGGTTTGAGTATTGGCCTGCTAAATCCAGAGTTCAATCCTTTAGGGGACCATTTGGGGATCTGGGGCAAATCGGTCAGGGATGGTACTTTGTCCTAATGTGAGGGCAGGGGACAGGACTCAATGACCTCTCAAGGTCCCTTCCAGTTCTAGGAGATGGTATATCTCCATATTATTTTAGGGATCTCGGGCAAATGATCAATAATAACTAGCTCTTATACAGTGCTTTTTAACTATAAAACTCAAGGTGCTTTACAAAGAAAGTCATTTTCATTACTCCTGTTTTACAAAAGGCACAGGACAGAGCATGATTTGCCCAAGGTTAAAGCAAAGCAGTGATAGAGCCAGAAATAAAATCCAGCTATTGTGCGTTCCCGTCCAGTGTCCTATCCACTAGGTAACACTGCCTATCGAGAGACCTTGGAACAGTGTGTGTCTCAACTTGTCATATGATAATTATTTGCTAATCCTCTGACTGATCTGGATTTTTTTTATGAACTTCTTTCTTACTTTTAGTGAAATCTGCACTTTATTTTAAATGCTCTGTAGGCTGCATGAGTCTACTGTGTGGTCCAGTTGTAGGTAGATCCAGGTCCAAGGAAAAATGAACTAGCAGAGCTGTAACCAGGGAAGCCTAAGCCATGCCGGACCCCTTGGCAAGGTGTGGGGATACCAAGGCTGCAGTGCTCCTCCCCCTTGCACTTCCCAGGCAATCCTAATAGCCGCCCAGAGCGTGCCATGCAGAAGTTTCAAAGGCTCAGGGCTCTAAGCACCAACACTGCTACAATAGCAGCATCAACATCCAGAGCTTTGGGCCCCTTTGAATTGATGGGACCTGGGGAAATTTCCCCCTTCGCCTGTTGGTGAGCCTGGCTGCAACAATGGCCAGCTTTGGCAGCCTCACAGCTCTTTCAATAAACTCCACGACCAACAAACTGAGATAGACTTTGAAGTGTCCCCCTCCTTCCCCCATTTGTACTTTGGAAGACTAGGTCTAGACTACCCTCTTTTATCAGAAAAAGCAATTTGCATAGCTTTTTCCAATTGCTTTTCCAGAAGAGACTTTTCCACCATTTGGCCCTGTCTAGATAGGGCCAAATGGTGGAAAAGCTTTCTCTTTCAGCGGAGTCCTTCTTCCTCATAGAACGAGGTATACAGGGTTCCCCAAAAGAGCGTGTTTGCTCTGCCACAAAAAAAGTAGAAGAGCAAACGCGTTCCCTGGACGTGGTGGAGTTTTTCTGGGATACCTGTATCCCGGAAAAACCCACTAGTCTAGACGTACCCTAGGGACATACAAGAAAATCTCAGCTTTTATTTCAATAAAGGTTTCTAGCTTGCCTCTTTGGAAGGATAACCTGGAGTATGGGAATGGTTGCACATCAGCAAGAGCTTGTCACAAGAGCTTGTCGCTGATTCTTCATACAGATCACAGCCTATTACCCCCCCCCCCCAACTAGACTTGGAATCTGCTCCCCCACCCCAAAATAACCTTAATATTTGAAAAGTCCCCAAGTTAAATTCACTTGTAGGACCAGGGCCAAAGTTGCTATAAAACATTGACATGAGAGCATGTGGTTTTAGCTTGCATTTTTATAATCTCAAAGAACCTTTTGTTGTCCTCCCCCGCTGAACCCAGTAATGCTGGTTGTGAGGCTTATAGCTGCATAAAGCAGTGTGTTCTTGTCTTTTGGCTCTAAAAGATGCTGGAGGAAAAAATCCTGGCACTTATATTTAAAGTTTCTAGAGTGGCACACATTGTAGAAATGCATCAATTTTATAAGATCCCTATTTTTTTGTTTGCTTTCTTATTAAAGTTCCACAAAAAGAGTGTAGTAATTGATGTGAATCCATCCCTGCTCCCCGCACAACACTGCAGTGTCTTTTATACACATAACAGCCATAACAATTATCTCCAATGGAGTGGGAGTGCAGACTAATAGCTTAAATGTAAGAAGACCAAAACAATGCCATCATGGCTAATCAGCAAATAAAAGTCAGATAGAGGCCACAGGGCATCTTTTTACAAATTATAAATTAAATTTTACTTAGTTTCATTGGGGGTTCAGCCAGCTTTGAGCAGAGGGTTGGACTAGATTACCTCCTGAGGTCTCTTTC